>NC_057354.1:63521486-63853153 GCF_016509475.1 Prionailurus bengalensis
AATACATTTTTGCTGAATAGCTGTGCCACTTTGGGCAAGTCAGTTAGCCTCTCTGAACCTCATTTTTATCATCTGTAAGTGACAACTCAGGCTAGAAAAGTAAAATCTAGGGTATCTTCTCATTCTAATTCCATGAGTGACAGTATCATTGTGAGGTAAGAAATTCTACTGCTCCTGGTACTGAAAGCTGTATACTAATGAGTAAGTGGGTGCTGTCATTATGCTTAAACATCTGTGAAATGAATATATTTGCAAGGAGTTGAACACGTTTTTTACAAATGTAAGGACTAGATTTGAACTGTAGAGTAGCATTTTACACTGAATTTTAACTCTGATTTCAGCATTGGAAGGAATACTAAATATTCTTCTTTGATTACGTGCTCTGTGCTTTTTTAGCACAGAAATATTATTAAATAATGATGTAGCATTTGCTTGTTGCATGACTGGCATCTTTTCTTTACTCTTCTTTCTTTATTCTATGCAGACACCTCCTTTGCTTTTTTTTTTTTAATTTTTTTTTTTTCAACGTTTATTTATTTTTGGGAAAGAGAGAGGCAGAGCATGAACGGGGGAGGGGCAGAGAGAGAGGGAGACACAGAATCGGAAACAGGCTCCAGGCTCCGAGCCATCAGCCCAGAGCCTGACGCGGGGCTCGAACTCACTGACCGCGAGATCGTGACCTGGCTGAAGTCGGACGCTTAACCGACTGCGCCACCCAGGCGCCCCATCACCTCCTTTGCTTAATAGCATCCATCGGGGGCTGTAAGTATGTATACTATCAAATACACCGTTTTAACTTTTTTCCCTATTTTAGCCGTTTTTAAGTGTACGTTTCTGTGGCATTAAGCACATTCACATTATCATGCTCCCCTCACCACCATCCATCTCCACAACTTTTTCATCTTCCCAGATTAAACCTCCATACTCCTTATTCTCCCTTCTCCCGGGGCCCTGATATCCACCATTCTGCTTCCTGTTCTGTGTATTTGACTGCTCTAGAAACCTCATGTAAGAGGAATCATACACTATTTGTCCTTTTGTGATTGGCTTCTTTTTCTTTTTTTCTTTTTTTAAATTATTATTATTTTTTCATTTAAATCCAAGTTAGTTAACATATAGGGTAATAATAATTTCAGGAATAGAATTTAGTGATTCATCACTTACATATGATACTCAGTGCTCATCCCAACAAGTGCCCTCCCTAATGCCCCTTGCTGATTTAGCCCATCCCCCCACCCACAACCCCTCCAGAAACCCTCAGTTTGTTCTCTGTATTTAAGAGTATCTTACGGTTTGTCTCCCTCTCTGTTTTTTATATTATTTTTGCTTCCCTTCCCTATGTTCATCTGTTTTCAATCTTAAATTCCACATATGAGTGAAATCATATGATATTTGTCTTTCTCTGACCGACTAATTTCGCTTAGCATAATACCCTCTAGTTCCATCCATGTTGTTGCAAATGGCAAGATTTCATTCTTTTTAATCGCTGAGTAGTATTCCATTTTATATGCATACCACATCTTCTTTATCCATTCATCAGTCGATGGACATTTGGGCTCTTTCCATAATTTGGCTATTGTCAACAGTGCTGCTATAAACATTGGGGTGCAAGTGTCCCTCCGAATCAGCATTTTTGTATCCTCTGGATAAATACCTACTAGTGCAGTTGCTGGGTTGTAGTGTAGTTCTATTTTTAACTTTTTGAGGAACCTCCACACTGTTTTCCAGAGTGGCTGCACCAGTTTACATTCCCCCCAACAGTGTAGAAGGGTTCCTCTTTCTCTACATCCTTGTGATTGGCTTATTTTTCTATGCAGAATGTCTTCAAGGTTCATCCAGTGTTGTAATGTGTGTCCAAATTTCCTTCTTTTTAAAAGCTGAATAATATTCCATTGCATGTATATGCCATATTTTGTTTGACCAAAGGACAATAAAAACAACATTTTGTTTGTCAAAGGACTGGGGGGTTCAATGGCTTAGGTTAAATGGCATCATATATATGTGTGTGTGTGTGTGTGTGTGTGTGTGTGTGTGTATACATATACACACACACACACATACATATATATTTTTTTAAATTGTTTAAAAAGAGAGAGAGAGAGAACATGAGCACGGGGAGGGGCAGAGGGAAAGAGAGAGAATGCCAAGTAGGCTCACACAGCCTGGAGCCCGATGCAGGGCTCAATCCCTGGGATCATGACCTGAGCTGAAATCAAGAGTCGGACACTTCACTGACTGAGTCCCCCAGGCACCCCAGCATCCTTTTAATGCTTGCCTATCCTTAGCAAACAGACCCTTAGTAGATAATAACCCAGGGGTTTTTATACATGAGATTCTGATAACTTTTACCTTATACAAATATAGTATATGTATAAATACTACAGATTCATCCCAGTTGCTTATCTATGGCCTCAGCATACTTTCATAAGGTTTAGGAAAAGTAGTTAAGTTTTTGTTAGAATTTTAGTCATTGTTAAATTCACTTATTGTTGAGCAATCGTTGTGGAATGCTCGAAAACATTCATGGGTTTTAATTGGGGTTTAGTGGTGAGAGATTCTTTTTATTAATATAATTTCATTGTTTTTTACAATAAGGAATTTAGTGGAAAATTTGGTATTTCTCATTACCATTCATCACACAGTTTCATCTTTTCTTTTTATTCTATCATTATGAGTCATTTGAGTGTCAGATTCAATAAACTTTCAGAAAAAGTATGCATTTACACACCTTAGAAACACACATGTATTTTGTTTCATTAGGATTTTGGTCCTCATAGAAAACCAACAAGCTTATTAACTCTTAGCCTCTTAACACAAAAGAAAAATAAGATATAAACACTGTTGTTCCATGTTAAAGATGAGGAAATTGAGCCTCAGAGAGATTCAGTAGCGTTTCCAATTGTACAGCTAATAAATGGCAGATTGAGAACGCAGACCCAGGTCCCCTGCCGTCAGATTCACTGCTCTTTCCATTACATGCCACCGCCTCTGCCCCAGGAGAGATTTTTTCCCCCTGTAGGTTTCATGCTCTCTTTTTTCTCCTTCAGGAGATATTTTTAATAAAAATAAGTTGCTGTTGTTGTTGCAAATGTTGCACTGCATTGTGACTAAAAACTATTTCTGTGATTTGGTTAGCGTTTATTATGTTTTCATCTCTTCACAGCCCATAACTCCATCACCACTCGGAAGTACTGTCATGTGGCTGGCTATCCACGAGGATGGCTTAAGCGTCTTAGAATACAATTCCATGGTAAGATTAAGTTGCACGTTGAGTCAACTGTTTGCATTGCTCAATGTACATACACAGAAGGTAATGATCTCTTCATACGCTTTTTCTTATACACAGATAACATCCTTCCTTTCTAAAAAAAAATTTTTGAGCGTTTATTTTTTTCAGAGACAGAGAGGGACAAAGTATGAATGGGGGTAGGGGCAGAGAGAGGGAGACACAGAATCCAGAGCAGGTGCCAGGCTCTGAGCTGTCAGCACAGGGCTCAACCCCACGAACCGTTAGATCAATACCTGAGCCACAGTCTGATGCTTAAACAACTCAGCCACCCAAGTGCCCCCATAACATCCTTCCTAATACTATCATGAATAGTCATTTTTACAAATACAACTGTGATTGTTATTTAATCTTTTAAAACAAGATTGGACGGGTTTTGAATTGCATATGAGGAAAATACTAAATACCATGACTAAATTGCAACCATGGTTGTATTCATAAAACAACTATTCATTTATAGTGTTAGGAAGATTGCTTCCTGTGTAAATGAGAATCTTTAAGATAACATTAATGTAGGGGCACCTGGGTGGCTCAGTCGGTTAAGTGCCCAACTCTTGGTTTCGGCTCAGGTCATGATCTCATGGTTCATGAGATCGAGCCTGGGGTTGGGCTCTGCACTGACAGCATGGAGCCTGCTTGGGATTCTCTCTCTCTCCTCCTCTCTTTCTGCCCCTCCCCTGCTCTCTCTCTTTCTTCAAAAAAATAAAAAATAAATAAAAGAATGGTGATATCTAGTGTTAGCAAGACTACAGTGCTGGGAATATAACTGGATATAACTTTTCCCCAGGAAAATTTGGAAATATTCTCAAAATTGTCCTTACTTTTTTGAAGTAACAATTCCTCTAATTGAGATTTACAACTAAAGAAATAATTAGATATGTGTATTATGAAACATGTCAGAATATATGCATTGAAGTATTGTTCAAGATAGTAACAAATAAAAAATGATTTAAATTTCCTGCAATAAGAGATTGGTTAAATAAAGGATTATCTATCAAATCATTTCAAATAATGTTATACAAGTATATTTGTTGTCGTGGGAAGATATTTATAATTTGCTGTTAAATTTAAAAAGAAGCAGAATCTTGAACAATATGCACCATACTATTTCTGTTTATCTATATCAAAATCTATATATCAGGGTGAACCATATAGTTTTGCCGATATTTGACCGACCATTTTTTTACCTTAGAAAGTATCAGTTTCAAAAAAAAAAAGTATCAGTTTCACATGGTTCAACCTAATATGTATAGAGAGAGATCTTGAAGGACATTTACAAAGGTATTAACCGTGTTCTTCTACTGGATCCTGGAATATAGGTGCTTTTGATTTTCTTTTTGTATTTTCTGTTTTGTCTGCAGTGAGTTATTAGCTTCAGAATCAAACTATATTTTAATTATAAACGTAAATGATGCCTCCATAAAATTAGTACATTACTATTTTAAATCATAACAGATTTTCTTTTAGAAAATAATTTTTTGTATTATATGTAATTAATACCAGCATTTTTCTTTTTTAGTGAAGTATAGTTAACATATAATGTTAAGTTAGTTTCATTGATATCAGCATTTTAATGGAAATATATGCTATTAATCATTTCTCATCTTTCTTTGAAAGTAAAGAGTATATAAGATATTAACTTTTTCTTCTCTTTGAAGAGGTTAATAATCAGCTATGTGTACAAGAGTCTAATGACCTTTGGAGGTCATCAAGATGATTTTATGATAGTCATTAACAATACACATTCAAAGGACAAACCAACAGAGAAATTACTTTTTGCCATGGCAAAACCCAAGGTGAGTAGAAGCCTTTCTACCAGCTTTTTTTATACTAGTTTTTTCATGCTAACACATTTATTGTGCAAAAAGTAGGTTGCAGATGGGAAAACAGACTTACTTACAATCAGACAATCCTAGGTCTAAATTCTGGCTTACCTCATCTTGCTAAGCTTTGGTTTCCTCCTCTAAAAAATTATAGGAGGCTACCTATTTTTTTTGGCTTAAGAATTAAACGATGGAATTGTTAAAATGCCTTAGCCCAATGCCTGGTATACAGAAGATTCAAAATAAGTGGTCTTGATGTAAGTTGTTGTCAGGTACCTTTTACACATTATCTTATTTACTTGGGGTAATTCAAGTTACAGACTCATTAGTGGGAAGAGCGAGGTTTTATAATTAAGACTTCACTTGTCCTTTGTAGTTTTAACGTCGATAAGTAAAAACAATAAATACAAGGGCTACATTTTAGTATGTAATCCAATTTTTGTAAAAAGAATGAAGCATCGGGTTCCCTAAAACTTTAAAATTGTCTTAAAATTATCAACCAAAAGAGACTACTTTTTTAGAATCTGACACCTTTTTTTCAATAGCAGACACTGAAGCAAAGGCCAGTAAGTGCAGAAGATTGAGACATACTCAGGACTTCACCTAGTCTCAATAAAAAGTTGATATTATGCACTGAGGTTCTTGATTCACATACGCACACATAATTGGCAGCCTGTGCTACTGTCACATTTTTTACCGTCACAAAACATTGCCGCTACATTTGATTGTTAAGATCCACTCTTCCGCCGGTTTAAGCGGCAGGAGAATGTGTCAGTGCCTTGATGGTACTGAACATGTAAGTACTTCATGGATCTGGAGAGGAGGGGATTCTGCCAGCTTGGGCACTTGCACATGGAGACCACCAGCCCTTTCCTCTTTTGAAAGTGAGGAGAACTTCTCCGGAGCATTAACGAGTCTATTTTTCTTGCTTTAGATTCTTGAAATCACTCTTTTGATCGCCAGTTACATAAACAACTTCCATCAGCAAAAGGCAGCCTTTCACCACCTCTCTGCTCCGGCTCTGCTCTCAGCCCAGACCCGGGGGCCGGAAGCCAGGGCAGCGGGAGGCCAGCCCCTGCTGTCAAGCAGCAGACCGACCAAAGGCCCCACTCTGCTCTGAAAGCTCGGGAGCCTGAACCCTCACTCCCATCCTCCAGCCAATGGCTGCATCAGCTGCAGATCAGTGGGTTGACACACTGGCAGTGTTGCACCCACACTGGTTTTCCAAACTTCAAAAATGTGGGCGTTTCTCTCTTTCATTTGATCCTTAAATATTCAAATGAACACGACTAATGAACCATAAGCACAAAATTCGCCCATGTGCTGATATTCTCGTAGATTAAATGGGTTAGAATTCATCATTTTTCCACCTCCTTTGTCCCTTGCCATCAGACACATCATGCAGTGTGGCATTGTTTTGTCTCTTGAAAAAAATATTCTGGCAAAGGGAGCTGCCAAACTCCCATTTGGCAAACCAGTTAATTATTTGGAAGCGCTCACTGCCAAAAAATTAAGTGCTGTGATTAAGTGTGCTTTTAATGAACGATATGGTGTTCGGAAGGACATGTACAGTGTCAGCAACAGCTGCAGGGTGCTGTTTAGTGGCACAGTTGTAGAGCCGGCACAGTGCTTGTGGCACTAGGAATCACCGTGAGAAACAAGAGTTAGGTAACCAGAGCCTCCTGTGTGGTATTAGAAAGTGCAGCCTGTCACCTTTTCGGATCACTGGAGTGTACAGTTTAAAACGAGACAGTGACTCCTCACATTCCTTGGCTATTACCGGATGGCCCGAGTTCACTGGAGTATTGCCCACATTTCCTTGCATTTGGTGCTGGGTCATCTTGACCTCATTTTGTTAAATAACATCTTTGAGAACAAACAGATGCTTAAAACTTTGCCCTCGTATAGTCATTTTTAATTATGGTTTTAGTATAAATGTCCCCAAAGTATATTTTAAAAGAAAAGAGAAAGAATTCTTCTGTCAAAGGAGGTAAACTTTTAGTTGAGAGAGTCTAGAAATGTGTTACTTTGCTGGAATACATGAGTGGTCAGTTCGTTCCAGTATGTGCCAAAACAAAGTAATTAGTATTCATGATAAAAATGAAACTGTGATAAGACATGAAAATTATATTATAAAACTGTTTAATTGCAATAGTAATCATGAGTATACTTAATTTTATTTATGTGGAGAATATTTGTATTTATTTTTTGGACATGTATTTATCACTTTGTGTGTGGTATTTGTTTTTTTTAACCAATTTGAAAAAAAAAAAATGTTAGCTGCTGATTTAATTTGTTGGCAGAGCCTTCATAGTTTCCTCTTTGCTGCTTTCTCCCTATGGCAATATACTGTTGTCACACTAAGACTTTTATAAAAATATTCCATCTCGTATTAGCGTCCTTTGAAAGGGCAGAGCCAAGAAATACACTGCTCAGCTAAGATTTTTGCTTTATTGGGAATGACAAAAAGAAGGTCAAAAAACCCCATAGAAATAGATTTCCATTTGCTATTTTCCCGAATCTTTTGAGCCACAGCCACTCTCTCATAAGCAAGTTGATTTTTGAGAATAAACGAGTTACCAATTTGCGATGATTCTCAGGAGTCTTTTGGCTGGCATCCAATAGAGTTTCTTAGTTCCCAGGAAACTGTTCAGTAATCACTAGTTGGTAAGCCAGAGGCTTGGCAGAGCTTACATCTGTGTGAGGACTTTATTCCCAGGCAATAGCTACTTCACCATCGGGTAAGCACACCCCACTCCAAATCTTCTCATTTGAACAAGTAGTGAAGGCTTAGCTTAAATGGTGGCATTTATTTTTGATAGAACAGAGATAAAATATTTTGATGGAAAGAAATCAATTTTCTGTAACTGATGATGTGAAAATTTTATTTTCTGGGAAATTACTTATATAGCCATTTAAAAAATTCAAAGTATGTTATTATGATTGGTTACAAGAGAATAACGTTACATGTTTAATTGTCATATTTGTCTCCTATCATTTTCTTCCCTTTCAATCATAATAAATGATTTACAAAACCCATTTTGAGCATTATCTTTTGAATACTCTTCGAGAAATACCTAATGTTTTCATTGTCAAAGCTGAGGTGTACTACTAGTGAAAATGGTAGTTATTACCTCCTTCTCTTGCATTCATGCTTTGTCTTCAGTGTTGCTTTGTTTTATCCGTATAAAAGGAAGCTGTTTTGGCAAATTGTAACTTTAAGATGTATGTATGCATATTGACACATATACAATATGTATAAATTGTGGGGTTCTCCTGTGATTTCATAATAAGCTCCATAAGTAGCTTATTTCAAGCTAATTGATGGGCTGTGTTTTAAACATGTATTGTAAACGTTCTGGGTTTTGTTTGTTTGTTTGTTTTTATGTGTGTGTGTCCTTAAAGTCAAATAGTGTCATAGCTTGGAAATGAATTTAACTTTCAGTTTACAGGAAAAGTTAGTCACAACTTATAAAGAGTCTTTCTTCTGAAAATGTGTTTATAAGTTGACTATCTGAAAATTTTTTCCAAAGGAAAAAATTCATGGTGGCCAGGATCCTAGAACAATACACTTAAATCATAATTGTACTGTAGTATAATCCTGAAGAATTAGCCACATGGATAATCATATTTCTCTAGACAAGGACTTTAAGTGTTCCTGGGTTGCCAAGAACATATTTCACCTGTCCACCTACTCCGTAGCTGCCATGGAATTTGGACTTCCCCAGTGCGGAATCTCTGGCCTGATTCTTGGGGATCAAAGGCTCTAGAGATGTGGGGACTGAGGGAAGGGAAGGGAAGTGAGAAGCAGGAATAACAGCGTGGAGAAGCTTCTCTGCTAACCAGTTCCTGTAGAAATGGTATCTCCTTTTACATTTTACCCCTATTTTCTTTTTCCTGGAAGAAGAAAGGGATTTTATTGCAATAGGAATCACTTTAAACTCCAAATTAAGGTAAAATCCACACACAGATATTTAACGTGAGGTGAGATTCATCCATATTCCAGTGAACCAAGACTTGGGCTTCTCTTGGGCACTTACGTGGGAAGGTGGGTCCTACAATGAAGAGTTACATGGACCTGGACAGAGTGTGGGGGGAGGAGATGAGAGCCACACTTGCTCTATACCATAATTTTACCTGTTGAACTTAATTTTACCCATATCATACATAGTCACAGTGATTCTGAAGGCATATTTATAATCAACATCCATCCAAAATCTTCATTGTATGCTCTATAAACATTTTTAGGCCCAATGATAGTCAAGAAACAAAAACGTACTTATAGGGCAACATCTATGAGCAAATAAATCGAAAACAAGACACAAATGTTCACTGTAGCACTTGGATACAGGGTACCCTTCCTTCTAGTGCTTTGTTAACATAATCTAATGGTGGGTGGCATCCCTTTCTGAAGGTGTTGGTAGGGTTATATTGGTGGCTTTATTAAAATCAGACAACTCTTCTAAAGCAAAGACAACAATATAAAAGATAGACAACAAGTTTGGGACAACTCCAAACTTTAAAACTCTTGAACATCAAAAGAAACAGCAGAGTGAAAAGGAAAACTGTAGAATGGGAGAACATAACTGTAAGTCATATATATGATAAAAGGGTTAATATCCAGAATATGTAAGGAACTAATCAATAAAATAGCTTCTTCGTTCAGCAGAAAATATGCTAATTTTCTCCAGAGTGGAGCATGGCTTGATTTTCCCAATTCTAGTTTGAAAACTCCCAGAGAAAGACTCTACATGGCCCGACTCATGTTAGGTGTTTACTCTGAAGCACTTCAAATGCTCATTATGAGGAGAATGCTTAAGTGACAAGAAATCTATATAGCAGGATATTATGCAGCCACCAAAGCTATGTTTATGATGGGTTTTTAAAAATGTATATGGGGAAGAGTGCCTGGGTGGCTCAATTGGTTAAGTGTCTGACTTCTGCTCAGGTCATGATCTCGCTGCTCGTAGGTTTGAACCCCACGTCAGGCTCTGTGCTGACAGCTCAGAGCCTGGAGCCTGCTTCAGATTCTGTGTCTTGCTCTCTCTTTGCCCCTCCCCGACTCATGCCCTCTCTCTCTCAAAAATAAACATTTAAAAAAGTTTTAAAAATTGGTATAAGGAAATACATGTTAAAATCAGGATGTTAGGGGCGCCTGGGTGGCGCAGTCGGTTAAGCGTCCGACTTCAGCCGGGTCACGATCTCGCGGTCCGTGAGTTCGAGCCCCGCGTCAGGCTCTGGGCGGATGGCTCAGAGCCTGGAGCCTGTTTCCGATTCTGTGTCTCCCTCTCTCTCTGCCCCTCCCCCGTTCATGCTCTGTCTCTCTCTGTCCCAAAAATAAATAAACGTTAAAAAAAAAAATCAGGATGTTAGCTTTACAGTAAAATCTCAACTGTAAGAGGAAAGATTAGAATGAAATTAAACACTAGAGTGTTTAATAGTTATTACTTCTGTGTTGTGCTTATTTTAGCCTATTCATTTTCTCTGTATGCTATTTTTTTTTAATTTTTTTTTTCAACATTTATTTATTTTTGGGACAGAGAGAGACAGAGCATGAACCGGGGAGGGGCAGAGAGAGAGGGAGACACAGAATCGGAAACAGGCTCCAGGCTCCGAGCCATCAGCCCAGAGCCTGACGCGGGGCTCGAACTCACGGACCGCGAGATCGTGACCTGGCTGAAGTCGGACGCTTAACCGACTGCGCCACCCAGGCGCCCCGTATGCTATTTTTTTCTACAAGAAGTTTATATAATTTTGAAAACAAGGGAAAAAAATGTAAAAACTCTGTCACTGTCTGGGCTATTGTTAATAGCCTCCATATGGACCTACAGACACAAAACATCCTTCACACAGCTGGAAAAAATTATCTCATTGAAACTCAGGTCCAGTCATGGAACACCCCGACTTTAAAATCGTATTCCGTTTCTCGTAACCAACCCAGTGAAATCCAGACTGCAAGATACTTCAATGTAGCCCAATCTCCCTGCCCTGTTTGCTCTTCCACCTTAGCCATTTTATGTGCTTGCACCTCGACTATTCACAATGCCACCAAATACACTCTGCACACATCTTTATTCTTCTGCACTGTTGCTTGTGGCATTCAGCAAGCATCACAATACTGTCTTCTCTATCACCACCATTGAAACCCTGGAGCCTTTTAGGAGTGATCCAGTAGGGGAGCTCAAATCTTTATGCAGTCCTGCCTTCAGAACAATTTTCAGGGCTCCTGGATGGCTCAGTCAGTTGAGTGTCCGACTGTCAATTTCGGCTCAGGTCATGATCCCAGGGCCATGGGTCAAGCCCCAAGTCAGGATCTGCACTGAGTGTGGAACCTGCTTCAGATTCTCTTTTTCTCTCTTCCCCTCTCTCCTACTCATGCTCTCTCTCGCTCTCAAATAAAATAAAAAATAAAGAACAATTTTCATCTAACCAGGAAGGTCACTTACTTTGCCCAACTATGAAGCCTCAGGAGGCATAAGGGTAAAAAAGGGAATTCATCTGCTCAATGAGATCAGTGGAATCCACTGAATCACCTTTGAACTAATGCTGGTGATTAAGGCCCAGCCAGACAAACTTTACCTTCCTTGTTATAATGCTCCTTTCTTCAACCTTCAATCCCAGTTATGCAAACAATTATACTTTTAAGATGCTAGTAGTGTGTTGGGGTGCCTGGGTGGCTCAATCGGTTAAGCGTCCTACTTTGGCTCAGGTCATGGTCTCGAGGTTCGTGAGTTTGAGTCCCGTGTCAGGCTCTGCACTGACAGCTCAGAACCTGGCTCCTGCTTCAGATTCTTTGTCTCTTTCTCTCTTTACCTCTCTCTGCCTGCCCCCCGCCCCCCACACTGTGTGTCTCTCTCTCTCAAAAATAAATAAACATTGGGCCACCTGGGTGGCTCAGTTGGTTGAGTGACCAACTTCGGCTCAGGTCATGATCTCACGGTTGGTGAGTTCAAGCCCCACGTTGGGCTCTGAGCTGACAGCTTGGAGCCTGGTTGGTGAGTTCAAGCCCCACGTTAGGCTCTGTGCTGACAGCTTGGAGCCTGGAGCCTGCTTCAGATCCTGTGTCTCCCTCTCTCTGCCCACCCCCCTCAAAAATAAATAAACATTTAAATAAATAAACAAACAAACATTTAAAAAAATTTTTTAAAAGATGCTAGTAGTGTGCCTGGATCATAGCAAGCAAAAATATTAGCTGCCGCTTTTGTTATTCATATCAACAGGGCTTTCTAATTAACACACAGAGGAGTTCCAAAGTTCCAGAACCCAAATTATCACACTGTCTCACATCAGTTTGTAAGCTTACAGGCAAACTACGCCCAGGATGTAGATGCTGATTCAACGATAGATGTACCAATCTCACTTGCGATCATCCTCTATTGAACCACACTCCTGTTATATTCCTTTCTTTTTTTTTTTTTTTTTCAACGTTTATTTATTTTTGGGACAGAGAGAGACAGAGCATGAACGGGGGAGGGGCAGAGAGAGAGGGAGACACAGAATGGGAAACAGGCTCCAGGCTCTGAGCCATCAGCCCAGAGCCTGACGCGGGGCTTGAACTCACAGACCGCGAGATCGTGACCTGGCTGAAGTCGGACGCTTAACCGACTGCGCCACCCAGGCGCCCCTATGTGCAAATGTAGCCTTCCAGGTCTTCAAAATGCCCGTAGGTGTTGGGAGGATTTTGTTGTTAAAGATTTTATCTCAAGCAAATGCTTTTTTTTCCCTCTTAAAAATTTGCCAGGCGCCTGGGTGGCTTAGTCAGTTGGGCATCCAACTCTTGATTTCAGCTCAGGTCATGATCTCATGGTTCATGAGATCAAGCCTGGGGGTCAGGCTCTGCACTGACAGCATGGAGCCTGCTTGGGATTCTCTCTCTCTTCTCTCCTCTATCTGCCCGCGTGCTCTCTCTCAAAATAAACATTTTTTTTAATTAAAAAAATTTTTTGCTTCATTTCCAAGAATGTGATCTTTGTCTTCGTTCAAAGTTGCTGATCAGTAGCTTACAACTGATAATAACAAGCATGAAGCACTTATAAGGTGTCAGGCACACATAATTTATATTTTACATATATTTATTTCATTTAAAACTCACAAATTTCCCCTGGTTTACATGATCAGATACTGAGGCTCAGAGATATTGAGTAATCTACCCACTGTGTCAATGTGGCAACTTAGCCAGTGTGACTTAGGACATAAATCTAAGTCCATCTCACTCTAAAAGCCCATGTTCTTGAACATCACACCATCCATCACCCAAAACCAAATGGCAGAAATGTGGAAGGAGAGTATCTCCTTCAAATATTCAAGACATCCTGGGCTATAGAGGCTGGGTCTACCCAGCCTTCAAAACAGATCAAATGTCGTCACTGCCATGAATGTTTCAACAACTCCCTTCAGCATAATTACTTATTCTTTTTTTTTTTTTTAATTTTTTTTCAACGTTTTTTATGTATTTTTGGGACAGAGAGAGACAGAGCATGAACGGGGGAGGGGCAGAGAGAGAGGGAGACACAGAATCAGAAACAGGCTCCAGGCTCCGAGCCATCAGCCCAGAGCCTGATGCGGGGCTCGAACTCACAGACCGCGAGATCGTGACCTGGCTGAAGTCGGACGCTTAACCGACTGCGCCACCCAGGCGCCCCCATAATTACTTATTCTTATGTAATTTTTTGTACCTCTCTACAATAGCTTATATCACTGGTTTCCTTTGGGTTATTATATTTAGTTGTGTACATCTTTCTCAAGAGTTGGGATCTTGTCTTACTCATCACTTCATTCCTTACTCTGTGTAGCACAGAGTCTTGCATATAGTAATAACTCAATATTTGTTATTGATTTAGAGGTAAAGTAAATGAAGTATAGTGGAGATGCATTTGCTTTATTAGCTTATTAATAAATGATGTGCTATTGCATAAAACCTGAAACAACTAAACAGAACGTTGGAAAATGTTAATATCACAAATATTCTTTGCCTCTAGTAAATCGCTAGAAAACAGCTCAGGAATTTGATTCACCCTCCATTCCCAAAGCACTGCTATTGGAGATGGAAAAGTAACTGAAGAGAGAGAGCAGAGATCTCTGGCATATAGTCCGGTACTCAGTGGAATATGTTTTAAGTAAAAGAACATTTCCAACCCAGGGCTTTTAGGTCCCAGGTTTGTCAGACGCGTCACCTCGTTCTCTCACATCCTAGCCTTCGTGAGCAAGACTTGAAGAGCAACGCCTAGAACTACATTTCCCATGATGCCCCTCGTGTGCACGTAACCCAGCCTGCGACGCCGCTCCCATGGCAACCCCAGAGTCCGCACAGTCCCGCCCGCCTGGGAGATCACTGGCCTCCTTATTTTAGGCGGGTCCCAACGCCGAGTTTACGACACCGGGGTGGTCGACCCAGGATGCCCAGGTATCCCCGCAGACGTGCTTGCTCCCGGCTTACGTTTCCCTCGATAGCCTAGCTTTCTCTTCTTTCCCACCCCGCCAGGAAGGGGCAGGAGAGGGAGGGCAGCTGCGGGCATATTTAGGGGGAGGAACCCGGGCGGGAGCTGCCTGTGGAAAACAATTGTGGGTCTGTTCTGCATGCAACCTCTGTCTGGATGGTCAGGAATCCGTAGGAACTACCCTTGAACATGTGGGTTCGGCCACAAGCAGGTAGAAAAGTTCTCCAGGTATAAAAGATTTTGAAAGTTCAACTCCAACCATTCACTTGGTAAAAATTTTTTGCAGGCCAAGGAATGTTCTAGATGCAGGGGTTCAGGCGGTGAATTAGACCACAAAGCCTCCTTCTCGGAGATGTCCCTGACTCCTCTCCTGGTTGCAGGGGTTCAGGACAACAATAAGTGAGGGAAACTTGAGAAAGCTGTGTGAAAAGCGTAAGATGACGTTTAAAGGGGGCCTGGAAAATACATTTTAGCTCTTCAGTTCTGTGATGTCAGTTTTAATTTCCTGCTTTCAAGATCACGCCTAAACCCTCTCTGAACAACTTAGAAGGACGTCAGGGAGAGAGGGGTTCTGGAGTCCATCACAGAGCAGGGCAAATCTGTTTTTCTCACCTTGTGGATCATGGCCTGATCTCTGTTGAGTTTAATGAACCTTAATGTAAAAAATTGTCAGCTTCCTTCCCATGGGGGTATAATTGGTTGCAGTTATGAAGTTATGGTTATAGTTACAGATTTCCACCAGTGGCATGACTGGTGGCTGCACCACCTGCTCTCCTCTCTGCTGGGAATTTGGAAAGCAGATCGTCAGTTTGAAAGAATGGTGTATACCCGCGCCAGGTGGCTCAGTTGGTTAATCGTCTGACTCTTGGTTTCTGCTGAGGTCAGGAGCTCTCAGTTCCTGGGATAGGGCCCATTGTTATTGGGCTCTGTGCTAACAGTGCGGAGTTTGCTTGGGATTCTCTCTCTCTCTCTCTCTCTCTTAAATAAATAAACTTTTTAAAAATGTTAAGAAAAAGAAAGGTGTGTAAATGAAGAGCAGACAAGCCTGGGCTGAGTTCCTGGGGATTCACCTGTGAAAGAAATGCACGCATTTGGTGCAAATAATTAGGGACACCTTTATTGGTCTTGTATAGCCCCTTTCTTCATCTCTGTTTCTTGAATAATAATTAGGAGCTCCCAGTAATTTTCAATGACTATATATAGGTCAAGCCCAAAATGAATTATCACATTTTAACAATCAATCGTGACCATCTTATAAGGTTGGTATTTTTCTTTAATTGGCAGTTTAGAGATGAAGAAACAGAAATAAGCCTGGAGAAAAGCACAAAAGCTTGCCTATATTAGGTGCTCAATAAATAATTGTTGAATTAATTAAAGGAATGAAGGGTCCAGAGAGGTTGGGTAATTTGCCATGTAGAAAGCAGCAAATTCTGGCTTAGAACAATTAGATCTCGTCTCTCTCTTTTTTTTTTTTTTTTAGTTCAAGACTCCATTTTTCATTTTCGTTTTAATAAAAGGTATAATCTGTGAAAAATTACATATGTTTATAGAGAGATGAATGGAAGGATTATTTTCAAAATGTGATTTTAGGTGATTTTTTTTCTTTCATTACATTTTATATATTAAAACAGGGAATCTTGAGCCAGAAATATAATTTAAAAAGCAAAAAAGAGGGGCACCTGGGTGGCTCAGATGGCTAAGCGGCTAAGTGCCTGATTTCGGCTCAGGTCATGATCTCACAGTTTGTGACTTCAAGCCCCGCATCGGGCTCTGGGCTGACAGCTCAGAGCCTGGAGCCTGCTTTGGATTCTGTGTCTCTCTCCTCCCTTCCTCTACTAGCACATTAACAAATTAAAAAAACAAAAAACACAAGAAATATCTCAGAAAGCAAAGATTATTGGGCTCCCCATTTTCCTAGATGTTGGTGGTTTTCAAGTTGTAAATTTCCAAAATTCTGTGTACCTTCATATACATGTCTGAGAAGCTAACATACACAGCTTTCGACCTCGGCTGGAAGCCCCAAACTAAGGCAGCCTCAAATCCTAGTGGCAAAGACGTGGCTTATTATTTTCAGCTGATATGAACCAGTGCAAGGAAAATGACTAATCCTCAGAGGTTCTATCAGCTTATTGTCCCCCAAGAAAATGCTGTTGATTTGCTCTATAAATTTAACTAAACTAAAATTTCTCTGAGCATGAAACAGAAATTGGAAAAGATTCTCTTTGATTGTCTGAATTTTCTTTTTCTGCCTCTCATAGTGAAACTCTCTGGGAAATTGCAAAAGCAGAAGTGGAAAAAACGGGGGAGCAGTGGAGGTGAAGGTGATGGAGTTGAAATTGGAGAAAAATCTGTTTTCTTCATTGGCAGTAAAAATGGGGTAATGCATTTTTTCCTCCTTTTTTTCCCCCTCAAGTATTATGCTGATTTAGCAACCAGTGGTAAAATTTATTTTAATACTTTGGTAAACATTTGGATACTTCAACTCTTTAACCAGATGGCCAGTCTCTGGCCTGCTGGTTACCTGCTGGCTGTGCCCTCCCTGGAGAGGGGGCCCTGCTCATAGGTGAGTGGGGACTAACATCTAGCCTCAGCATTTCTTGTCAAGTGGTATGCTCCCGCATGAGCCATAGCAGCCCAGAGGAAGGAGCGCTTGATTCTAATTCGACTACTCAGAGGCACCATAAACACTAATCTGATGACCAATATTCTGGTAACTTGTACAACTGAAACAGGCATATAGATAACAAAAACATGAACCATGTAGAATATGATACATTTAATCTTAACCAGAGTCATAGAAACCGAAGGAAACCTGGCACTGCCCTAGTCTTCTACAGTGGGGATTCTCACTCTGGGGCCCATGGGGGTACTTCTTGGGGCCAGGGAACTCTCTAGAAATGTATCCAGAATTGTGTGTGATTGTGTATCAGTGCATTTTTATGGGAAATTAGATTCTCCCAGCGTTCTAGCACTTCAAAAAGGTTAAGAGCCACTATAAAGAGTGGTTATATAGTTCGACTATCTCTAGAAATGGGGGAGTTATCTTTCACAAAGCAGGCTGGTTTCATTTTGTTAATTCCTAGTTACTGGAAAACCTGTGTTTTATTGGAACATCCAGTGTTCCCATTTCTGACCTGTAAAAGTGTCCGAATAGTTGATATTTCTAATTCCAAGAACCTAATTCTTGGTCTTAACTCTGACCTGTAAAAGTCTGATTTCTCTTCTACTTGTTACATCTTTAAGTATTTTTAAATTGCCCTCCGAATAATTATAGACAACCATTTTGTTTCCCTGAGTCTGTTTCAGCTTTCGTATCTTCATTTCTTTCGCTCATGCCTTCTGTGTTATGGATTCCATATCAGTCATAGATTCTCTGTCATGATTTTAATTAACTCTCACCTGGAATTATTCTACTGTGTCATTGTCAGGAGGGAACAGAGTTTGTGAGGTTTTGCTTAACTGCAGTAGACTAGGTGTGCCACCTTCTCTTTTTCCAGACGCTGTGCTCCTATTATTGCATAGAAAAATCCTAGTAATCACGTAACCCTGTTCACTAAGGTTGAGCTTGAGGTCTGTAAGCCTTTTTCATTTACATTGTTTTGTCCTTAATTTTCTTAGATTGGGCCCTTTGTTACAGTCTGGTTTTATTTTTAATTATTTTTATTAAAATGATTCACAGATGAGGTTTATAAGCTCAAAGATAATCAAAAGGCGCATAAAGCCGTAAACTTCTCCACATTGTTCAGAGCCTCTCCTTAAAGCAGCCTCTTTAATATCTTTTACTTTTTTTCTATAATTTACCTCTGAATGTCTGAAATCACTGATGGGCTATTTTTAGATTTAAAATGTTAGACATTATCTGTTGAATTTTTGATAATAGTAGAAGAGTATTTAGTTCTATCTCTCTTTTTTTTTTAAGACTTTTTTATTTTTAAGTAATCTCTACACCCAGCATGGGGCTCAAATTTACAATCCCGAGATCAAGAGTTGCAAGCTTTGTTGACTGAGCCAGCCAGGTGCCCCTGTTTCTGTCTCCTTTGTTTGTTTGTTTGTTTGTTTGTTTATAAAAGCTTATGTATTTATTTTGAGAGACAGCTCAAGTGGGGGAGGGGCAGAGAGAGAGTGAGAGCATCCCAAGCAGGCTCCATGCTGTCAGCACAGAGCCCATAGGTCTGTCTCTTTTAAACGCTCACCTCCAGCCCTGGTCTGCAGTATAATTCCTATTATAATTTTGGGCTGAATCAATATTCAGTGGATTACTTTCTTTACCTTGAGTAACTTCTTCCAAAAGTTTCAAAATGCCTTGTTTTTTATTTGTTTAGCTCTTATATGTACCTTAGTTTTTATATCCATTAGTTATTTGTTGCTATGGAATAAATTACTCTAAAACTTGGCAGCTTTTAAAACAGCAAACATCATCTCACCTAGTTTGTGAGGGTCAGGAATCTGAGAGCAGCTCAGTTATGTGGTTCTGGCTCCCGGTCTTTCATGAAGTTGTAGTCAAGATGTCATCTGGGACGAAAGTCATCTCACAGCTCAGCTAAACTGGAGAAGCAGTTTCGCTCACTGACGTGGCTGTTGGCAAGAGGCCTCAGTTCATTGCTGACTGTTGACCAGGCTTCAGTTCTTCACCATAGAGGCCCCTCCATAGGGCTGCTTACAACATGGCAGTTTGCTTTCCCCAAAGCCAGAAATCCAAAAGAGAAAGGGTACCCAGGACAGAAACTGCAATCTTTTATAACCTAATCTTGGAAGTGACATGCCATCACTTCTGCCATATGCTATTGGTCACAAAGACCCAACTCTGGTACAGTGTGAGGGACCTCACATGGGTGGGAATACCAGGAAGTGGGGATCATTTGGAACCATCCTGAAAGCTGGCTCCCTGGATATCTATTGCTAATTCTTTCCACAATCCCCAACAGACATTCAGTATAATTTTCATCTAGGCAGTTGTATCAGATCATCTGAAATTTCCCCTCTCCAGCCAGAGTCCTGCCATCTTTTAACCCACTGTGTTAGTCTCTACGGTTGTCAGGAGTGGCGGCATAGCTACCATCCTTCCCCAACATCTCAGGAATTCCCTTTTCCTCTTTCTTGAGTTGGAACTTCAGTTTCCTGGATCCTGTTTCTTCCCTATTCTTGGTTCACTCGCTTATCTTGGTGGAGCACATTCTCTTGTAGTTTCCAGGGAAAGTGTTACATGGGAAGTAAAATTTATGAGATACTGCATGTCTAAAAATGCCTTTATTTTCCCTCACTCTGGGTAGAATGTTTATCTGGGTATAGAATTCTGTGTTGGAATGAGTCACTTCACCTCTCTCTTTGATCCTAGTTTCTGACTCTGGACTATTTCCTTTGGGAATGACAGAAAATTCAAACTGAGGGAGGCACTGTTTGAATAGTTGGTATCCTTGGGGCACCTGGGTGGCTCAGTCGGTTAAGCGTCCAACTTCAGCTTAGGTCATGATCTCACGGTCTGTGGGTTCCAGCCCTGCATTGAGCTCTGTGCTGACAACTTGAAGCCTGGAGCCTGCTTTGGATTCTGTGTCTCCCTCTCTCTCTGCCCCTCCCCCGCTCATGCTCTGTTTCTCTCCATCTCTCAAAAATGAGTAAACATTAAAACATTTTTTGAAAGGTTGGTCTCCTCTTCACTGTTAGACTTTATCTGTATTCCTCTTGTGATGTGTGCCATGAGACATCATACGATAATTCATTTCATACGGTCAGGCAACAGTCTGATTACATACATCACGTTCTGCTCTTTGTATAGTATTCCTTCATGCATGTTTGTAAGTTTCCATATAAATACACAAAATGCTGTATTTTCTCTCTCCTTCTGTCTCTTTACATCAATATGTTGAACTCATGGGGTGCCTGGGTGGCTCAGTCAGTCAAGCATCTGACTCTTGATTTTGGCTCAGGTCATAATCTTATAGTTTGTGAGTTCGAGCCCCACATAGGGCTCCGGACTGACAGTGTGGAGCCTACTTGGGATTCTCTCTCTCTTCTTCTGTCTCTGCTCCTCCCTCACTCTCTCTCTCAAAATAAATAAATAAACTTAAAAAATATTTAATATGTTGCACTCATAAGTCTCTGACACAAGTTTTGGTAGTTCCTATGAGGTCATTTACTCCCCTGTGATAATACTGCACTTATTGTTACCTGCACTGTTGTGCATCTGTCGCTGTAAATATTCTTTCCAGGCCTTGTCTCAGCTGTTTTCTCTTGTGAATTACTTGGGCCCTCTTCCATTATCATCTTTAAATTTTTCTTAATGTCATATGTAATGACATCTCAATTTATCTGCACATTTTTTTCTGATTCTCTCCACTCAGATTTAAATTGTCAAGTCTCTAGGCATGGTCTTATGATCCTCTGAACGTAGGTTTCTTCTCTTATCAAGTGATAATCACTCAAGTATTCTTAGGGTATTGGCCAGAAAACTTAGTCAGTGAGCATTTTACTTCCCAGAGCTTCTGTCCTCTTCCCAAACTTCAATCTCTGGATAGAAGAAAAGTGGGAAGGAAATGTCTTGACTTCTAAATTTTTCCTTTTCTAGTTTCCACAATCTGGTTGTAAGAAGATGCTTTCTAGGGTTCCTTAAGAGATAGCAAATACGAGTTACACATCTTCCACACACATTTTATTGATCACAGCACCCTTTTCCACTGAGCCTGAAGATGACTTCTGATCCATAACATTCCAGGAAGGTGTTGGCACTTGAGATAAAATTGGTTTATCATTTCTGACTCTAGTAATGTCATCTATCACCACACAATTAGAAGAAGTCAGCCAAAATCCATAGGTTAATATATGCACAGGTATAGCATATCCTTCAGATCAACAGCTGATTTCATGTGGAATACCACATTATGTCACTTGAGGACTTTAAGTATTGTGCATCATAGGGGGGAATTTAATTAAGAAATAATTTTGATTACCATATGAATATTCTGACTAAAACATGTGATTGAAAAATATCCAGATGAAAGAATTTTAATATGAAATGAAGAATTAATTTTTTTGCTGTTTTTAACATCTAATGTTATAATAACTACATTAAAAAATAATATTTAGACATTTTGCTCAAATTTATGGTAACAAACCCATTGAATTTGAAGTTGGTAAACTTTATCTAGCTAATACCATATTTAGCAGGAATTAGAAAGTACTTATTGGGGCGCCTGGGTGGCTCAGCCGGTTGGACGTCTGACTTCAGCTCAGGTCATGATCTCCCACTCTGTGAGTTCGAGCCCCACTTCAGGCTGTGTGCTGACAGCTCAGAGCTTGGGGCCTGCTTTGGGTTCTGTGTCTCCCTCTTTCTCTGCCCCTCTCTCACTCATACTCTGTCTCTCAAAAATGAATAAATGTTAAAAACATTTTTTAAAAAAGTACTTATTGATCTAAGAAAAATTATAGTAAACAAAATTTTAAAAAATGTTTAAACTATTGTTTTTCATTTCATAATTTGAAAACATTCAGGTTTTCTATCTGATTTGAATATAAAAGCCAGGATTCTTTTTTTTTTTTTTTTATGTTTATTTTTGAGAGAGAGAGAGACAGAGTGTGAGCAGGGTAGGGGAAGAGTGAGAGGGAGACACAGAGTCTGAAGCAGGCTCCAGGCTCTGAGATTGTCAGCATAGAGCCCGACACGGGGCTCAACCTCGAGCCGGTTGAGTGCTGAGTGTCCGACTTTAGCTCAGGTCATGATATCACAGTTCATGAGTTCGAGCCCCACATCAGGCTCACTGCTGTCAGCCTGTCAATGCAGAGCCTGCTTCAGATCCTCTGTCCCCCTGTGTCTGCCCCTCCTCCACTGTGCTCTCCCCAAAATAAATAAATATTTTTAAAAAATAAACAACTGTCCAAGTCAGAAAAATAAATAAGTCAGCATCTAAGTGGGTAAGTCAGTATCTTAGTAATCATATTTTGGAATCAGTTACTTTACTTTTAGGATTGTCATTTAAGGAATCATTGAGTTATGCTAATGATGTAATGACACAGGGTTATTTGTTATTGTGAAAAACATGTAGAAAATATGGCAGCCTGTCCCCAGGACCACTGATTATTAGTGAGAGACCTCTCCCCACTCATTGTGAGTTTCTGTTTTATTTAGCCCAGGATACAAAGGGGTTTTGGAAGTGGCGATATAGAGCAAGAACAGATGTATCATATCTTCATCCAACTTTGCTTGGCTCACAAAGTTCTTGCCAGGAAGGCAGGACTGCTGGTGACACTGTCTACAAAAGATCGGGCTTACAGATCCAAGAGGCTGAAATTTGTGTGGCATTATGTTCTGTGTCTATTTGGGGTTCATATTACACTTTTATTTTTGTGCTTCATGCTTCCACTGAAGGGTATATTGACAAATTAAACTTTCTGGATCTAAGCTGTGCATCAACGAGGCTACATCTTTACCAGGTGATGTCAGTGCCCAGGTAGCCAGAATACTCCTCTGTCTTGGGCTGTGTCTTGGAAGGCCCCCCTCCCACACACAAATAGACATCCTTCATTGGGAGATATTATATATACTATCAACATTATAATTAAGGGGGGAAATGTTATACAACTGCAAAAGAGTTGTTAGTGATGTAAGGAAAAACTATAATGTTAATTGAAAAAAGCAGGACATGGGGCGCCTGGGTGGCTCAGTTGGTTAAGCGTCTTGGCTTTGGCTCAGGTCATGAGCTCACGGTTCGTGAGTTTGAGCCCCACATTGGGCTCTGTGCTGACATCCCACGGCCTGGAGCCTGCTTCGGATTCTGTATCTCGCTCTGTCTCTGCCCCTCCCCTGCTCGTGCTCTCTCTGTCTCTGAAAAATAAACAAAAAATTTTTTAATTAAAAAAAAGAAAAAAACATGACAAATTTTATATACAACATGATCTCAACTTTGTAAAATGCAAAGATAAAAAAGAGAAATGCATATAGTAAAATTTTAATCACTGTTTTTATTTTGTTTTTAATTTCTGTATTTTACCAAGTTTTCTTGTTGGCCCACTTTAAAAAATCTTAACTATTTAAATTAGCTTAAATAAAACTTTCATAGGTATCATTATACTTTAAAATTTTTAACCCAACTACAGTATATAAACATTTCATCTCATGAGTTTATTGTGAGGAGAGTGACGTTTTCATCGGATGTGGTACCTTACCAATTTCCTGCTTACAGCCATATAGATAAATATGTGGATTTATTTTTTTTTAATTTTTTTTTCAACGTTTTTTAATTTTATTTTTGGGACAGAGAGAGACAGAGCATGAACGAGGGAGGGGCAGAGAGAGAGGGAGACACAGAATCGGAAACAGGCTCCAGGCTCTGAGCCATCAGCCCAGAGCCCGACGCGGGGCTCAAAGTCACGGACCGTGAGATCGTGACCTGGCTGAAATCGGACACTTAACCGACTGCGCCACCCAGGCGCCCCAAATATGTGGATTTAAATAAGCGGGTCAAGTAACTAGTACTAGTCTTCTGGTACAAGTAAATTCCTATCACATCAAGTCTTCTGTGTAAGAAGCTGCTTCCATACCTTTCAGGGGGCTTAAACTAGTAGTACTGATCACAGCACACAAATGCTCGCACACAAAACGCCTCACCAGCATCCCGCTAGGCACTCTCTGTAACTGTTGTTCTAGGCTTTGTTGCAGTGACAGCCCATTCATGTTTTATTTGTTGTTTATGGAAGAACCACCCATTTTTTAAAATAGGAGACTGTGGGTGTACACAAGCTCTTTTTTATTTTCATTTATGTAAATTAAAACTAATTTTGCTTTTGAAGACGGGCAAACTCTCTTGAGATATGTAGAACTTTTGAAGGTATTATTCTTTAAAAAGTATCTGATTCTGTGCTTTATACAGAGCATGATTTTGAAAAATAGAGGCAAGCAATTAATGCTTCTGTTGTTCAGCTAATAGTAATCACCCTTTACCAAAGAAATGAACTGCCTCGATGCCTTCTCTCTCTTTTTGCCAAACCTCTGTCCATTCAGTGGACACTTACTGAATATCTTCTGTGTGCCGGGTATTCTGCCCGATGCTGGGAAACAGAAAAGAAAGTCATACTCTGCTGTGCAGGAACTTAGGTGCTAGTACTTGTACAACAGTAGCAACACATGAGAAAATCTATGATGGAAACAAGGGCTTTTCACTCAGCCCAAGAGGCTGGAAGAATGGGAAAGCCTCCTTATAAGAGCATGATGTCCAGAGCTTGAAGAGCAAGAAGTAAGGAAAGGGAAGTAATTCAGGTGAAGAGGGTCAAGTGGGTATTCTGAGGAGAAAATCAAGAAAAGTGTACCAAACAGCAGTTACAACCAATGGGAGAGAGAACACACTAGACAAACTTTACAGGATTGCTCGTCATTGTTGACTGCTGTTCTGATGACGGGGATTCAGAATATAGGTGACACCAATCTGCACAGTATGTATAATTTTTCTCCATCATCACTCACTTGTGTGGGTACAAACATGGAGGAGAAGGGAAGGTGATTGGGTTTACCAGGGTTGGTTTTTGCCGACCAAGTGGGTGCAATACAGAGCGAGAAAGCCTAGGGAGGGGGTAATATTTGCAAGGGTGATTGTAATAATAAACTGTGGACTCTAAGATGGAAAAGGTGAGATGTGGAGGTAGGACGGGGCTGATGGAGAAGGAGAAATGTTGACAGGTCAGTGGACTTTTGAGGCCTCTCACTAAGGCCACAGGATGGTTACTCTGGGGATTCCTGAAGAAGTAGTTGGAGAAATGCATTGTTTGTGTGTGTGATTTTGGAAGTGGTGCAATTTCCAGTGGTGAAGTGATTCAAGATATAACCTTGGAAGTGATGTATGGCAGAAGCAGAATGAAGGAAAGGGTCTCTGTGAGGAGGCAAAGTCACTGAGAGGTCAGAGTGTTAGGTGGATTGCCTGTGCCCACATGGATATGAAGTTAGCAAGACTAATGACAGCAGCTGAGAGGGAAAGGGAGACTGAGCCAGAAGAGGTGACAACAGCCGTCACGGTAGACCGGTACCAGCCTGTAAGACTTTTGCAAAACAAGGGAAGTAGAATGATTGTTTAAATGTGGCACTGGG
Source organism: Prionailurus bengalensis (assembly GCF_016509475.1). NCBI lineage: Eukaryota > Metazoa > Chordata > Mammalia > Carnivora > Felidae > Prionailurus > Prionailurus bengalensis. Next base: position 63,547,101 of record NC_057354.1, read on the forward strand.
GAGCAAGGAGGGCCCTGTAGTACATGGGGTGGTAGAAAAAAAAAAGCCTTCTGTAACAAGAATGTAGAGGAAATGGTCCAGAAGCAGCCATATTTTAGGTAAGGCCAACAGGTAGAACATTCTGAAGAAGAGGTTGATATTAGGGAGTTTTGGGGGGAGGAATGGGGGGGATTATTGTGCCAGATGAAGGGATGTGTAGAAGACTGTGGAATTAGAGCTCCAGGGATAATGGATCAGAAGAAAAGACTGGATTTCCAATGTGTCTGAGGTAATGGGAGGGAAGATAGGATTCCTTTTGATAATCCCTGAATGAACTTGTACTAAGTCAGTGTTTATTGAACCAGGAAACCTAGGGGTCTCAGAGGGCAACAGTTTAGTGAATTTTTAAAATTTGAATCATATTTTAATGATAGTCTAAAAGCGTTTTTCAGTGCCCAGAGTTGAGTTTATGTTTATTTGGAATTGCCACCAAGTAGTACATTTACATGAAATTATAATCAAAATTTAAATCAACACTACGGAACTATGAGAATCTGAGAAAAATGGCTAGTTATATCTAAGATTCCTTCCAATCTGGAATCTTATATCTAAGATTCCAGTAATTCTGATTCTGTGCTTTCTTGTACATAGAATACAATAATTTTTAGGTATAGCAGCCTCCCCCCTATCTGCGGGGCATATGTTCCAAGGCCCCCAGTGGATGCCTAAAACTGCAGAGAGAACTGAATCCTGTACGTACTCTGTTTTTTCCTATACATACACACCTATGATAAAGTTGAATTTATAAATGAGGCACGGAAGAGATAACTAAAAATAACTAAAAGTAAAACAATTATAACAACATACTCTAATACAAGCTATGTAATGTGGCCTTTCTGTCACTCAGAATATCTTGCTGTACTATACTCGCCCTTCTTATGATGTGAGATGCTAAAACGTCCTCTTGACAAGATGAAGCGGGGTAAATGGTGTAGGCACAGTGATGCAGCGCTAGGGTACTCCTGACCTGATGATGACACGTCCAAAGGAGGATCATCTGCTTCCAGACTGCCGTTGACCATGAGTAGCTGAAACCGTGGAAAGCGAAATCATGGATAAGAGGAGACTACTGTACTACAGTCTTCATTTATCTCAAACTTCGAAAATATGCTACATGTGATACATGTTCACTGTATTAAAATTAGAAAATCCTGATTTTCTTAAAAAAAGAAAAAATTACCAGAGGTGCCTGGGTGGCTCAGTTGGTTAAATGTCTGACTCTTAATTTAGGCTCAGGTCATGATCTCACGGTTCATGAGATCAGACCCCACATTGGGCTCTGCACTGACAGAGCCTGCTTAGGATTCTCTCTCTCTCTCTCTCTCTCTCTCTCTCTCTCTGTCTCTGTCTCTCTCTCTCTCTGTCTCTCTCTCACACACGCACACACATACACACACACAAACTAAATAAACTTAAAAAAAACCCAAATAATAAAAATATAAATTACCAACAAATCCATCACCTAGAAATGTTTACTGTTAGCTTAGTGATATCCCTCTAGATCTATTTATTTGTGTGTGTGTTTCTGTGTCTTTCTCTGAATCTGTTAATGTGTATGCGTATGTATGTACGTATATCTCAAGGAAGCAGGAAAAGATATTTTAAAATTGAAAACAGAGTTATGCTAATCTGTCATAAATGTTTTACCATGTCAATAAGTATCTTCCTAGATCATCATTCCTAACAGCTGCATGCTATTTCATTATAAGGATTGTCATAATTAAATTAGCCAATCCCCATTGGGGGAAATTTAGGTTATTTCTTGTTTTTCTTTTTTTTCAACGTTTATTTTTTTTTTGGGGGGGGGGGGACAGAGAGAGACAGAGCATGAACGGGGGAGGAGCAGAGAGAGAGGGAGACACAGAATCGGAAACAGGCTCCAGGCTCTGAGCCATCAGCCCAGAGCCCGACGCGGGGCTCGAACTCACGGACCGCGAGATCGTGACCTGGCTGAAGCCGGACGCTTAACCGACTGCGCCACCCAGGCGCCCCCTTTCTTGTTTTTCACTTTGAAAGAATACCTGCCAGCAAACATCCTTCAGTAATATACATTTTTGGTCGTATTCCAATTATTTATGTTTCCCGTTATTAAAAAAAAAAGTCATTCAATTTGATCATATCCCAGATATAATCCAGAGTAATTTATTTGTGATCATCTTTTTCTTTTGGTAAAAAAATTACAGGTTTTAGGAAAAAAACCTACCTAGTCAAATGGTCTGTGTTTTTGTCAGTCCGGCATTTTCCAAACTATTTTCCTTGGAACCCAGCAGCTTCCTCCATTAGAGCTTTCCCTGCTTCTCCTCTTTTATCTGTTTTCTTGTAAGAGATCTTTTTTTGGCTTTTTTGTTTTTAACTTTTACTATTAAAAAAAAGAAAGTGTGATTAAACCACTGAGCCAATCCCTGGCTAAAATGTGAGGTTAACTTTCATGTGGTAGAGATGCCCAGAACCTATATTTTCTGACTCCTAACAAAAAACTTAGAACGAGTACCTTCTCTACAAATAAAAAGACAGACAAAAAATACTCTAACCCAGTATTTTGATTGCCTACTTTGAACATATTTGCAATATGTCCTTTATTTGTATGTTACCTTTTTCTTTATTTCCACTTCAACAATTGGAATTAAAACATTTTAGAAGACACTAATCATCTGCTTAACCAGTAATTAGCATTGATGAATAGAGAGAAAATTTCAGACAGCTGCCAAGTTGACCACTAAAGTGAGGTATGATTTGCTAGTATTTGTCATCTGCAGGACTTCATAATTATAATAATAGCAGTGTAGTTACACCGTGATGGAAAGTTGACAGTTAACTTTTTCTACTTATCAAACTTACGAACAATTCTGAAAGTTTCTAGTTTCCAGGTAATTTATCATTCGAGTGATTAAAAGCTATTTTTGGCCACAATTACGAATAACAAAATTTTACATATGGGTGACATTAACACAGTATTCTTTTTTTTTTTTTTTTTTTTTTTTCTATTTCCAGGGAAAGACTACTATTATCCTAAGGTGTCTTGACAGGTAAGTGTTATGTTAACCTTTAGACTATATTTTTTGTTTATTCTAGTTATACAGGGCAAGTTAAATTCTGAAAGACTTGGGAACGTGAATAATTTTGAGATTCAAACAATAACTTCTTAGTGAATTCTTTGTATGGCCTTTAAAATCTCCTTAAAAAAAATTTTTTTTTACATTTATTTGTTTTTTGAGAGACAGAGCATGAGCAGAGGAGGTGCAGAGAGAGCTGGAGACACACAATCCAAAGCAGGCTCCAGACTCTGAGCTGTCAGCACAGAGCCCGATGCGGGGCTCAAACCCCGCAATCGTGAGATCATGACCTGAGCCGAAGTTAGACGATTAACTGACTGAGCCACCCAGGAGCCCCAAAATCTCCTTTAAAGATAAAACCAACAATAAGCAAAAGTAAATAAATAAAATTATACAGGATTAATGCTGAGTTTCCCTATTATATGGGGAAGCAACGAACGTAACTCCGATAGTACTTGGCTGCTTTTTGGCTCTGCTACTCTGGTATTTGATTTCCTTCTATTTTACCTAGTCCATTATTATCTGAACATTAATTATAATCTTTAAATTGTTCATGGAAACATTTTTGAAGCACAGTGTTGATCCTCAAACTGTACTTTTTATCATTTGTTTCTTATACTTCCTAACCTATATGGTCATCAGATTAAGATTTAGGATTATGATTTAGGATATTGCAGGAAACTGCTTGTTCCCTTCATTCCAATACCTACTTCTTATAACTTCTCCAAAAAATATCAAAATAGATGTAACTTTGTCTCAAGGTCACATTAAAGAAACGTCATCCATTTGAAAAATACTAGTGAAGAATTCAAATAATAGAATCCTGACTTTGTGTAATTCCTTTCACCAACAAAATTGTTTCTTAGAAGAACCGTCTATAGTGACACCTGCATCATATTTCCATCCCCTGGAATCATGGCTCTCTTTTGACCATATGTGTTTCTTTCTACAAACAAGTTCTCTAACACAACATCAGTTTAGGATGAAATACTTTGAAATACAACACTGAATTGAAAATTCTTCATTTCAGTTCCTTGATAGTTTACTTGAAAAAAAAAAATAGTTCTATTATACATTGAATATCAGAGCTTATAAATTTTGTCTTAAAAGTAGCATTTTGTTTCATAAAAGAAAATTTGTATCTTTTATAAAAGCAAATATAACCAAATATTCTATATATGTATCAAAAAATATATATGTAGGGATGATATGCAAGATATTTAATAAAGATAAATATATAAATCACAAATTTAAAAATTCTCTTCTCCACATTAAAAAGATATATACCAATATTATTCAGCCTTAAAGAGGAATGAAATTCTGACGCATGCTACAACACGGATGAACCTTGAGGACATTATGCTAAGTGAAATAGGCCAGTCACAAAAAGATGTATACTGTATGATTCCATTTATATGATGTATCTCAGAGCAGTCAGATTCACAGAAACAGAAAGTAGAATGGTGTTTGCCAGGGTCTGGAGGGAGGGGAAAATGGCGAGTTATTGTGTAATGGGTATAGACTTTCAGTTTTGCGAGATGAAAATGTTCTAGAGTTTGTGCAACAAGGTGAATATACTTAACATGCTACTGAACCATACACTGAAAAATGGTGACGAAGGTAAATTTATGATACACATTTGTACTATAAGAAGTTGAAGTAAATAAGTACATATATACAATAAAGCTGTTTACCAAACAATGTAAGCTGCAGTGTAAATAATTCATCAAACCATTTGTCAGTTTTTAGGACTTGTTGATGTCTTTAGGACTTGTTGTTAGTTTGCAGCTCTCGCTAGTTAAATGATGCCCATGTTTGGGCTGGGATTTAAAATAGAGAATTGTGGGGTGCCTGGGTGGCTCAGTTGGTTTAGTGTCCGACTTGGCCTCAGGTCATGATCTCATGGTTTGTTAGTTCGAGCCCCGCATTGGGCTCTGTGCTGACAGCTCGGAGCCTGGAGCCTGCTTCAGATTCTGTGTCTCCCTCTCTCTCTCTGCCCCTTCCCCACTCACACTCTGTCTCTCTCTCTCAAAAATAAATAAACATTAAAAAAATAAAAGAATTGCATAAAGTCTGTTGATATCTCCATTAAATTGATAATCATAGATTCACAGCTCCCCACATTGAGGCCGAGCAAAACCTGGTATAAGTGCTCCCCACGTGACCTGAATGCCAAGAGCTTCCCCTAACATGGCCACCAGCATTGCCAGCTGCACTCCATTCTCCACTCGCTCCAACAGTGCCTGTAAGGACTATGATGTTGTGCTGGTGCCATTGGTCATCCTTGCAGCTGTGACAAAAATCCTCGAAGATGGTTTTTTGAGGGCTTGTCTTTTACATCAAATTTTTTATCATTTTTACTTCAGTGCTATTCCACAAAGTAACTTTTCTACTAATAGATTAACATTTTTAAGAGGAAGCAAAAATGAATTGGGTAATATGATAGCATAAGAAAACCCATAATGGGGGCGCCTGGGTGGTCCTGTCGGTTAACTCTTGGCTTTGGCTCAGGTCACAATCTCCCACTTCGTGAGATCGAGCCCTGCATCCAGCTCTGTGCTGACACCATGGAGACTGCTTGAGATTCTCTCTCTCTCTCTCTCTCTCTCTCTCTCCCTCTCCCTCTCCCTCTCCCTCTCCCTCTCCCTCCCTCTCTCCCTCCCTCCCTCCCTCTCCCTCTCTCTCTCTCTCTCTCTGCTCCTCCCCCACTAGTGCTGTCTCTCTCTCAGGATAAACAAATAAACATTAAAAAAAAAGAAAAGAAAAAGAAAACCCATGATGGTAATACTATCTGTCTTTATTGTGCAGGGATGAGCCACCAAAACCAACCTTAGCTTTGGAATATACATATGGAAGAAGAACAAAAGGGCATAATATAGTGAGTGTCTTCTTAAGTGACATTGCTGTGCCTGGGGATGGAGAAGTAATGATGCTGACTTTGTTTTATATTTTCATCTTATCTGTAATCAATAAACATATCCAGTTGTACACTTCATAGCTATGTGCTTTTAAGTCAGATTCAACTCAGCAGACATGAAGGCAACCTGAATAGGAAAATAATTTAGCCGTCTCATTTGTTGTGTCTTAAAATGTGGAATAAGATTCCTTTGTAACTTTATTTTACAGTTTTTGGACATATTTATATTAATTGTGTTAATGTGGCTTTTTCTTCTTTCAAGTGGGAATAATATTGTGAGTTACATCCTGTCTCCCAAAAAATCTGCGAAAAATAGGAGTTTGACTTGTAGAATATTTATGAAAATGTACTACTCAAAGTCCAAATTCTTAGCATTTTTACAAACATATCTTGAAGTTAGTAATACTACTTGAGACTGAGGCCCTAATTTGTTACAGTCCTATTTTCACTAGAGTGTCTCTTCAGAGGAAAGTTGGAGATTATTCAGAACGGAAGGAGAGTGCACGGTGTATGTTAGAAGGATAAAACCATTCAAAATAGAATCCTCTTTTGGAGTTCTCCCATGAAAAGGTCTTTTCTTAAATAGAGTTAGGCGTAGGGAAGAACCGTCTATAACAGAAGGCCCCACTTCTGTCGCACAGGCAGATTTTTACAGATTGATCTAGTCCAAATGTTTGGTCATTAGTGTGTAAGCGTTAACATTGCCTGTTGCTGCTTTCTAGATAAGTCAGTGAAAGTTCGTTATTAAAACTGTGAGGTTAAAAAGAAAAGAAAAAACATTAATATATTGAGATGTGGGAGAACTCTGTGTTTGTGACTCACGTGAATTTTGACATGAGTGATGACCTATAAATGAGATTGCCCTTTTCACTGGAAATGCTGAAACTGCTTTCACCGCTTCACTGTGGAGAAGAGCTCTAAGAACTGCCCTTCGTCAAATTGTGAATCAAGGGGGATTTTCCAATGCAAAACTGCCTCCCCCACGAACATTAATAATTCAGATATCAACAGCAAATATTCAAATATCAACAGCAAAACAATTTTAGTGAGTATGAGATGATAATTTGCCAAAAATCTATATATTCATCTAAAACTTGCTTCAAGGACTATCTCTTCCAAGTTCATGGCAACAGATATATTAAAAAGGTGATTTTTCTTCACCTATTTTCTCTAACACTTTGTGCTAGCAAGTTGGGCTTTTCCATATTCATTCTGGAAGATCCATGTCTTTCTCAGATTTCATGTTCCCTGAGTTCTAAGTGGAAGCAGTCAGTTCCTCCCACAATCGTGGTGTTACCAAAGGCTCCTCAGCAGCAGGATGGAAGCAGAGATGCAATTAGCTAGTCGTCCAAGAAGGTTGTCATGGAATAGATGGTCGTATTCCCAAGCCACGTGGCTGCCTCACTGTTTCACTCCCCTAATACTTAAAGAATCCTATAAAAAGGGAATCGGTTGTTCAGTCTCTTCTTGTTCCCCACCTACCATGTTAATGTTTCATCTTTGTTTTTTGGAATAGATGTTTTGGTGCAATTTGAGGGATGGGACAGAGAAAAGGGAAAGTTTTGATTGCCAAGGTTTATTGAGGACTACAGTATTTTGTATCCATAATTATTACTGACTGATGTTAACGAGGTGTAAGAAGTATTTAACATTCAAAGAAGATTTAAAAAATTTAATGTGAAAAATGCCTGTTTTTGTTTGTTTGTTTGTTTGTTTGTTTGTTTCAGCCAAAAGATATTGCTCACTTTTGGGAACTAGGTGGAGGGACCTCTTTATTGGACTTAATCAGCATACCCATCACAAGTGACACCTTACGGTAAGTGAGCCAGATCCAGGAACGGTTGTGAGTAAGTACCCAGTGGTGTCCACAGGATGAATATGAGTAGGCTTTCAGGAATCGGAATTTGGGGGGACAGTTTTCTGTTGCTGAAGGTTTATACTCTCTTCCTTTCTATGCACTTAAAGTATAATGCTTTCAAAGAGATTTTAAAAGAACCAGGGTTCTGGCCTGTGCTGACAGCTGGCATTCCAACCAGTAACATATTTTGCAAGCCTGAAAACAAAGTATGTCAAATAACACTTGAGCAATGAATTCACTTGGCAAACATGAATTTGAAAAGCTTAATTCTTTTGAATACCCATCCAAGTGTAAGCTGATTCAACCCTGAGTTTTTTCTTCAGCTGGATATGGTAAGTCTACCTTTGAATTTAATGCTAATTAGTACTGTTGAAGCTTCACCCAAGGGAACACTGAGTTTGCGGAGGGAGAAAGTCTATTTGCTGACCGAAAAGAAATAGAAACTTGGGGAAAACCTCAAACTCTTTGGTGGCGTTTCCTGACAATGACTCCCACATGTTGGCCAAATCAGATGTGGAAAATTGTGACATTTCTCACAATGTTCCTGGGAATGTGTCTCAGCCAAGGAAAACAGATTTTTACATCTGAAAGATCTTACTTTTGTCAGAGTTTAACACAAACCATTGCTGCTGCCTGGACCAAATACAAAGGGCTGCACTATTATTTGTTACATTTCAGCCACTTAGATCTTTAGGGTATGGAATTGTTTCCGGTTAACGCAATTGTTTTCCCATAGCTAGTTGGGTACAGATAATGTTGGCTTTATTTTTTCAGCGATATTTTTTCTTTTAAATAAATTTAATTTACTGTCTTTTACTTATTATAAAAATAGTACCGTATATGTTCATGTAGAAATCTTGGAAAAATGTTGAAAGGTTTGAAGAAAGTAAGAGCGCCCTTAATCACCTGAGAAATAACCACTGTTAACATGCCGAGGTCGTTGTTTCAGTGTTTTCAGCATTTATAAATATATTGTATGGGGGCGCCTGGGTGGGTCAGTCAGTTAGGCGTCTGATTTTTGATTTTGGCTCAAGTCATGATCTCACAGTTCCTGAGATTAAGCCCCATGTCGGGTCCTGCACTGAGCGTGGAGCCTGCTTAGGACTGACTCTCTCTCTCTCTCTCTCTCTCTCTCTCTCTCTGCCTCTCTGCTCCTTCCACACTCATGTGCACTCTTTCTGTCTCTCTCAAATAAATAAACTTTAAAAAATGACATTATAAATATACTTTGTACAGATTTGGGATGTTTTATATATATATATGTTTAGATCTTTCTTTTTCATTTGTAACCACCATATGCCCCTGACATACTTTTTCAGAAACATGGAATTTTACGGCTATATTGATTTTCACTTGTCCTCCTTTAACAGAGAAAAATAATTGAGGCCACTGGGAGTTAGGACCGCTCCTGGTGGTGTGGTTGAGAGAAGGCAAGGACGGGAGTTGCTGAGGAACCAGAGCTGCCAGTCAGTGTGCCCAGGGGCAGAAAGGAGTGAAAATGGCTGGGAGCTGCTCTTATCTGGGTTCTGAGCTGGCTTCAGTTCTGGCCCTGACTTTGTCACTCACTTCCTCTGGCCCAAGAGGCTTTGCACCTGATGGCCTTGTGGAAATTCTGGTTTCTGCAGGAAGCCACATTTTTGCACAGCTTCTTTAGTTTTTTATTAAAAAAAATTTTTTTTTTAGTGTTTATTTATTTTTGAGAGAGAGAGAGAGCATGAGCAGAGGAGGGGCAGAGAAAGAGAGGAAGACACAGAATCCAAAGCAGGCCCCAGGCTCTGAGCTGTCAGCACAGAGCCCGTCGAGGGGCTTGAACTCACAAACCACGAGATCATGACCTGAGCCAAAGTCGGAGGCCCAACCAACTGAGCCATCCAGGTGCCCCTGCACAGCTTCTTTAATGCCTCACTTTGTGAGTTCTTGGGTCTTCTTCATTCCCCTGGTTCTACCCCAGGGCAGCCACAGCTTGCTTTAGGAGAGAGGGGAGGTCAAGGTTTTGATGACCAGAGGGAAGGGGAGCAGTAGGCCTGTGTCCAAAGTAGGTTGCTGAGTGGTTAAGAAATTCATGAAAAACATTTCACTCCTAATGTTGCAAATCTCAAGAGTGTTTTGTGACTGGAATCAATCTGACACATAATTAACTTCCTTGTGTTGGACAAAGCCTAGCAACTTGAGAAAAATAATATTGCCAAATGCTATTAGATACTGTTTATCTTTAAAATGATTGTTCATAGAATAATTATAAATACACTGAACAGAGTTTAGATAATTTGTAATGGAGCGTTTCCTGTGGTTTCATTCCCTGTTTAAAGAGCTGTTGAGTTTTTTTAAAAAAACTTTTTTTAAGGATGATACTGTGCCATTTGAGACAACATGGACGGACCGAGAGGGTCCATAAGATTCCACTCATAAATGGAATTAAAAAAAAAAAAAAAAAGAATAAACCAAAAGCAGAATCAGACCTGTAAATACAGAGAACAGACTGATGGTTGCCAGAGGGGAAGTGGGTAGGGGCTGGGCACAACGGGTAAAGGGTGCGAGATACTGGCTTCCAGTTATGGAATGAGTAAGTCACAGGAATAAAAGGCACAGCGTAAGAAACACAGTGAATGATATTGAGATGGCGATGTAATGGGACAGATAGCAGCTACACTTGTGGTGAGCACAGCATTATGTAGACACTTGTCAATTACTAAGTTGTACACCTGAAACTAATATGACATCCTGTGTCAACTACACTCATATAAAAAAAAAGTTAGCTGTCATCTGCTATGAAGGTAAAGGTAACACAAGTGTTTCCAGTGCAATGGAAACAAACTTTAATCTTGGAAAAAAGTCGAGAATTCTGTCTTGTTTTCACTTAAATTTTTTATTTTTCATTTGGAAAAATGATAAATTTTATGTTATATACATCTTACCACAATAAGAAAAAGTGAAACCACAGTCGTTTTTTACAAGCATTTAACCATACCAAACCTCTGAAATAAAATTGATTTCTTTACTATTAAAAAATATATATTATTTGTTATAGTCAAGCAAAGCTATTATGAGTTTATTGAAATGATGTAGATATGATTGGCTGGACAGTTTAACGGCACACTAATTTTATAGAAAATCCTGATAATTACTGTCTAAAAGACTCTTTTCTGAAGTGACACCTATATAGTAAAGTACTGTTTCGCTTCAATTACACAAAATAGCTGGTTTGCTCAAACTGAGCAAAATAACTGACAATATTATAAAGTAACTAACATGTATTATAATTCCTTGCTACACATACTAGCAGGATGTTTGTCCTCTTGATCGAGGATACAGTAGCCCATGGTTATGGCTCTCCATGCTTATTATGACCACTTTCTGAAATAGTCCTAGATCTATTTTTTATTTTGATAAAATATCATAACATTTATCATTTTAGCCATTTTTAAGTGCGCAGTTTATTGACACTATGTATATTCGCATTGATGTGCAACCATCACCACCATCCATCTCCAGAACTTTTTCATCTTCCTGAACTGAAACTCTGTCCCCATGAGTTAATAACTCTCTACTGTCCCCTTCCCCAGCCCTCGGCAGTCATCTTTATACTTTCTGTCTCTATGAATCTGGCCACTCTAGGTACCTCCTGTAAATGAAATCATGTAATACTTGTCCTTTGAGCCTGGCTTATTTCACTTTGCATAATGTCTTCCAGGTTCACCCATGTTGTAGGCTGCGTCAGAATTTCTTTCCTTTGTAAGGATGTTCCACTGATCTTCTTTTGTGTGTATATAACACATTATGTTGATGCATTCATCCACGGATGGACATTTGGGTCGTTTCCACCTTTTGTCTGTTGTGAACAGTGCTGCTAGGAGCACTGGTGTACAAATGTCTGCTTGAGTCCCTGATTTCAAATACGCCTGGAAGTGGGATTACTGAATCATATGGTAATTCTATGTTTAATTTTTTGAGGAACCGGCATACTGTTTAACAAATGTAGGAATTTTACGTTTTACATTCCCACCAGCAATGCACAAGGGTTTCAATTTCTCTATATCCTTTTTAAAAATATTTATTTTTTTTTTGAGAGACACCCATGAGTATGGGAGGGGCAGAGAGAGAGGGAGGGAGGACACCCCACGCAGGCTCTGCACTGTCAGTACAGAGTCTGATGTGGGGCTCGAACCCACAAACCATGAGATCCGAATCAAAGGCTTAACCGACTGAACAACCTGGGTGCCTCCAATTTCTCTATATCCTTACCGACACTTGTTACTGTTTTGTTTTGGGTTTGGTTTCCCATAGCTATCCTAATGGGTATGCAGTAGCATCTCATTGCGGTTTTGATTTGCATTTCTGTAATGATTAGGGATGTTGGGCATCTTGTCTTATGTTGATGGCCATCTGTACATCTTCTTTGGAGAAATGTCTATTTGAGTCCTTTGCCCATTTTTAAACCGGTTTGTTGTTGCTGAGTTTAGATTTACGTTGGACTCACATGAACACAGGTACACATTCACGTGGCAGTGGCAGTGGTGTGTGTGGTGGTCAGGGGTGTGCTTTCGGAGACGCACCACAGTATGGCAGAAACGTGTGGCTTTGGATCTCCAGCTCTACAGTTTACTAGTCATATGAACCTGTGTCTCAGCTTTCTAATCCATAAAATGGACATCATAGCATCTTCCAGGAAGGGTTGTTGTGAAGATGGCATAAATGATGTAGTCCGCTGGCTGAGTCCATCAGTAAATGTGTTCTTCACCTAATGGTGTGTTGTTGCTGCTGCTCTTAACTATTTTTGCTTCCCTTCTCTGGCGCATACAGTGAAATCAGATCTAAACATGACGCTGTTGAACCCAACTGCTTGCAGATTCTTTGAACTGGATTATTATCAGTACAAATGAAACCTTCAGTGCCACTGGTGGTTGTAACATTTAAATACCACTAGAGAAAAGCACTGGAATAAATTAGGCTGTAACTTTGGAGGTGCCTGGGTGGCTCAATCAGTTGAGTGTCCCATTTCAGCTCAGGTCACGATCTTACTGTTCATGAGTCTGAGCCGCGCATCAGGCTCACTGCCGTCAGCGCAGAGCCCACTTCAGATCCTCTGTCCCCCTCTCTCTGTCCCTCCCCCGCTCACACTTCCTCTCAAAAATAAAAACATTTAGGGGCGCCTGGGTGGCGCAGTTGGTTAAGCGTCCGGCTTCAGCCAGGTCACGATCTCGCGGTCCGTGAGTTCGAGCCCCGCGTCGGGCTCTGGGCTGATGGCTCAGAGCCTGGAGCCTGTTTCCGATTCTGTGTCTCCCTGTCTCTCTGCCCCTCCCCCGTTCATGCTCTGTCTCTCTCTGTCGCAAAAATAAATAGACGTTGAAAAAAAAAATTAAAAAAAAAAATTAAAACATTTAAAGAAAAAATAAGGCTATGACTTTGGAGGGTGTGTGTGTTTTCTTAGAAAATTGCTGTTTTATTTTTTTCCTTAAGCTGTAGTGTTCTTAAATAATGAATTTCAGTATAATAGGGTTTCAAAACAGTACTTATTGTGAGTCTTCTTTAAGAGATGTTTTTGTTTTTTAGGACATTTTCTATTGTTCTTGTTCTGGATCTTTCAAAACCTAATGACCTTTGGCCCACCATGGAAAATCTGTTGCAAGCCATGAAAAGCCATGTCGATAAAATGATAATGAAACTGGGGAAGACAAATTCCAAAGCAGCCTCTGAGATGAGACAGAGGATATGGAGTAATATGAAGAAGGACCATCCGGTGAGTTGCTGTTGGGATTATTCCCGGAATCCTTAGCCCAATACATAGCTAAAGACAACATCACAAACAACTTGCTGAGATTTTTATGCGTGATTGGAAATTCATTTGATGTAGATGAACTTGTTCACTGGAAAATGATAGCAATTTGATAAAACCTCAGTGAGAGCAAAACCAGGAGAAAGATGTCTTATGTCTTCTTGGTAGACATCCACTGTGACTGTTATGGCATATTATACCAATCAAAAGAAATAGGGTGAAGTAGTAGTTTGATATTGATTTTATAATCTCTATAAAATGAAGATAAAAAAACAAGACTGTACAAAAACTCACCTGGCAAAACTAGATGAAGCTACACATTTAAGCAAGGAGTAGAGTTTTAACAGCCTTTCTCGCCACCCTCTGTTTTACATTCATTTGGTATCTGTCCCATATTCTGTGTCCTTTGATCCTCTGACAAATTACAAAGTTGCAATGATGGTAACACAGGTCCTTTAAATACAGTCATGAATATCATCTTCTGGAAAACCCACAGCAGTATTTGGCATTGTCCAGGGTTTATATGAGTGTGTTTTACATCACGAATATCAGGACAAAAGTAACAGCTTATGGTTCACATCTATGCAGTGTGAATGCTATAGCAACAAAAGATAATTCCAAGTAGTAAGAAACAAAAACAGGAAGATGGCATGTTATTTAAGAGAATAGGACAGAACATGATGGTAACTTAGAGAACTGCCATTTCTAGTTTTACACTTGAGAAATATAACTTAGTGGAAGTTAAATATTAGAACATGTCAAGCAAACAAAGTCAACATCTACGAAGAGACTAAAAAGGTGTATTTTTGGAAGTAAATAGAATTTGCTGAATACATAGTATTAAACAGTTAATTACAATAAATCATGAAATATGTTTGTTAACAGGATCGTGAATTAGTCGACCCATTTCTGATACCTCTGGTCATAATTGGAAGTAAATATGATATTTTTCAGGTAAGCTTTTCCACTTCTAGTTAAGGTGGTTGTTTATGCTTGGGACAGGAACAAAAATAATAGTGAAATGAGAACAATGACGCTGGAAGGGAGAGGTCAAGGAGTCACACATCTTAAAGATCTGGAAAAGAGGATATAGTTGGGAAAGTGAAAATATGTAAAGAACAATAAAAATACAGGGGACTGGGGATGAAGCAGTAGAATGGGGATAAGGTAGCTCAAGAAACTGAGTCTTTCACCCAGTCACTGAGGGAAAGGACTTCCTCCCCAACTTTTAAATTGAAGAAAGCAGAAAATTGGTTTCTTCTTATCTTTGCTTGTCAGAGAATCCCTAGGGTATTCCACACTATAAAATGTGTGCTCATATCTCAATTCTGTTGAGCTACATGTTTAAACAAGGAAAGATCTGACAGCTATAGTTCTGGAAGGCCGCAGCTATTGTTCAACTCTCTATAGAAACAAATATCAAGGTAATGGAATCCTACTCCTCAGAGTACGTTCCAAAAAAAGAAAAAAATCATCTATTTCCACACTTAATAATTTGTACCTTCCTGCTACAGATATTTAATTCTCTCAACTTTTTTCTTTTTAATAATGTATTTCTTCAGGATTTTGACTCTGAGAAGAGAAAGGTTATATGCAAGACACTTCGATTTGTTGCACATTATTATGGAGCATCATTAATGGTTTGTACCTTTCCTACCCTTTGGCTTGAGTAGACAGCACCAAATTTAGAAAAGTTAGCAACTTGATGCACAGTTATAAATACTAATGCTTTTACTAATGCACATAATCCCCTCCTTTCCGTTCCCATTGCCCCCAAACCCTCTTGTTACAGTGTTTGATAATGTATTTCTAGAACACCCTTTGCTAGATGGCCTTCCATGTCTTTGGAGCAGCTGCTTATGCCCATAAGCCCCAGTCCATCTTAAAGAGAGAAACTGGCTATTAACTTATTCATTTTTAGTTTCCCCTTAAGAATAAAAATCTGTATTTTCTTTTTTTTTTTTAATTTTTTTTAATGTTTATTTATTTTTGAGACAGAGAGAAACAGAGCATGAATGGGGGAGGGTCAGAGAGAGAGGGAGACACAGAATCTGAAACAGGTTCCAGGCTCTGAGCTGTCATCACAGAGCCCGATGCGGGGCTCAAACTCAGGGACCACGAGATCATGACCTGAGCCAAAGTTGGACGCTTAACTGACTGAGCCACCCAGGCGCCCCGAGAATCTGTATTTTCTTAAGAGTAAAGGGGGAAAAAAAACCTTAACAAAATATTCTTTTTTAAACTTAAAAAAAAAAAAAAGCACCGCTCTTTGTTGTAGAAGTTAAAAACATGAACTCGGGAGTCTTGCTGCCTGGGTTTGAATCTGAGGGCAACCACTTTCTAGATGTGTGATCTCAGACTGGTCACATAATCTCACTTAAGCCTCAGTCTCCAACAGGGTAAAATAGACAAAAATAGTGCCCCTTCTTCATAGGGTTGTTGTGAGGATAAAAGAAAGTAACGTGACAGGCTCACCACAGTGCCTGAAACAAAGTGTTCCTTAATAAATGTTGCTTATTATAACTGTTATCATTACGTTCCACAGCAGGACCAAAGGATAAAGGATATCCTTTAATGCAATAAGATATAAAAGCACTTTTATTTGAAAGAAACAGTATCTTCCCATTTGAATGGTTTCTTTTTCCCCCTAAATGAAAGTGCTCAGGGGAAGCAGGAGACAACATGGGCTAGCCCCTAGCCTTCATGGGTAGTATATTATGACCAAAGGTAACATTTTATACTTTTCAGAATACTCCAAATAAATTGCATTGTGTATTTTCTTAAAACTCAGTACCTTTTATGTTTATACTGTATCTGCTTACATATTAAATTGACAGAGTACTTTGGAAATATTCTTTTTTAGAGTTTTTAAAAAAGTTTATGTGTTTATTTTGAGAGAGTGTGCATGCGTGAGTGTGGGAGGGGCAGAGAGGGAGAGGGAATCTCAAACAGGCTCCATGCGGTCAGCGCTGAGCCCGATGTGGGTCTTGATCCCACAAACCGTGAGATTATGACTTGAGCTGAAATCAAGAGACACTTAATCGACTGAGCCATCCAGGCACCCCTAATTTTTTTTTAAGTTTTTATTTATTAGAGAGAGACAGACAGCACAAGCGGGGGAGGGGCAGACAGGGAGAGAGAGAATCCCAAGCAGGCTCTGTGCTGCTAGGGCAGAGCCCAACATAAAGCTGAAACTCACAAAACTATGAGATCATGACCCAAGCCAAAACCAAGAGTCAGACGCTTAATCAGCTGAGGCACCTAGCCCTGCCCCCCCCCGCCCCACCTAATTTTTTTAAAGTAATCTCTACACCCATGTGGGGCTCAAACTCACAACCCCGAGATCAAGAGTCGCATGCTCTACTAACTGAGCCAGCCAGGCGCCCTAGAAATACTTATTTTTACTATTTCAAAAAGATACGGGAGTTTAAAAATGAATGATTCCTCCAAGATACAGAAGCAAAGACGATGGATCTTGTAGTTTCTTATTTTTACCACAAGATAAAGCCCCACAGATCTGGTTAGTTAGCTGAGGGAAATCTCTTTCTTTAAGAGCAGATCACACTTGATGATCAGTCAGGGCCCAGTCTGGTCTTAAGGGTACAAATTTAGATGAAGTCAGACCAAGCCAGGACCCAGCAGGCCTAGATGGCCCTAAATCATCAGGGTTTTCTAGGGAACGGATTTGAGAAAGGCTTCATCTCAGCTTTCAGTAAGCCTGAGGGATGAGAGGTTGGGTTAGAGGAGCACTTCTAGACCATCAAGAGAACCATACAGCTTGTCTAGCTTCCCAGACCAAGAAGACAGTAGCCAAAGTTTCAAAGCCCCGTCTTTCAGTTTCACTTCAAGGAGGACAGTTTGGGGTTGCTTTACAAGATTGCCAGATCCTTTAAAATTCAGTCAAGAAAATGGATTCACTATTATGAGCAATCTAATAAAGTTATTAAAAATAAAAATAGAAAAACATTGAGAGGTAGGACCAGATTCAGTGGAGAGCTGCCAGGATGGTTGGAGATTTAAAAATGTGATATATGAGGAGGAGTATCAAATCATCTAGAATGTGATAATGCTTTTTAAATATTCAAAGGACTGTCCCATGGAAGAGGGAATAGGTATATTCTTTGCTCTCTTAGAGTCAAGAACAAGCAATCAACAAGAGTTTAGATCAAAATAAGAAAGAACTCTCTAATCCTACCATTATCTGAAAATGGAATGAACCGCTTTGGGAGGTGATGAGTTCCCATTGAGTTGATACAAGCAGAGGCTTTACAGCTATTTGAGGAGGATGTTTCAAGGCAATTGATGCAGCAGATAGGGAAGTTGAGTCAGAAAACCTCTCATGTCCTCCCAGCCCTACAGTTCTGTGAAATACGTTTGTGATGAGGTATTTTCCTTTCCACACATATTCATCATCATCATCATGATCATCATGAAGTTGTGTTTTAAAAATTCAGTTAGTTTTTATACTTTTAAACCTTCTTTCAAAGGAAGTATTAAAATTATTTCAATTTTGAAAAGTCAATGTATTAAATTTTATATATTCACATGAATAAATAATTTGCCTGGGAGCCTGTTCTTTTTTTTATTATTTTGTTATTTTATTTTATTTTTGAGAGAGCATGCGCGCGCGAGAGAAAGCGCATGAGTGGGGGAGGGGCAGAGAGAGAGGGAGACACAGAATCTGAAGCAGGCTCCCGGCTCCCAGCTGTCAGCACAGAACCTAACGCGGGGCTTGAACCCACGAACTGTGAGATCATGACCTGAGCTCAAGTCGGACACTTAATCGACTGAGCCACCCAGGTGCCCGGAGAGAGTCTGTTCTTAATCCAGAATGAATCTTATCCTGAAAACTGATTTCTTTGCCTTATAAAATTCCATGTCATTTTGGTTCATGGTTGTTTTTCCCACTTTCATACATGTTAACTATTATTTGGCTGAGTAACTTTTGGTATTTCCAAAAAACAAATCTAGTCTTAAAAGATTTGTAGGGTAACCAACCACATACCCTGATTTTCACCTGATGTCTCAACTTAATTATTACTATTTTTTTTAACGTTTATTTATTTTTGAGACAGAGACAGAGCATGAACAGGGGAGGGGCAGAGAGAGAGGGAGACACAGAATCTGAAACAGGCTCCAGGCTCTGAGCTGTCAGCACAGAGCCTGATGCGGGGCTTGAACTCACGGACCATGAGATCATGACCTGAGCCGAAGTTGGACGCTTAACCGACCAAGCCACCGACCAGGCGCCCCTCAACTTAATTATTAATAGTACCCACCCCCTTTCATTCTCTGAAGTGTTCTGGTTATGGTCACTCTAGTTATATACCACCACTGAGAATCTTCAGGAACTTGTTTTGCAGGCTCAAAGGCAATTCTGAAAAGTTAAATGATCATTTTAATGACTATCAGTATTGCTGAATTAGTCTGTAGCCTCCATGTTGGCCTTTTGGAAGACAGTACTATGCCCTTGGATGGAAAAGTCATTTATGATGTAAACCTTCTATTTTCTACCAACCAGATTGCATTTGGGCAATAGTTATGAGCCATATGTGGGAGTAGCCGAAATGACCAGTGCATAAACACCAGTCCCTTCCGTATCATGCACTCATAAAATGTGAAGAGCGAGTTAAAATTTATTGAGATTTCTTTATTGTCCTTTGTTCAGGTTTTTTGTCTACTCAAACAAGTGTGTTGGGCAAATAAATAGTAATTCTGTCTGCAATTTGCACGTGTTCAAAGCCATATTTATTTTACCTGTTTCTGTGATCTGAAAGCAGAGCATATAATTTGTTCTCCTGATTTTTTTTAGTTTACCAGTAAATCAGAAGCTCTATTACTAAAAATACGTGGAGTTATCAACCAGTTAGCATTTGGCATTGACAGAAGGTACTGTTAAAATAGATTTTTTATATCTTTTTATTATTTTTTGCCAATAATAATCTCCTCTGATTATTGCTCATATCAGGCTTTGTTTCTTGGTAGGAAAGGGCCTCCAGGTGGCTCTTCTTAGAGAAATAATTTCATATTATTTCTTGTTTCCTATGTTAAATATTTCTCAAATATTATAACTAAAATGTTATGTAATGCCTAAGGATTAGGATAAAATAATCATACTACTACCCTTGTTTCCCTGATTTCTTTTACTTTATTTCTGTAATCTTAGTAGCTTTCCCTGTATTATCATTTTCTTACATTGATTATAGAAATTGAATTGATAATTGTAGTATGTACATTTTTCTTAAACTTGCTCCTTTTCTTGGTTGTCATTTAAGGTAATTTGCGTCTGTCACTTTTTCCCCCCTATAAAGTCTTTATTAATGCCGGACTTTAATATTTGAAATAATTTAAATTGATATTCACTCATTCATTTAGGAGCAGTGTGCTCTCTCACCAGTAGCTAGACATAAAACCTGGCTCTTGTATTTACAGTAGAGCATGGCAGGATATTCGATTGCTAAACTAAATTAGACTCTTTTTTCTTCTTATCCATGTAGCAAATCAATATGTGTGGATCAAAATAAACCACTGTTTATCACAGCAGGATTGGATTCTTTAAGTCAAATAGGTTGGTGAACTTATTAAGATTGTTCAATCTTTTTTTAATTGCTTATTGATTTTTATCCTACCCTACGTTCACTTCATCTCCAACACACCACCATTTCTGATTTCATTATCATTGCTGTTATTTCTTATGCGTTTATTTGTATACACGGTATTGATGCATTATGCATCACATTGACATATTTGGGATGGAAGGAATGTTGCACATAAGAGACTGGTTTTGGATTTCTAGTTCACTAAAAAATTGGCATGTATTTCCTTTCCCTCGCTGATTTCCAGGTACTTTTAAATTTTAGCTTGTTGGGTGTAGAAGAAAACCAGAAACATAGAGTGGTCAGGAAATTCAAAGCTACAGATTATGGGCAGTGATGAAAAATATGAGATTCAAGTGTTGGAATAAACCAAAAAAGAACAGTTGTACTAATTATGTATGCTTTAATTCTTCATTATGAAAATAGCTTGCTTCAAAAATAATGGGATATATTTCCTAAACATATGGATATGTTAGGCTCATGAAGTGAAAAGAATTTTTTTTGGTTTTTTTGTTTTGTTTTGTTTTTTGCGAAAAGAATTGTTAAGAGTTTATATGATCAAGCTCCTTATCTTCCCACAGAAGCTATTTTCATTGTGGAGGTTTGGGCCCTAGCAAACTTCTACTCTGTAGCTAGAAGTTTGGTTTTAACACTCTAGTAGATAGGAGTTTTCGTTTTTATTTCCCATCACCTATTACTCTTACTAAAGTTGACTGGACTTCAAATGTAGATCTTTGTAATGAGATTATAGGTTGAATTGGAATGAAAAGAATAGAGGTGGTTAATGAGTGATCACAAAGACTTAATTTCATTAGCAGTGAGAATCAGGGTATGTACTGCCAGGTAATGCCCCTGTAAATAGCTGGAGGTCAGACAAGGAACGAGAATGACTGAATTTAAAAAACAGGGAGGGTGCAAAACAGAAGAGATTCTCAAATATAGAGACCAAACAGGGTTGCTGGAGGGGTTTGTGGGGGGGTGGGCTAAATGGGCAAAGGACATTAAGAAGGACATTTGTTGGGACGAGCACTTAGGTGTTATATGTAGGGGATGAATCACTGGATTCTATTGAAATCATTATTGCACTACATGCTAACTAACTTGGATGTAAAATAAATCATGGAGCTTAGACCTCATCAAAATTAAAAATTTTTGCTCTTAAAATCCCACTTGAAAAGAATAAAAAGACATGCCACATTCTGGGAGAAAATATTTTCAACTGCATATTTGACAAAGGACTAGCATCTAGAATATATAACTTAACGGTAAAAACAGAATCCAACTAAAAAATAGGCAAAAGATATGAGCGGGCATCTCACCAAAGAGGATATAGAAATGGCAAACAAGCATATGAAAAGATGCTTAATATCTTTAATCATTAGCGAAATCAAATTGAAACCACAATTTGCTAATCAGAATAGCTCACAAAAAAATAGTGACAATGCCAAATGCTGGCAAGGATACAGAGAAACTGGATACTCACATTGCTGATGGGAATGTCAGATGGTAGTTTTCACTCTTGAAAACAGTTTGACAGTTTCTTATAAAACTAAACATGCACCTACCATATGACCTAGAAATTGCATTATTGGGCATTTAAGAGAAATTAAAACTTATGTTCATATTAAAATCTGTACACAGATATTCACGGTGGCTTCATTTGTAATAGCACAAAACTAGAAACAAAACTCTGTACTATGGTATGGTATATCCATACAATAAAATACTACTCAGCAAAAAGGAGGAACAAACTGTTGTCCACACAATAATTTGGATTAATCCAAGTGTATACTGAATGGGAAAAAAGCCAATCAGGAAAGGTTCTACACAATAGGATTCTATTTATTTAAATTTTTTGTAATGAAAAAAATGTTAGAAATGGAGGAAAGATTAATGGTGATCAGAGGTTAGGGACAGGACTGTAGGTGGGGAGGTAGAAGAGATTGGGAAGAGAGTGGTGTGGTTATAAAAGGCCAACACATAGGATCCTGAAACAATGGCACTATACAGTAAGTATCTTAACTGAGGTACTGGATGTTTACCTACAAAGGTGATAAAATTGTATAGAACTTACTACACACACACACACACACACACACACAAATGAGGACAAACAGAAACTTAGGAAAGCTGAATTAGATTGGTGGATCGCATTAGTGTCTTTCCCACCAAAGTGGTAAAGAGGTACTGAAAGATCAACAATGTAGATGGTAGAAGAGAAAGAATTAGAAATCTCAAGATTATAGACAACTGCCAAGAAGTGGCAGCAATTTTTCAAATTGAATTATATAATCAATACATAAAGGCGTGCTCATTATAAAATGTTAAAACAGTACATTAGAATCAAGTTTGATATGTGTACTTCCAGACCACTTTCTATATGTGTGAATGTTGTAGAAAAAACTATTTGTTTGAACATAATTATATCATTCTCTAGCTATTATTTTTAAAGTTTCCTTTTCTACTCAATGTGTGTTAGTGGTTTTTCCACAATAGTGCCACAGCTAGGTCTGTTTGGTATTCTGACTGCTGGACACAGTTACAGAGCATGGCTGTGCATAATTTAGTTTACTGTGCCTTTACTGATGGACAGTTTGGTTGTGGCCAATTTTTCACTAACACTAACGATGGTGCAGTGTGAAACGGTTAATACGTGTGTGCAGGTGCTTCTGGGTTAAACACCAAAAACGGGTTTCTGGGTAATAACATACGACTTTTTTCTGTATTTACATAGGAGGTAGTAGTGCCAAATTACTTCCCCGAATTAGTTGTCCCAATTTGCATTCTAATGAGTAGCATGCAAGACAGTCTGTTTACATACAAATTCACAAACACATGAGAATACCAAACTCGGTATTTTTGCTGGACACCAGTGTATGTGTGGGGAAAGAGAATCACAGTTGACTCATTACTCTTGTCTCCTCTTCCTCTGGTGCTAGAATCTGGGGCAAGTGGTCTTGCTATACTGTGTTGGGGTAAATTTTAATAGCGGCTATGTTAGGGAGAAGGAAAATGACTGATCTAGGATTTATGCTTTTCTAAGTGTCATGTGTTTTATTGATAGTTTGTCAAGTTTTAATCAGTGCAGTCATTTGGAGTACAACTTCCAATTCTAGGATCTCCTCCTGTTCCTGATAATGACATTGGAAAGCTTCATGCCCACTCACCAATGGAATTGTGGAAAAAAGTGTATGAAAGGGTCTTTCCACCAAAGGTATAGATTTCTAGTTCTTTTAAAGCAAGACTTTTTTGCACTACTCAGTTATTGGGAAGTGTTCCTGAGTTTATTATGATTACTTTGCTTTCTATTCACATGCTCAAAAATCAAGTATGTGCCAAAAGTCTATTGTACACAAGGCACTGGGACTTAAAAGGTGGGCAAGACATAGCTCCCACTCCACTTTCAAATGCAGCTTGCAGGCTTCCTGAGAGGGAGAGATAGTGGCTAGAAGGAGAGGGCGGGAGAGGGCCTGGTAGAATTTGAATGGGCCCCAATGGCTGGCTGAGGCAGGCAGTAGTCACTGGGGGTCTGGGCATGAAATGACTCGAGTTGTAATTTCAGAGTATCAACACACTAAAAGATACCAAGGACCCCGCAAGAGACCCTCAGTATGCTGAAAGAGAAGTTGACGAAATGAGAATGCAGAAGGATCAGGTATTATCCTAAACACTTATTTTATTGCATCTTGAGTTTTATCACAAAATACATCTGGAATTACATAGATTTTTCTCATTTAATGTTTGTTTTTTACTTTTAAAATTATTGAGGGGCACCTGGGTGGCTAAGTTGGTTAAGCGTCTGACTTTGGCTCAAATCATGATCTCACAGTTCATGAGTTCAAGCCTCACATTGGGCTCTGTACTGACATCTCAGAGCCTGGAGCCTGCTTTGAAATGTCTCTCTCTCTCTTGCCCCAACCCTGCTCACACTCTGTCTCTCTCCAAAAATAAATATTAAAAAAAATAGTAAAATTGAAATAGCACATCTTCACTCTATAAAACAATAAAATTCTGATGTGCACAAAGAAGGAATTTAAGCCACCTGCCATTCCAGCACCGAGACATGACGTAATGTTCACATACTGTTTTTGGATTCTCCCGTTTACTTTATGTTGAAGAGGGGTAGTGATTCTTACCTTGCTGTTGGGGAGACAGTTTCATAATATGCTTTTGTTTGTGAGATTGTTTAAAAGGTTTTGTTTTTTGTTAAAACATTACATACTTAAAACTTTTCTTGTACCAGAAAAACTCAGAACTATCCAGTCTGAAACCACATAAACATAGGATCTTCCAGGAAAGTGATTAAAAATGGACACTGAATGGGGCACCTGGGTGGCTCAGTTGGTTAAGCGTCTGACTTTGGCTCAAGTCATGATCTCCTGGTTTGTGAGTTCGAGCCCCATGTTCGGCTCTGTGCTGACAGCTCAGAGCCTGGAGCCTGGTTCAGATTCTGTGTCTCCTCCTCTCTCTGCCCCTCTCCTGCTCGTTCTCTCTCTCTCAAACATTAAAAAAAGAGAGATGGAGTTCCATATATGCCTAGCTAGTACCATTTGTGATACACAAGTCATGTAAGAATGCAGAAGCTGGTAAATTTATCATGACCCAATACTTAGATTTTCTTAGATTTCCTTCTAGTTTGATAAAGTGAGACACTGTGCAGAATCCAACCTTACACAAGTAGGCACTATAAATGGGATGCCCTAACAACCTCTCAGGTGGGATTTGTAGTGCTGTGTCACTCGGGACAGTCACACTGCTGTGTAACCTGAACACAACCATCCACTGGAGCAGTGACCAGAGTGATTTTCTCAGCACTAGCCTTTCACCTTCAGGGGCCCTAGAATAAGAAAGCAAAGCATTTTATTTAAACATAGTCCACCCACAAGACTTTAGAAAACTGTGTCATGAATAGAGGGTTTCATTGCTGTAGCAAAGTGAGAGGCATGATGTAGAAACAGATGACCTCATGTAACCTTTATTAGGTGTGCAATTGACTAAAGATTAGTTGGAATCATCGTGAATTAGTATCTAGGAGTCAATGACTTAACTGCTGTTGTTATGTTTATGTCACATAGTTTGATCTCTTTTATTACATTTATATGCACAGGTATTATAAAAGGGCTGGGATGTTTCTCAGCATCATGACTTTTCACATTCAGATCCATCTTCCCTGACCTAAAACCGAAGGAATTTGGAGTGGAGCTGGAAAGCAACCCCACAATACCTAGCATTCTTCACTATTAACATAGCCTATGAAAGAATTCGTCTGTGTTAGGTGAAAATCTAGCCAGTTGTCCTCAGCTCTTTCTTCACGTTGCTGTTTTCTTGCTCTTTTTAAGCTTATCCTGAGAGAGTAAGTGTGAGTGGGGAGAGGGACAGAGAGAGAGGGAGAGAAAGAATCTAAAGCAGATTCTGCACTGTCACTAGAATGCCCCATTCAGGGTTTAGTCTCACTGTGAGCTCATGACCTATGCTGAAATCAAGAGTCTGACGCTTAACTACAGCCCCAGTTTTTTTCCTTTGTTCATTTCTTAAATTCCACATATGAGTGAAATCATATGGTATTTATCTTTCTCTGACTTGTTTCACTTAGCATTACACTCTCTAGCTCCATCCATGTTGTTGCAAATGGCAAGATTTCATTCTGTCTTTGGCTGAGTAATGTTGTGTATATACCACATCTTTTTTTATTTTTTTAATGTTTATTTCTGAGACAGAGACAGAGCATGAGCAGGGGAGGGTCAGAGAGAGAGAGAGAGAGACACAGAATCTGAAGCAGGCTCCAGGCTCTAAGCTGTCAGCACAGACCCTGAACATGGGACTCAAACCCAATAACTGTGAGATCATGGGGCGCCTGGGTGGCGCAGTCGGTTAAGCGTCCGACTTCAGCCAGGTCACGATCTTGCGGTCCGGGAGTTCGAGCCCCGCATCAGGCTCTGGGCTGATGGCTCAGAGCCTGGAGCCTGTTTCTGATTCTGTGTCTCCCTCTCTCTCTGCCCCTCCCCCGTTCATGCTCTGTCTCTCTCTGTCCCCAAAAAAATAAACATTGAAAAAATAAATAAATAAATAACTGTGAGATCATAACCTTAGCTAAAGTTGGACGCTCAACCGACTGAGCCACCCAGGCGCCCTTAAAACTTTAGAGGTTCTTGAGACAAATTGAAAACCTTTCTTAGTTTTGTGTTCACTTTTAAAATGGCTTTCTAAAGTAGCCGTGAAGAATTGCAGTGTAAGGAAAATCTTACTTGTTCTTCCTTTAAAGCATCATCATATTATTTTGAATTCCTATGACAGCAGTACTGAAGGTCTTGTGGATATGGTGAGTTGTGTATCACACCAGTCATTCTTTATTTTCCCTGACATGACCTGTGTGACCAGCCCAATTCTTCTCTCAGTTTGCTGTCTGCAGAAGGGAGGTATCTCTAGCAAAGAATTTTAAACAATGTCCTCACCCTTACCATTGGTAAAAATAATTCAGTGCTTGCAGTTAAAAACAAGATAACTGATTACTGTTTATTCGTTGGGAGTTAAACATCTTTGAACTCTTTGATAACTGACGAACTGAATTAATTTCCTTTAAAAAAAAAACAAACAAAACCAAGCTGTAAAGACTACTTTGGAGTTGTGATCTAAACACTAAGTCTTCAGTTTTAAAAGTTTTAACATTTAAATTGAAACAACTTGAGTATAGGTATGAAAGAGACAATCTGCAGTTTTTCTGAAAATGAGAATGGAATTTTCTTTTCATAGGAACTGTGAACTTCAATTATGTTAGCCAAAGGGCAGTGGTTGCCTTATCTTGCAGAGTAACCACTTTTCGCTCATCTGAAATAATCTTTGTACAGTTATTGAGACAAGGAACAACAAGTAAGAGGCCAGGAGGCAATCCCCTTAGGGATGATCCCTTTGCATATCAATCATCTCATACAGGGTATCCACCCATACTGGATTTTATGAATTGTCAAAGTAACATATACTTGTTGGTGGGGAAAAAAACCCTCAAAAGACATAGAAGTATATAACATAGAAAGTGGAAGTATCCTATCCTCTCTCCACCGATCTGCTTTCTTCGTGTGACACATAGGACTGCTGTTACTTTTGCCAGATGCCCATGAAGCCATGTGCGAATGAGCACTGAGGTCTTCCCTTACTGGGAAAGTTGCCTTCATGTGTGCACCAGTAAACACAGTGCAGTGAATATCCTTCTGTTTATGTTCTTGCACTCTATTATTCTGTGAGACACATTTTGAAAGGTACAAGCACTGGGTCAAAGGATATATACATTTTAAATACAGATATTTTGCTGACTTCAACAGTTTTGACAAATAGGAAACAAAAAGTAAGATCACTTTTAAATACTTAAAGTATGACAAATGCATTTAATAGTTGAAAGACAATTTATATGTATATATAGTATGTAATTTCGTCTTTAAGAAGTGGATCTCTAAAGTGTTGCTTAGGCTACACAGAAACACTGAAGACTACATTTCTAGAAAATCCTAATTGTAAGAATTTACAGAATTGTCCAGAAGTTTTGAAAATGATAATACCACAGAGGATATACTGTCATATCTAAAAGATGCTAAGGCAGCATTAAGGCGCCTAGTTTAATTTTTAAAGTTTTTCTCTTCAAGTAATACATATTTTTGTTTTAGGAACTGGAACAATACAAAAGAAGTTCCTCCAAGTCTTGGAAACAAATTGAGCTTGATTCTTGAACATAATTCAACTATAGTGTATTTACTTATTCTTTCCCAAATACAAGTAAGTTTATTTTATTAATTAGCTCTTATGGTAATAAGTGAAGAAAGTTAAGATGTCTAATTTGTTAAAGGAAAAGTGGAATTTCTTGTATTAGTGCAACTCCCTGGATACTTTTAAGTCTATAAAAAGGGGGGAAAGTTGTGTAATTACAGGCAGTATTTTTTTTTTAAATAAAAAGAATCTTCTGCCTGCCTCTAATGTGTTTATCTAGTATGTACTCAGTTCAGCATTTATAGGTTTCTGCTTATATGGTTTGAGGACTGTGAAAGCGAGAGCCTTTAGTAACAGTTACGAGTATGAGTTTAAGCATTTATATTAGACACATTCCTTCTTGAAGTATGTTCTCAGGTATGTCTGATAGGAAACCAGAATCAGGGTCACATGCACAGGTGCTATCATTTAATTCTGAAACACAGGCACAAGAAGCACCTGAAATAAACTATTAGGGGGGAGAGAGAGAGAGAAACCACAAAGGGGGGGGGGCAGCAGACAGAGAAAGAGAGAACCCCAAGCAAGCTCCACATGGAGCCTGACGTGGGTCTCAATCCCACAATCCTGGGATCACGACCCAATCCCAAATCAAAAGTCTCAACTGACTGAGCCACCCAGAACCCTCTGAAGTACCTATTTAAAATGCACATTCCTGGAGCTCCTGGGTGGCTCAGTCTGTTAAGTGTCTGGCTCTTGATCTCGGCTCAGGTCATGATCCTGTGAGATTGAGCCCCATATCGGGCTCTGCGCTGACAGTGTGAACCCTGCTTGGGATTCTCTCTTTGCCCCTCCTCCCGCTCACTCTCTCAAAATAAGTAAATGAACTTAATAAATAAAATGCACATTCCTGACTCCCCACACCCAGAGTTCCTGAATCAGTGGGTCTGGAATGGAGTACAGTAATCTGCATTTTTAATCAGCACCTCCACTGATTCTGACATAGTTATTATGAATATAACTTTTTGAAGAACAGGTAAATTTAAGGAGATATGTTATTAGTAAGCAGGCCAAAGCTTCATGAACTGGTAATAACTGAGATCATTTCCAAGGTGAAAGAGCCTTTACGAAGTTTCTTGAGCCTACGAATTTGTGTGTCTGCTAGCCAAGTTCAATTTGGAGTAAGCAGAATTACTGTCATTAACCAGGAAAGTCACTGAGTCTGTGTTCTTCCCCTTCCATTATAAAA
Organism: Prionailurus bengalensis; assembly: GCF_016509475.1. Classification (NCBI taxonomy): domain Eukaryota; kingdom Metazoa; phylum Chordata; class Mammalia; order Carnivora; family Felidae; genus Prionailurus; species Prionailurus bengalensis. The sequence continues at coordinate 63,576,278 of NC_057354.1, forward strand.
TATGTTTGCTCTAATATACCATACCCAGCTTCAAATAAGCACACTAACCCCAAGAACACCAAAATTGATGAGCGGAATCTGAGTGGATAGCAAAATACCTGATCACTGCAGTGAAGTAAGATTCATCAACTAGTTGCAATGCATGTGGGTCCAGCCCTCTTAACAACAGGATTTTTAGCATGTTTCTGAAGAACCTCAGTCTTAGGAGCAGACAGGCACCCTGACTGAGTACTGTGGAGAAAGAGCTCCCTTTAATAGTGAACATTATAATCTCAGAAACATCACTGACTTGGTGGGAAGAAACAGCCTATTCCACAATAATAATAGAAATTTCTATTATATAATTTGATTGTCTTACACATCACTGTCCATTTTTGACTTAAGACACAGACTGTCGTGTGTTGAAAGTCATTGTGTTCTTCTAAGGTGGTATCACTAACATTTAATAGCTTGAAGTCACATGCTATGTCAATTTTCCAAATGTTTCTGAGCTAGAATGAAATTCATCTGCATATGAATAGTAGAAATGTTTCCACTTACAGTGCACACCCATATCTTTAGTAAGTTGAAATCAGAGATTTCAAAAGAGGTTCCTGTGGGACTCTCTTTGAACTACTTTAGTAGATTATCATCTCCAGAATTATCTATAACTGATGTGACATATATAATCTGTAAGGCATTATGTAACTATTACACCATAATCATCAGTGTCAAAGACCTTTTACAAAAATTGACAATACTATTCTGGTAATTTGCCAATGTCTCCAGATCCTTAAATACTATTCTAAGAAACAGAATTTTACTATGGTCTCCTTAATGAAATGATCTTTTCTACTATAATGTAAGACATTTCAAATGCTATAATTTATCATTCTTTACAAATTAGGTCACAGCAATTGAACAAGTTCATGTACTCACTAAGCTGGTCTCCCTTGGAGTTACCATGGTAACACTGAGACAGTGTCTTTTCAGACTTGTGCATGAATTACTTGACGATCAATCAGAAAGATAGTACAGAACTCATTTTTAATCATCTATATACTTGTGCAGGAATTACTTGACGATCAATCAGAAAGATAGTACAGAACTCATTTTTAATCATCTATATACATCATTTCATCCCGAAAAATATGTAAAATAAGTGTATTTGTATTTATCAGCATTCTTTCCCTTTACAATTCAAGAATCTGAATTCCACATGTGTAACCTGTTTCTTCTTAGTGTAAATGTTGTGTCAGTTGAACATCTTTTCTGTATGGACTTTAATACCTGCTCTCTAGCCTTAAAGATGCCATTACTCAACGCATACACTTTATCTAGTAACATACATAAGTGAAAAGTGGAAAAATAGCAAACTCATCTTTAAAAACATTACCAGAGGTCTGTCTGGTATGTGTTCTCAGTTCAGCCCATTCCTAGTTTTTCATTTTAACTACCCCCAAAAAATCACGAGGTGCTCTGTTTCAGGGGTCTTCATCATCCAGCATCTGCCTAACATCCTTTTAATGTGGTTGAGTAATTCAGCCCCCTCATGTAGGTTTTTAAATGATAATGAAAGAATTCCTACCTAATTCTGCATGATGCTTGCTCTAGTCAAACCCACAATTCTCTTTTCTGTTATTTACAGTGAGTGATCATTCACATGTCGTCTTCTTACCAAATCTTGTATCAAGTGTAAGCCTAATTTTTTTGTTTGTAAGCATAATTTTTTAACTGATGTATTTTTCTGCATCTGGAACAAAGAAAAATAGTCTCACCAGTCTCCCATAACTTTATGAATTCTTGATATTTACATATTTGGACCAGCTCAGTCACAATTTCCAAATATCACATGTCCCTGCAAGTTGGAATATCATGACCTGTGTGGATCTGAGGGGCACAGATGGGAGTTTTAATGTTTAAAAGACTTTATATTATCAAGAAACATGTGACTTTCTTAGTTTAGACATTCCAAGTAGTCATGCACATTTGGGGTGTAAGGTCCATTTTTGCAGCAATGTTCTTTACTATCTGCTAATGAGATGATCCCTTACTTTAAAAACAACTATTCCTAGGATAACAAGAACTGGGATAAAGGCATACAAAATCAGAAAGTTTGTCGTGAATCTGGATGTTGCACCTGGGCAGGTTCTCTCAATGAATTGAATTCCTTGAGTGAAGGCACACATTGGATTAGTTGTCACAGAACCATTTGAGCTGCCTGCCAGGAAGATTGACAGTGTCAGATATGATGCTTCCCAGGTAATTTAATCAACAAGTATTTACCAACTGTCTGCTAAGTATCTTTTGTCATGAAAGATATAGGACATTTTAGAGAATCCAGAATTCATTATTAGATGAAGCAATAGTGGGTGCTCTGGGTCCTGGCTTCATTTGAAGATGGAAATGGGTTTGTTTCCATTTGGGGTATAAACTCATTATCATAGTACTGATAAAAATCATGATCTCTTATGATCACCTAGTACTGAATATCCTAAGGTTAGATGTTACCACCTAAAAATATCTAAAATAGCTACTAAATTCTGCCCTGTTCTTTAGCTGTTTTCACAAAGTGGCCTGGGATTTCCATGGCCAGAAGGACCTTACTATGTTCCCACTGCCTCTCATGGGATTAGGAAAACAGACTTTTGCCAAAAATGGCTTTACTCAGCTATATATATATATATTACATACATTTTAGGAAGGAAGCCACTGCAATTTGCTTCAATCTGTTCTGTTCAGTAGGTATAGAAACTGACTCCATCCAGAGTATACAGGGGTTTACCTCAGCATACATTAGGTCTTTTTTTTTTTTTTTGAAGATTTTATTAAGTAATCTACACCCAATGTAGATTACCCAAATTCACAACCCCGAGATCAAGAGTCACATGCTCTTCTGACTGACCCATCCAGGCACCCCAGGGCTATCATTTTCTACAAACAAAAGAGTGGCCTTAAGCTATTGGCCTTTGACAGGTGACTAACTTGACTTTTATTTTAAAAATCAAAGAAACTCGGGCGCCTGGGTGGCTCAGTCGGTTAAGCGCCCGACTTCGGCTCAGGTCATGATCTCACAGTTTGTGAGTTCGAGCCTCGTGTCGGGCTCTGTGCTGACAGCTCGGGGCCTGGAGCCTGCTTCACATTCTGTGTCTCCCTCTCTCTCTGCCCCTTCCCTGCTCATGCTCTGTCTCTCTCTGTCTCAAAAATAAATAAACATTTAAAAAAATTAAAAAAAAAAATCAAAGAAACAGACTTTTATTTCAAAACAGGTTTTAAATCTATTATAAGATACAGCTTTTGTTTAAAAAATACATTTCCTCAGGGAATTGCTTCCTCGGAGGAGTATGTAAAAAAGATTATATTCCAAAACAGAGTACTTACCACAAATGAAATTCTGTCCATAAAACTCATTGACTATAAGAATCTCAGAGCAGTATTTTTGGAATGTAAAGTAACTGAGGATTTTAAAAGGAAGGGACATTTCTTCTGTGTTTCTGAAGAGAAAGAAATAGAGATGAAATTCAACAGGCTCTGGTAATAGTCCTACCAAATGAAAAGAAAGACAACCCTCATTTTACATTTGCCGTTATGAATATAGTTGTTATCTCTCATTATAAAAATTGCACTCACTATACAAAACATCAAACAATACTGAGAAGTACAAAGAAATACCACTGCCCAGAAATAACCACGGTTAATATTTTGATGATATATGTAATGTGTGTACGTATGTTTATAAAATTTTACATAATTGGAATCATATTCTTCATGCTCTTTTCTAACCTGCTTTTTTCAACCAAACATATGTCAGACAGCCTTCCAAGTCAGTAAGCATAGCACTCCATCATTTTTAATTATAGCTCGGTGGTCCATTATAGTAGAAACCTTAATTTAACAATCCCCTGATGATGGATTGGTGTCTAATTTTTTTTTTTGATAAGCACCACTGATATAAACATGAAAGAGAAAACACACCTAACACATCACTTTAAAGGAGGATATTTGTGATTAAACAAAGATTTGAAGGAGCTAGTGTGTGAAGTGAAAATTAACTGTAAGAGGAGAGGATGGAGGGAGCAAGCAGACACTCATTGTGAAAATGAACTCTGTCCCCTCGGTTCAGTCTATTTCAGGAGAAACTCCATGCTGACCTTATGGCCTCCTTTGTCCACTATATAACTTTTGTCAATCAAAAAATATGTAATAAATTCTATATGCAAGGCACTAGTTCTAAGTGCTTGAGGAATTCAAAAGAAATTTCCCCTAGAGAACTCACAGTGTAATTGGGGACACAGAATATATACCCTTAAGACTATAAAAATACACAGTGGTAAACAATTTGTGCCAAGTATAAAAATCTAGCACCACATGTCCATGACATTCTCATACTTAGTATTTATGGGTTTTTTGGGGGTTTTTTTAGTTTTTTTTTTAACCTATTCTCAAGGGACTCCCAAGCCCCATGACTTTGAGTTTACTGGCAATATTCTAAGGCACAAAATTGAATTCGCCAACTTAGAGGCTGCTAATTGGAAAGGACAGGCAGGAATCTGGGGAGGAAGGAGGGAAGAGGAAGGACACTCCAGGAAGGAAGGGTGGCATGAGCACAGGCATGTCAAGGGCTGCACATGGGACTCAAGGGCCAGAAGGGCTAGAACAGAGGCTATGAAGCCATGGGAGCTGGGTTTGGAATGACAGCCAGGCCTTTCAGTGAGCTGACACTGAAAGACCATGAAAATAGTGTTTTAAGGTAATTAATGTGGCACCAGCAAGTAGAAGGGACCAGAATAAGGGCAGATTAGGAAAAGCAGAAAAGCAAAGGGAGATTACAGCAGTAGTTCAAGTATGAGATGACAAAGGCCTGCAACAGGATGATGGCATGACAGGCTGATTGCTCAGCTAGCCAGAGGGTTACCTCCTTGAGGTAGGAACCGTGTGCCTTCATCTTGCAGTGCACTACACAGGGTGAAATAGAAGTAAAGGCTCCACATGCATTTGTGATTTGACAGCAAAGAAGAAACCCAGCAGAAGTTGGTGACTGATCCAGTATGTACACAGTCCAAGGAGAGAGTAGTCATTCATTCATTCACTCAATTCAGCAAATATTTTTTGCCAATCTGTTTGGTTCAAGGCCTTGGGCTGGCCACTGAGAACTATAATGATGAATGAGGCACTGCTGCTGCCCTCAAGAGGATGCCATCCTTTTAAAGGAAGGATGCAAAGAAACTGAATCAGTTATCAAAAGTCTCCCAACAAAGTCATAGGCCAGATGGCTTCCCAAGGGAATTCTACCAGACATTTAAAGAAGAGTTAATACCTGTCCTCCTCAAACTGTTCCAAAAAATAGAAATGGAAGGAACACTTCCAAACCCCTTCTATGAAGCCAGCATTACCTTGATTCTAAAATCAAAGACCCCACTAAAACGGAGAATTACAGGCCAATATCCCTGATGAATCTGGATGCAAAAATTTTCAACAAGATACTAGAAAATTGAATTCAACAGTACATTAAAAGAATTATTCACCATGATCAAGTGGGATTTATTCCTGGGTTACAGGGCTGGTTCAGTATTTGCAAATCAATCAACATAAGACACCACATTAATAAAAGAAAGGATAAGAATCATATGATCCTTTCAGTAGATGCAGAAAAAGCATTTAACAAAATATAGCATCTTTCTTGATAAAAATCCTCAAGAAAGTAGGAATAGAAGTAACATACCTTAACATCATAAAAGCCATATATGAAAGGCCCACAGCTAATATCATCCTCAATGGGGAAAAACTGAGAGCTTTCCCCCTGAGATCAGGAACACGACAGGATGTCCACTCTGACCACTGTTGTTCAACATAGTACTGGAAGTCCTAGCCAGCAATCAGACAACAAAAAGAAATAAAAGGCATACAAATCATCAAGGAAGAAGTCAAACTTTCACTCTTTTCAGATGACATGATACTCTACATGGGACACCCAAAAGACTCCACCAAAAAACTGCTAGAACTGATAAAAGAATTCAGCAAAGTCGCAGGTACAAAATCAGTGTACAGTAATCAGCTGCATTTCTATATGCCAGTAATCAATCAGCAGAAGGAAATATCAAGGAATCAATCCCATTTACAGTTGCACCAAATACTATAAAATACCTAGGAATAAACCTAACCAAAAGTAAAGGATCTGTATGCTGAAAACTATAGAAAGTGTACGAAAGAAACTGAAGACGACACAAATAAATGGAAAAACATTCCATGCTCATGGATTGGAAGAACAAATATTGTCAAAATGTCAATACTACACAAAGTAATCTACACATTCAGTGCAATCCCTATCAAAATAACAACAGCATTCTTTACAGAGCTAGAGCAAAAAATCCTAAAATTTGTATGGAACCAGAAAATATCCCAAATAGCCAAATTAATGTTGAAAAACAAAACTAAAGTGGGAGGCATCACATTTCTAGACTTTAAGCTGTATTACAAAGCTGTAATCATCAAGACAGTATGGTACTGGCACAAAAACAGACACATAGATCAATGGGATAGAATACAGAACCCAGAAATGGACCCACAAATATATGGCCAACTCATCTTCAACAAAGCAGGAAAGAGTATCCAATGGAAAAAAAGCCTCTTCGGCAAATAGTGCTGGGAAAACTAAACAGCGACATACAAAAGAATGAAACTGGACCATTTTCTTACACCATACACAAAAATAAATCCAAAATGGATGAAAGACCTAACTGTGAGACAGGAAAGTCATCAAAATCCTACAGGAGAAAACAGGCAGCAACCTCTTTGACCTTGGACGCAGCAACTTCTTACTTGACATGTCTCCAGAGGCAAGGGAAATAAAAGCAAAAATGAACTACTGGGACCACTTCAAGATAAAAAACCTTCTGCACAGCTAAGGAAACAATGAACAAAACTAAAAAGCAACTGAAGGGATGGTAGAAGATATTTGTAAATAACATCAGATAAAGGGTTAGTATCCAAAATCTATACAGAACTTCCCAAACTCAACACCCAAAAAACAAATAATCCAGTGAAGAAATGGGCAAAGGACACAAATACACATTTTCAAAAGAAGACATCCAGATGGCTAACAGACACATGAAAAGACGCTCAACATCGCTCATTGTCAGGGAACTACAAATCAAAACCACAATGAGATACTACCTCACACCTGTCAGAATGGCTAAAATTAACAACTCCGGAAACAACAGATGTTGGTGGAACCCTTGTTCACTGCTGGTGGGAATGCAGATTGGTGCAGCCACTCTAGAAAACACTATGTAGGTTCCTCAAAAAATTAAAAATAGAACTACTTTATGACCCAGCAATTGCACTACTAGGAATTTATCCAAAGGATACAAAAATGCTGATACAAAGGGGCACATGCATCCCAATGTTTATTGCAGTGCTATCAACAATAGCCAAATTATGGAAAGAGACCAAATGTCCATTGACTGATGAATGGATAAAGAAATGTGTGTATGTATATGTATATGTATATATTATATGTATATATCTTTACCACATCTACACACACACATACACACACACACACACACACAGGAATACTACTCAGTGATGAAAAAGAATGAAATCTTACCATTTGCAACAATGTGGATGGAACCAGAATGTATTATGCTAAGTGAAATAAGTCAGAGAAAATCAAATACCATGATTTCACTCATATGTGGAATTTAAGAAACACAACAGATAAACATAGGGGAAGGGAAGGAAAAATAAGATAAAAACAGAGAGGGAGGCAAACCATAACAAAATTTTAAACACAGAGAACAAGCTGAGGGTTGCTGGAGGGGAGGTGGGTAGGGGTATGGCCTAAATGGGTAATGGGCATGAAGGAGGGCACTTTTCGGGATGAACACTGGGTGTCAAATGTAAGAGATGAATCACTGGGTTCTACTCCTGAAACCAAGACTACACTGTATTATAACTAACTTGAATTTAAGTTATAAAAAAAAAAATAGAGGTGTCTGGGTAGTTCAGTCGGTTAAGTGTCTGACTCCAGTTCAGGTCATGATCTCACAGCTTGTGAATTCAAGCCCCACGTCAGGCTCTGTGCTGACAGCTCACAGCCCGAAGCCTGCTTCAGATGCTGTGTCTCCCTCTCTCTCTGCCTCTCCCCACCACTCATGCTGTCTCTCTCAAAAATAAATAAACATTAAACAAATTAAATTAAAAAAAAAAAAAGGAAGGAAGGCTGCAACCTAAGCGGCACTTGACAGGCTCCCAGAGAGCTGATCTAGCCAAGGGACCATCAGAGAGGCTTCGTGCAGGTGGCAAATGGGGACAAATGGATCCATGAAAGACACAGGAGGACAATCAGGCTACATTATAGAAGCCCCTGGAGTACTTTAGAGAGGAAGGAAACATAGATCTAAATTTACTGACATGGGACTGTCCAACATTATACTGTTAAATGCATCCTTAACTCCTCTACAACAGCATAATGTCATTTCTATTAAAGATTATATAAAAGTCTAACAAGATACACAACAAAATTTAACTGAAGGTTGCAATACTTCAGGTAACTTTTAGTCTTCCTTATGCACTTCTGTATTGTGTACATTTTTTCCCCCAAGAACGTGCATTATTTTGTAAGCAGAAAGAACAAAGCTATTTCTGTTTGTGTTTAAAGGAGGAGACAGCCAAAAATGGAAATGTTGCGGGCAGTCAGTCAGGAAAGGTGATGACTTGGAAAAATGTGAACTTTATGATTAGGAGGTTGATGTGGTCCTTGAAGAGCAGATTTTCATTTCAGTGATGGGAGTGGATCCCAATGGTGAAACCTTGGGATATTGAGGTTTTGCAAAAACCCCCAGAGTCTTTGGTAATGTTGGCCACTGCCTCTCTTTCAAACAATGAATTCCCTTTTCCAACAAACCAAATACACAAAATAGTGCCAGACGGACTGGAATATGTAATGATTCAAATATTCAAGTGGAGATCCTGCCCCAGGTGGGTCTATACCTTGCTGGCTTGATTGCATACCCTTGGGGTGATTTGACTTGAGCATTTTTTAAGCAACACAAATACAGTGTAATAATGGTGGTGTAAAAATAATCCTCTTTGATCAAAACCAGCTCACTTCACTTTGTAACACTTCACTTGCTAGAACTCACTACAGCTTATGAAGTGTCTTCCTGTTGATTATCTCATTTGCTCCTCATACTCCCCTGAGGAAGGTGGGACCAAGATCATTAGTTTCATTTATTAAGTGAGGAAACTAATGTAGATAGAAGTGACTTGCCCATGTGGCAGCTAAGTGCTTAGAGGAAATCTCTAATTCCGGGCAGCCTTGCTCTCCAGGGAGCCGCGTGTGGCCTGTTGAGTCTTCACAGTGGTTTGACTGGAGCAAAGTTAAGTATGAGGTGAGTTTAAGTCAAAGAAGCAACCACCGTCACATGTCCTCAGGGACCCGTAGTGTACTTACAGGTCCTGCTCACATTACCTGCCTGGGACTACTGGCGCCCTTCAAAAAATTTTCACCCTTTCTGCTACTGCTTTTTTAAAATGTATGTATGTGTGTATATATACTTCTTGCTTATAAAATGATGTTTATTATAGAAATTTACAAAATAAAGGAAAATATGAAGAAAAAATATTACCAGAGATAATTTCTGTTAACATTCAGCGTGTGTCATCTATTCCTAGTATTTTCTTGATCACACAAGCTCTTATCTGACTGTTCTTACTTCTTAAAAGAAACTGGGAACCAGAATAGAGACACCACAGTGCCAGGGCAAAAATGGATTAAATGCATGCTATTTAGCTTGCAATACAGGCAGGGAGTTTTTCTGGAGGATGGATTGGTTTTCCTCCTCTTGTTATTACATGTGAATCAAATATGGATAACATGCCTCAACTGTCATTTCCTGATCCTCAGTGTGAAGACACTTTACTGAACAAATAGTAAACAGTTCAAGGTCTAAATAACAATGGTAAACAAGCACTATAAATACTCCAGACCACAAGGTGATACCTTTAGCCAGTATCACATAGCTCTCCTCTGGAATGCCTTATAACGTCATTATCAAGTGACAATTAACAACAAATCATCCATGAAAATCCTTTGAATTGTTGTATCTTACCTTATTAATCCAGATCCTACAAATATCCCAGCAACAGAGAGCAGAGCCACCATGCTATTGACCACATTTGGGTTTTGGACCATACCAAGTAGCACAAGACTTAGAAATTCACCGATCAAGTGGGGAACCAAGAGAGCAGCAGAGAAATACCCAAATCTGGCAACCTCAGGATATAAACCCAGAGTCCTAGAAAAACATAAAATCTTTAGTTTCCTCTCCAAGGGTTATCTAATAAAAATATCACACTTGCCTTCTACGAATAAGTTCATGGTGGCTAGTGGGTGGGAAGCGTTTGCAGGGTAAGCCAAACTCCCCTTTGAAAGGCCTTTTCGAAACACAGCCAACATCTGAGACCATTCATTACCACACATTGTTTCTGTTGGCTCCAACTTAGTGTGCCACCTTTTCCAGCTCCTTCAGTTCTCACAGGAAAATATTAATACTTAGACAATGGTCGCAACTAGTGCAATAAATAGGGTTGTTGAACTCTCCGGGCTTCTCCATAATTAACCATGTTCTGCCTAGTTAGCACTGCTCCTACCCTAGCTAGCCTACTTTCCCAGGCTCACTCCATGGGCTTCTCTGCCCCTCCATCCCTGCACTTCATCCCCATCATACGGGGTTGTTGCCCACGTGAAAACCCTTCGCTACCTCCATTGACTCTATTCCATTCTTGTCTTTTATTCTACCAGCCCCTTCCACTGATTTGATCTTCATTTTCATAAACACACTTCCCTATATCCATACCCCTTAACTCTTACATTCCTTCCACTACATACATTTCCCCTGGTGATAGCATGTCCTCAACAACCATTAGACATGGCTGCCCTTTCTTCCATTTGTAGAGTAAGGAAAAGGAGTTGGCATGTCTTATAAGCATGCCTGCTTACCACTCTTCAAGGCCTTCCATCCTTATACAAATCATGAGGTTTGCTTATACTGTTAATCCTCTTTCCCCGTGTAATCCTTTTACAACATTCTCTCAACTTTGAGGATTTTATAGCATCTGGACCAGGGTCAGTCTTTGCACTCCTGTCCACTATCATTATCCTCAAGGTCTTTAACCTTCTTGATGAACCACCAACATCAGTGCCTCCTAATTAGGTAACCTGATCAATTCCAGTGGTTCCATCCACCTAATCTTCATTATTCATCATGTCTTAAACTTCAATGTTACTCAAAACTGTTCTACTTCCAAAATTTCAGATTCTAAAAGTGCTCTCTCGGGGCACCTGGGTGGCTCAGTCGGTTAAGCGTCCGACTTCGGCTCAGGTCGTGATCTCGCGGTCCGTAAGTTCGAGCCCCGCATCGGGCTCTGTGCTGACAGCTCAGAGCCTGGAGTCTGCTTCAGATTCTGTGTCTCCCTCTCTCTGACCCTCCCCCGTTCATGCTCTGTCTCTCTCTGTCTCAAAAATAAATAAACGTTAAAAAATAAAAATAAAAAAATAAAAGTGCTCTCTCTGATCATGGCATCCCTCCTGTCTCCTGTTTCCCCTAAGCCCTCACTGCCTCAGATCCTTACCTGCTTCTGCTATTCTTTGCCTTCCCAATCCCCACACCTGGGAGCCCTGTTATTTCACTTAGGTTCTCTCCCTGTAGGTGTGCTGAACAGGGCATAATCCTGTACTAATCAGATCCACTATGCCTCAGCCGGCCCCAAGACACCTTACTTTTTCTCATTGCTTATTGGGTTCCAATAACACTTCCCTCATGGCTAATATATACCTGTATTTTAAATTATCTCCCCAATTTCAAACTCTCTCCAGTGCACAGCAGATGGAATCCTCTCCCATTTTATGAATTTCTTGCTAACTTTATCTTCCCTATTTCTTATCTTCCATGTATTGTGCTCATTCTTTCTCTTTTCCCCCTATCATTGCCAAGTTGATCCTATCTACTTGCTCCTTGATTTCATGTTACCTGATTCCACTATCCCTACCCTGCTCTACTCTGGAAACGTAATCTGTGACTTATCCTATTTTGCTATAGTTTCATCTATTCTCAATCTAATGGTTTTTCCAGATGGTATTATTTATCATATCCTGAAATATCAATTCCCTGAGCCTGATAACCATGTGAGCAAATTGCCTTGCCTTCATCCTACCCTACACCACCAAGCTTCCCAAGCAGCATCTGCTTCTTCCATCTCTTGGAAGCAAGAGCTTCCAAGCAGCATCTTCTTCTTCTTACTTGTTCTCTTGTAAATCTGACTTGCACCTCCACCAACCTATTGAAGCTTGTTTTTGGAAGACTGCCAATGACATCCTAATCTGATGCTTCATCTCCTCGAACCCCTGCAATATGAATGAGTTTACTACACTTCCTTGAAATGCTCTCCTCCCTCGGTTTCTCTGATGCTGCCTGGTCCTGTTACTCCTTCTGCCTCCCTGATCACCCTTCTGCTTCCCACACTCTAAAGGTGCCTCCTAAGGTTTGCACTTGGGGCACCTGGGTGGCTCAGTCACTTAAGCATCCGACTTCAGCTCAGGTCATGATCACACGGTTCATGGGTTGGAGCCCCATGTCGGGCTCTGTGCTGACAGCTCAGAGCCTGGAGCCTGCTCCTCAGATTCTGTGTCTCCCTCGCTCTCTGCCTCTCTCCCACTAATGCTCGGTCTCAAAAATAAACATTAAAGGGGCGCCTGGGTGGCGCAGTCGGTTAAGCGTCCAACTTCAGCCAGGTCACGATCTCGCGGTCCGTGAGTTCGAGCCCCGCGTCAGGCTCTGGGCTGACGGCTCAGAGCCTGGAGCCTGTTTCCGATTCTGTGTCTCCCTCTCTCTCTGCCCCTCCCCCGTTCATGCTCTGTCTCTCTCTGTCCCCAAAATAAATAAACGTTGAAAAAAAAATTTTTTTTAAATAAAAAAAAAATAAACATTAAAATGTTTTCAAAAAAATAAATAAATAAGGTTTACACTCAAGACTGCCTTCTCCCCTTCCAATATTCTCTCCTATAAAATCCATTCCCAGGCCTTTACTCTTATTCCTCTTTTTCTTTCTGCTGTAGCCTACCACCAAAACCTCAGCATGACGTGTCTCATCTGATGTCCTGTAGCATACCAGATGCAACATGTTCAAAACCAAGTCCGTGCTCTTTCCTGTCAAGATGCTGTCACCATCCCATTCCCTCAGATGGAAAACTCAGGCATTCTCTATGACTTTCTTTACCACCAACAAATCCATGGTTTCTGAGCCCATTTGATTCTACTTTCCTAGTATTTCAAAGTGAATCCCCTTTTGTTGCCACTGCTCCTCTCTTCAGCAAGGCCTCTGCCTTTCCCATAGGCTGCTGCCAAGGCTCCAGGGTCTCTGCCCTAACTCCAGTCTGCTGCCAAAGCGGGCCAGCCTCACCCTCCAGAGTCCATCACAGATGGGTCACTCGCTGGTTCAGACTTCTCTCCTATGTCCCATCCCATTATCAAATCCACTTCAGCTCCTTAGCCTGGCATTCACCATCTCACCAGAGGGGCCAGTCAGATCTTTCACTACTCTTTACAATCCTTCATTCCCACAGCACAACTGCATCTTTTCTCTGGAAAGGTTTTATGTCGTTTTGCTCCTGAACTTATGCCCCTGCTCTTTCTTTTCCTGGAATGCCCTTGCTCCCTTTTCTATCCATTGGAATTCTGCTCATCTGTCCTCCAAGAGTTTTGTCCTCCAAGAGTTGTCCTCCAAGAGCTGCTCTCCCCGCTCAAACAAATTGGCTCTTGGTCTCCTTTGTCATTGGCTGGGGTGGGGAAGATACCCCATCTGTACCTCAGTTTGCTCACCTACAAACAAGGATAGTTATAGTACCACCCTTATAGAATGATTGAAAGGATTACATGAATTGGTATATTTAAAGCTCTTAGTGCCTGACATAAAGCAAGTGCTCAGTATGTGTTAGTTGTTGTTATTATTGTTATATTCCTCAACATAGTGACTGTGCTTCTTTATAACACTAATCTTAACACTTTCTTGAATAAAAGTCATCTGGAGATTTATGTCCACAATCCATCATATGAAATGCTTTAGGGCCAGATGTATTTTGGAATGTGGCAATTTACAGATTTTGGAAAGTCTGTACACTGCACAGACCATACTTGTCACAGTGGGATTAGGGACTCCACCTGTAACCAAGCACATTAATATTTCTGCTAAACAGGAGTGTTTATGTAGGAAAAGTACAGGGAACATCGTGTGGGTTCACATCTGATTTTACCACTGAGTTCATGTCAGCATGTTGCTAGAAGAGTTACAAATACATTCTGACTTTCAGAGATGTTTAACTTTCAGAATTGCAAGCCTGAGGGCAGCACCTCCTGTTCACTCCTCTTTGAGTCTTCTGTTGCACCTAGTATTGTGCTGGCTAAGCTACTGCTTAGTAGGCATTCAACAAACATTGCTGTCATTTAATCAAAGTGTTTGCTATGTTGCTAACAGCATGCTACCACTGGAAATGATTCTGACTTTCTATATCTGACTTTAATCAAAAATAGTCCTGACCTGTATGCTTACACTTCCCTGTTTTCTTAAATCTTACAGAACCTTCTCATGGACAGTTTTTCAAAGACTGTATGGTCTTCAAGATCAGTGCTTCACAAATTTTAAAGTGCACATGAACCACCAGGAGGATCCTGTTAAATGCAGAATCCAATTCTGTAGCTGGGCCTGAGATTCTACATGTTAAACAAGTTCAAAAGCAAGGCTGACACTGGTCTGTGGGCTACACTGAGTAGCAAAAGTCTAAATTACCGAGGTCTTCAATTTTCAGCCAACCCTGATTTACTCAAAAATGATCAGGTTGTAAATGATCTGTTCCTGGATCATTCAGCCTGAACTAGACAGGCTCATGGTGTATTTACATCATGGATTAGAGTCAACATGTTCCTGAGTGTCAGAGAATGAGGCTTCATCAGGTCCAGCAGGGAGGCCCCATGGTCCCTGCCATCGCCCTCAGCGGGGAGCCCAATCTGCTAACTCGGAGCAAGTGGCTTTGCCTCTGTCACTCTCCAGAGTGATACCAACTTCTAAGCACCTGCACCAAGACCTTCCTAGTCCTCATCTGGGAGCTCAAACTAACTAGGCCCTGGTTTATCTTTTACCTATGTATCACTTAATTCATAGTAATTATTGGTATTACATATCATGGGTCTGAATACTGGCTATGTCAGGAGCACCTATAGTTATTCAGGCAGTCATGAATCCCGTGGCCTGAAGACAACATCTCAAGACTGCCTGAAGTTCTCCTGGGATGACAAGCTGGGCACATTTACACTACTAGAGTCACAGAATACCAGGTAATACCCCTATCTTTTCTTATGGGAAAGCCACAGGCATTAGGAAAGATACCTCTCCCTATGACGATAAATCATGCAAATAACTACACATTTTCAGATTTATATCTTTTAAAAGCTCTAAGAAACAAAAAAAACAAAAAGAAGAATTGTCTATAAGCCATCTATCAAAACCAAACAGCATCAGGGATGCTTCATGGCTCCTCAGTGCCTCTTCCCATAGTCATTCTTCCATTGCTCAAACCCCCTCACACCAGCCCAACTGTGATGTCACAGGTGGGTCAGTGGAAACGTCAGGCAGAGTTGCTGTTCCAGCTGACAGGTGCTCGGAAGCCTTGCTTAATGTTGAGCCATGCTTAACAGCTGCTTGTCACCTCTACCCCGCCCCCCCCCGCCGCCCCCCGGCATCCCAGCTACTTAAGAGCGATCTTCTCTGGCCAGGCCCTGCAGGAGATGTGGGACATGCCTGTCCCTGGCACATGTAGTCCTGCTGATCTGCTCTCAGGTCCCATGCAGCCCCCAGCTGGGTTCTTTTATTTGTCCTGAAGGACAGGACATTGTACTAGACACTGATGGGCAAAGACAGACCCCCCCCCCCAGGGCCAAGAGCAAGGAGTTGTCCACCCTGGAGCTCCCCCTCCATTGGTCCCAGTGGCCATCTGGGACTCCCCAGGAGGCCTGGCCCAGGGGGACTAAACACCTTTGAACAACCCCTTACCAATAGCACACACTGCTGAACATCATGGTTGCAATGACACTGAAGGGGAGGACGTGCAGCACATAGGCCAGCAGCATCTGCCACTTCTGGTACAGGCCGTCTTGGCTTTCCTGGTCACTGACAGCTCGCAGCACAGGAACTGGGCATGGAAAGCAGGTTTCAGAACAGCTGGCCACCACACAGCTAAGGAAGGAGGGCTAGCCAAAACTAAACCTGAGGCTGTACAGTGGGAACCAGCCAGGGCTCCCTAGTCCTGGAAAGGGGAACCTGCCATCCACAGAACTATAAATACCTTCCACCACAGAAATCTACTCTACTTGAATTACAGTATGGTTGCAAAGGCTGTCCTATTTCCTTCTAAAATCAAAGGAAGGGTGTCACAAATTCAAGAACACACGTGCAAAAGGGTCATGAATGTGAGGTACTTTGTCCTCTTTTTGTGCAGGGTTTTGGCACAGAACATCAGGCAACTAGGTATTGCTTCTGGATTCTCTCAGTTTTAAAATTAGGTGCTGGCTATCCTAAAATAGTCTCCAAAAAGAATTTAATGGTGCAAAGTTGGCAGGTATCTGGGTTCCCAGGGGCTGTACATCCTAATGGCCGAGAAAGGGATAACAGGGATGATCTTTTTTAAAAAAAACCCTTCCCAAACCCTGCCCCATCAGCAGCTCATAATTTCATGTTTCCCTGGATCCTTAGACCCTCAGAGAGATCTACTTGGTGAACTAATTCACACTAAGATATCAGTAACTTAGTAGTTACCATTCCCCAGGGAGAGAATCTGGAGAGGGCCAAGTTTAGCTCAGCAAAATACCCTTATAATCATGGAGTCTTGCAAGGTGCCAGCTGGAGAAGGGAGATATTCAGGAAGAGAGGAAGTGCCGCCCCCCCCCAGCCCTAGGCACAGGCACGTACACAGATTCACAGCGTTGAGCATGCCTGTATATGGGGTGGCACCTACAAACTGGTATAGGAGACCCACGCGATCCTGGACAGCACCCTTCAGCACATCGTTCTGGACCCGCAGAAGATAGAAAATGACGAACAAACCCATGATCAGATTCTGAACAAGACGCATAATCACTGCCAGCTTATTTCTCAGTAAGTTTCTTGTCACTCTCCTGAAAACCAAACAACCCTGTTTTAATTCCTTTTCTTTCACTGGTGGATGCCTAACCACCTAAAATGGGCTGAGGCTCTTACCTTAAGAGAACACCCAGTTTAGAGAGAGCTCCAGGAGAATCTTTGGTTTTAAACGGAACCGTTGACAATGTTTTCAGGTGTTTTGCTCTTTCAATATTCTCCAAGGTTTTGTGATAAATTGCTGATTCTTTGTAGGCAGATTCAATCATCTGGACTCTCTTGTAGGTTTCCATTTCCCGTTCTTTGCTTTGAGTATCCACTGATGTCAGGTCCACTAATTTTTTCCCAAAAGAAATGGCCCATGAGTTTTTAAATGCAAATATATGCACAATGGCTTATAATACATGTTTCATCATTGATTCAGGAGTACTAGCCCACCTATAAAATCAAAATATTTTCTGTTCATGCCCACCTATAAAATCAGAATTCTTTTAAAGTTACCTGCAAGGCCTTGAGGATTCAACTGAGGCTGTCTGTGAGAATTTAGAAGCTCAGCTATTTTTCTCTGACAAAGTGGATATGCACCCATTTAAGAGAGATCTCCCACCTCAGTCTGATAGGTCACCTATCAGATGGTAAGTTAAGGGACCCAGCCAAACTAATTCCTTAAAGAGTGAAAACACCGAAACAAAAACAAGAATAAAATCCACCAGTGCTGTTGACATCCAGGCAGAAATCTGAGATGGTTAAGTTTAATAAACATTCATGATGGGAAAGGTGAAAAAAAAAACTTACTATAAAAGTCAAAAGGGTTTGAATGTTCGGGACAAGGGTAATTGCAGCCATTGAAGAAATCAAGCATTTCCACCGGTGTCCCACAGAAAACCAGCTCTCCATAGCTCAGAATGGCGATTTTATCAAAGAGCTGATTGGAAAATAGATGGCATTAGTGTATAATCAGGTTACCATATTCTTCAGGAGAATAAATTTCCAAGCAGTGAGTCCTTGATTATCTTAGCCATGCATCAGTATTCTTATTGTGTCCACTGGAGACACACAGAGCATGTCCCTATTTTTTTCAGCTGGGGTTGCTCCTGTGCACAATGCTGCATCCGGCCTGGGCCCAGCATCACATCTGGGGTGGAGGAGAACTCCTGGAGCTGGCCAGTGGACCTGGGTCTGAGTCCTAGTCGTGCCACTGAGTGAGTGACCTTGGACAAGATGTTCATGTGTTTAATCTCAGATCCTTGTCTACAAGAGGCAAATAACAGCTCCTGGGAAAGTATCCTGGGAAGTATCCTGGGAAGATGAAGTGAGATTTTTGGAAGGAAATCTATATGATTCAGTGGAAAGACACAGCCTTTGAAGCCAACTGGACCATGAATGCCACTTCCAGCTTTTTTACTGTGTGGTATTGACTCAATTTGGCATCATTTCTAAGGCTCCCTCTTCTCTATTAAGTGACAGTACAGATGCCCACCTCATAGGACTGTTGTATGGACTAAATGAGCTAGTGCACAGAAGGTATTTGGCACATGGTAGGTGCCCTTCCTATATCAGGAAGCCCATACTGGCTCCAATTGCTCTGGTTGACAAGTACTAATCTCTCCCTCATGATCCCCATCTCAACACACACATCTACTCACCCCTGATGAGTTAAGCAAGAACAAGAGACGTCCCTCTCACCTGAAAGAGCTCAGAGCGTGGCTGGTGGATGGTGATAATCACAATGCGGTTCCTGCGAGCCAGCTCTGCCAGGAGGACAACGATCTGATTTGCTGTCATGCAGTCCAGACCTGTGGTGGGCTCATCAAACAGCATGACCTCTGCAGGCAAGGAAGGGTCAGGTTTCTGAGTCACTGATGAGCCTGGGCTTTGGGCTCTAAACTCAGAATTTTGAATAGTTCTTTATGGAGATGTCCCATCCCATCTTACTCCAACCAAATAGTATGCTGTGAGGAGTACCTGCATGTAAACCGGCTTTCAGCCCAAGCCCAAGAGAGAGAACCTGACCTAGTAAGACCCAACTCCCAGCTGCATAGCACATTTTGGCTTTAATCCTTGAGGGAACAGGGCAGAAACAAGATCAGCCTCTCACATGGTACTGTGGACTGTTGGGGCTCTGTCCAGAGGACCAATGACAAAGCACGAGGGCTGGTGAGCAGGCACCAAGTTGTTTTCAAAAGGTTGAGGGGAGGCTGGTTAAAAAGACATAACCTCACTTTATGTGGAGCACTTTCCAATACTGACAGGGTTTCTGTGCTGCAAAAAACTCTGACCCATACCACAAAGTCCGAGGTGGGACAGGGGCTTAGATTCTTTAGAGAGTTTAAATGTGGTTCTTTCTACCTAGAAAGTGAGATGGGCTGTTAAGAACATCTCTCTTCCTTGTCTTCTAGTGATCAACCACCATCTGAAGAGCAGGCAGTCTTAGTCTGCCTCAGTGTAGTATCCAAATGTAGTATGTCCTCTTCTAGGGGCATGTAAGTGCTAAGGTTCCCCCAGTGGCAGGGAGAATGACCAAACTCAGCAAGAGAGGCAGGTGACTGGCTACCTCATCTTGATACTTCTCCCTCCAAAATATACACTTTTTTGTGTGTATCAAAGTCCTGCTTTAATTCCTGCCATTTCATTAGTACCTCTAGTCACACCAAAACTCACTGGTTTTCCACAGCACACACAGTGGTGCTGCTCTAGTAAGAAGTTAGGATGGACAGGCCAGGCCCATGTGTTCATGGAAGACCTTCACTGCACATTAAAACACAAATGCAGTGTTTCCAAGTCTAAGAGCTGTTTTGTACTCAGATGGTGGAATGGCATCAGGAACTACATAGTATTTCCAAAGAAACTGGGTCCCTGGTTTGATGTCAGGGACGTCAGTTCCACACAAACCTCTCTGCAAATGGAGACTAGGAAAAAAGGGACCGAAAACGTCTCCAGACCTATGGAAGTTGGGCAGCAGCTGGTAGTAGTTCTGAGTCCCACTTACTGGGATCCTGGAGAAGCTGGGCTGCGATGGAGACCCGGCGCCTCTCGCCATTGGAAATTCCCCCAAGGTTGTAATTGCCAATCAGTCGATCTGCCACGTGGCTCAGACTCAGCTCTACCATGACTGCATCCACCTGTTTGAGACACAAAGTCCCAGAAGGCTGGTCTGCTGGGCTGCTGCCCTAATTCATGGCCTGCAGGTGGCATGGGAGAGGCAACACACTTCCCGGGAGCGCTCAGCCACTTTCACCACACTCTAGGGAGAACATGCCTATTACGGTAAAATTCAATTTGGTCTAAATCATAATACATGTGTCAGATTAGAACAAATAATAAAACTGTTTTTCAAAAGTCTCTAGAGCAACAAAACTGTTTACATTTGTTTCAGGGAAATTCACCAGGAAACACTGGAGACTTCATTGGACTCCTATTTTCACAGAAATCGTTTTTTTAATTTTTTAAATGTTATTTTTGAGAGAGCGAGAGAGAGAATGAGACTGACTGGGGGAGGGGGAGAGGCAGAGGGAGACACAGAATCCAAAGCAGGCTCCAAGCTCTGAGCTGAGAGCACAGAGCACAACATGGCGCTCGAACTCACGAACCACAAGATCACGACCTGAGCTGAAGCTGGATGCTTAACCAACTGAGCCACCCAGGCGCCCCTGTTGGACCCCTATTTTCAGATGTTGCATTGAGTCCAGCGTAAAGATCCTCCAAAGGTACAGTTACAACATAGCTTTTTAAAATATGTTTGGGGGGCACCTGGATGGCTCAGTCGGGGAAGCATCTGACTTCGGCTCTGATCATGATCTCACAGCTCATGAGTTTGAGCTCCAGGTTGGGTTCTGTGCTGACAGCTCGGAGCCTGGAACCTGCTTCCGATTCTGTGTCTCCCTCCCTCTCTGCCCCTCTCCCGCTCGCACTCTCTCAAAAATAAACATTTAAAAAAAATATGTCTGGTTTTTGAAATTTTATTATAATAAATGTTTTATATACCAAAAAAACCCTAATTTGGTTTGAACTAAACCTGACTACCCTTATATAACCCAAATAAGTCCTGGAGTCCCACCTGGCCCACTTTCAGTGTGGTTTTGCATCAAATATAATCCAGTTATCAAAAGTAATTAAAAATAATGCCAATTCTTTACTTGAATATCTTTAAGGACTTTACAGAGGACCCAGTTTATTACCTATAGCTACACTTCATGTCCTGTTCCAGTTCTCTCTCCACTTCTCTTAGACTCTGCCACTCCCTGACACCCTCTCCTTACTCCTCCTCCTCAACTTCCCCAAAACTAGAAACATTCTTTAATGACTGTCTAATCAAGAAGGTTGGCCTTTTCCCTCCCATTCCTTCTTTCCTTCCTCAGCTTAACCCATCTCCAGAGACTCAAAAACCTCTACTTCTGGCCCTGCCTTGCTGATTACCCATATCTACATAGGGCCCTGGGGAAAGCAGCTAGAAACAGACTGAAAATACCTACATATATGGTAATGAGTTGCATTCCCATACACATCCAAAGAGACTGTGTTACTTTTACCATGAAAAAAGAAACGAAACACTACATTAAAAAAAATAACAACAGGGGTTCCTGGGTAGGTCAGTCGTGAGTCTGACTTCAACATTAAAAAAAATAACAACAGGGGTTCCTGGGTAGGTCAGTCGTGAGTCTGACTTCAGCTCAGGTCATGATCTCACCACTCGTGAATTCGAGCCCTGCATTGGGCTCTGTGCTGACAGCTCAGAGCCTGGAGCCTGCTTCAGATTCTATGTCTCCCTCTCTCTGCCCCTCCCCTGCTCGCATTCTGTGTCTCTCTCAAAAAGAAACATTAAAAAAATATATAATAACAAAGTAGGGGCGCCTGGGTGACTTAGTCAGTTAAGCACCCGACTGTTGATTTCGACTCAGGTCATTATCTCACAGTCATGAGATCAAGCCCTGCATCGGACTCAGTGTGGAATGCAGAGCTTTCTTGGAATTCTCTCTCTCCTTCCCTCTGTCCTCCCCGACTCATGCTTGCTCTCTCTCTCAAAATAAGTAAAAACTTAAAAAAAAAATAACAACAAAGTAGATTGGAGTAAAAGAGATGATGATTTGTGGAACAAAGTTCCAGGAAGAGCCAGGAGTGGGATCAAAAGCATAGATGTAGATTTGACCACAAGAAGGAATACATCTGTATTACATCCAAAGGAAAACGAGGTTAATAATGCATAAATAAACCAGTATGATTTATTTTGGAAAAAAGGGTCTCCTCTTGCCATCAGAGTAGAAGGATCCTGGAATTGAGTTTTGCTTGATATGGCCAGGCTGATATGCTCACCTGCCAGGGCAGATTCCTGAGCATCCCTGTCATTTGCTCTGCAACAACCAGAATAAAGGAGTAAACTTGCTCTCCTGGCTTGGAAGGGATAGAGAGAGGAGGCATTTATTTAACCTGTTTCAGATGTCTCATACTCTATCCCAAAGCCTCTCTGGCGAACACTACTGGGAATGGAATTCACAATGTCTTAGAAGGAACCCTTGGGATCACTGGGATCAACAACCTCTATGCTATGTGTTCTCAAATAAATGGACTCATTCCTCACATTAATACCAGGAGAGATGCATTATTATTTATTCATTATGGAGGAGGAAACAGATGCTCAGAGAGGTACATAACTTGCCCAAGGTCACACCACTAGCAAGTGACAGACTGGGACTGAGAGACCTGTCTGGGTTCTCAAGTGGCCCATGAAGCACAAGGTTTAGCCCACAATCCAGCAGACAGAGACTGCCCATGTCAACCACAGCTTTATGTTCAGGTTCCTTAGAGGAGAGATCTGCTGTGCTCTGCCCTCTATTACCACCATTTCCTTCTTACTACTTTGTCCAGATTTTATGTTCTGTGGACTAGATTTGCTCAGAAAGTACTTTCTCAGGCAGAGGAACTTTCACAGGACTTTTAGGGGCTGCCAGTGCCAAGAGAACAGTTACTGGGGGCAGGGGGGGACAATTTTGCCATCAACTTATTGCAAGGCATCCATGAATTTTCAGAATATTTATGCATATATGTGCATTTTCTGGGGAAGAGATCCATGGCTTTCTTAGATTCATTCTCTCATCGGGATATGTGACATAAGTGGATCACTAACTCAGAAGAATCTGTTTATGATTTCATTTCTCCCACTCAGATACCAATAGGATCTTCTCCTGCCCTTTTTAGAAACAGAAATACTAAAGCAAGCAGAGTCCATAGATGGACTCATCTGTTACTCACTGTCAGGGCTAAGTCACGTGAATATGTCTGTGCCTCAGTGTGGGCTGAACTCGACCTCCATCTTCTCTCATCACAATGCGGCTCGGGAGATCCCAGGAGCTCAGGAAGGCATGATAGAACTAGACAGCCTAGGGTCACATCCCAGCTCTGCCATTCCCAACTATCTGATCTTAATCTTGTGTGTTAGGAGATAATGCCTCCCTCATAGGGTTGATGCCAGAATGAAATGCAATACTATGTGTGAACAAAGCCTGACTAATGCCAGCCAGCTATGAGAGTTCAGAGTACAGACACACCTTGTTTCACTGTTCTTCACTTTACTGGGCTTCACAGATACCGTATTTTCTACAAAGTAATGATTTGTGGCAACCTTGTGTCAAACAAGTCTACTGGCACCATTTTTTCCAACAGCATTTGCTTATTTCGTGTGTCAATAAAGTAATTTTACTTTTTTTAAGTTTATTTTTAGGTATTTTGAAAAAGGGGGGGGCGGGGAGAACGAGCATGTGCAAGCATGGGAAGGGCAGAGAGAGAGGGAGACAGAATCCCAAGCAGGCTCTGCGCGGCCAGATGCGGGGCTTGAAATGACTAACCGTGAGATCACGACCTGAGCCAAAATCAAGAGTCGGATTCTTAACTGACCAAACCACATCGGTGCCCCTAAAACATTCTTAAATTAAGATGTGCATTGTTTATTTTAAACATAATGCTACTGTACACTTAACAGACTACAGTATAGTATAAATATAACTTTTACATGCACCGGGAAACCAAAAACTTCACCTGACTCCATGGATTTTGGTATTTGCCTTACTGCAGTGGTCTGGAACCAAACCTACAGTATCTCCAAGGAATGCCTGTATAACCTAGTAGAGTAGCAAGAACCTCACCATGCGTTCTGAGTACTCTAAGGTAACCTCCAGGAACAGAGCTAAGTATCACTCTGTGAGGCTGATGGTCCTCTTAGAGGGCCAGGCTCCTCGCTAAGACTCCTCTGGAGTAAAAGCTTATCCTCCAGCACTGTCTAGGACTCTCAAACAGAAGAATGCTCTTTACTCACCCGGGTATTTTATCAAACAAATTTGCTGGCACTTGGGACACAGCTTAGACCTAATTCCACTCTCTAAGCCCTGTCTGAAAGTCCAATGCCAGGGACAAATTGAGCAAGTTCCTGGGGCAGACTCAGCAGTGCTTGATAAGGATGGGGCACCCTCAGCCGAGATGGAGGATTTCCTTGGAGCCCCAATGGCATTAAAGGAGGCTAACCTTGGAGTCTGGACAGCAGATAGAATTTGTGTGCCCAGGAGGAACTTCACTGTGGCTTTGCTGAAGCCTCTGAAACAGATGTTGCTGGCCTCCTCTGGTGACCCTCCTCTGAGGGCCTATTTCCCAGGGAACTTCACCTGCTTTGTAGGTGGCACACCTACCCACACACCCTTAGTCCCTGTGGGCTTACCTCTGATTACCTCCAAATTAGATACACTTAAAGAAACAGACTGAAACCCAGAAAGAGTTGATAAGTCAATAGTCTCTTCATTAACTTAATCCAGTTTGGATAAGGCACATTCAAAATGCCTCAAAGAAAGTTGAGAAAAGTCTCAACAGGGCTGCAGAGCAAAGTACTGTGAGGAAAATAACTATTCAAACACTGAGCTCCTAGAACGATGCCATTCCATAGAAATATAATACAAGCCACGCATAGAATTCAAATGTTTTAGTAGTCACATTTTAAAAAGAAACAAGTAAAATTAATTTTAATATAATTTATTTAACCCAATACAGCCAAAATACTACCATTTCAACCTGTAACCAATATTTCAAAAATTATTAAGATAGTTCATATTTTTTTTCAGACTAATTTCCAAAAACCCCTAGGCGTTTCCCACTCATAGCACATCTCAAGTGGGCCTGGCCATGTGTTGAGTGCTCAAAGCCACAGGTGACCAGTGGGTGCCAAATTGGGCAGCGCAAGTCCCCACTAAAGAGGTAAAGAGTGAAGGGGAGGAATGGATAAGTGGAGGGAAGGGGGGGGTGCAGAACCATAGTGGGGTGATACCCTAGGGGGCCGGGCTGCAGAAGGCCAGATGCTACCCACCTTCTTCTGGAGGAAACCTGGGGAGCAGCGACGGACAGCCAGCAGTGCTGCATAGCGCAGAGTCTCCCTCACCGTCAGGTTGCTCAGCAGCGTGTCACTCTGCGAAAGAGGGAGGCATCAGCATGGCAGTGGCCGAGGCCAGGCTGCAGCAGCTGGGGTGGGGACTGGGGATGCGCCCACCTGCTGGACATA
Organism: Prionailurus bengalensis; assembly: GCF_016509475.1. NCBI lineage: Eukaryota > Metazoa > Chordata > Mammalia > Carnivora > Felidae > Prionailurus > Prionailurus bengalensis. Next base: position 63,601,980 of record NC_057354.1, read on the forward strand.
GGAGAAGCAGTCCTGGAACTGGTCCCTGTGCAGCAGCTGGCCATTCATGAACACCTCCCCAAGGAAGGTCCCCGTGCGCCGCAGCCTCCCAGACATGGCATCTAGCAGCGTAGTTTTCCCAGAGCCTGGGAGACAAAAAGACAAGGCCCAAGAAGACTCCCTCCATGAGGTATTGCCAGGCCATCCCCAGACCCTCTGTGGGCCCCTGGTCTAGCACTAACTTGCTCTCTCTTTAGCCTCTTGAGTCAAACACTCATGCCACCAATGAGTCTTTCCGGCTTGTCCAAAAAAGTCACAGAGAGACGAGACATTTCTTTCATCCCAGTCAGGACTGGAGGGGCTTTGTCTGCCTATTTGCTTCTAAAGCTATTTTGAGTTGAAAAAGAAAAAAATAGGATCAGAATAAAAAGAAAACCTAGGCTCTTGGAAAACGTTTGGATCTAGGACATCTGAATTTCTTTCTGCACCCGCCTCCCCCAACCAGGGATCAGTTAGTGGTTCCTGAAAACAGGGAACACTGCCTAGAACCTTGCTAATCAAGTGTGGTCGGAATACCAACACCACTACCTGAGCACCTGGCACAAATGCAAACTCTCAGCCTCAGCCCAGGCCTACTGAATCAGATTCTGATTTCAGAGTGTGTGTGTGTAAAATACATACTTTTTAAAAGTGTATTTATTTTTGAGAGAGAGAGAGAACAAGCAGAGGAGGGGCAGAAAGAGAGGGGAACAAAGGATCTGAAGCCGGCTCTGTGCTGACAGCAGAGAACTCGATGTGGGGCTCAAACTGATGAACCATGAGATCATGATCTGAGCTGGAGTTGGATACTTAACCAACTGAGCCACTCAGGTGCCCCTAAATATATATTTTAGTGTTCATTTATTTTGAAGGGGGGGGGGGGGGAGGGCAGAGGGAGAGGGAGAATCCTAAGCAGGCTCTGCACTGTCAGCGCACAGCCCAGCACAGGACTCCATCTCACAAACCATGAGATTATGACCTGAGCCAAAATCAAGAGTCAAATGCTTAACTGACTGAGCCACCCAGGTGCCCCAAGATTCTACTTTTTAATAAAATCTCTGGGTAATTACCACACATATCAGAGTTTCAGAAGCACTAACCTAGCAAGTCCTTTAATAAAATCAAGTTGGCCTCAGCCTACACTGAGAACCTCACTAACAGCTTTCCCTTGGTTTCATTTTTCTAATGTTAGAGGGTAGGTGATACAGTTAGGATAAGACACCAGCTGGCCCCTCGTTTTCATACTGGACATAAACCTACATGATCCCAGAGAGTCAATGGACACAGGAATTAGCATGGTCAGGCTGCTAAGAAGTTAACAGGCAAGAGGTTCTGAACTGCCTGAAAAGACAGAATTCTACCAAGGATATGACGATTTGTGCAAAACCGCAGAGAAGATCTTTTGTTCAAATACTGTAAAGCAATTGCTTGTTGCTGTAAGGGGTACAAAGATGAATGAGCCAAACTCCATTAGCGGTGGTGTTCTTATTTAACCCATGGGCTGACCAAGATCAGAGTTAGCTCCAGCATGTTCAGTAGAGGTCAGTGTGGGAAGAGGGGAGGGAGTGTAAAAAAACAAAATGTGACTTCGTTCAAGTTGTCTTTCAAAACATGCTCTAAAATTTCCCAGTCATGATCCTAAGCCTCGTATGTGGTTCCTCAAACTAGAAGCTTCCTTGACCTTCTATTTCTGTGATCCAACCTCAACTCTGACAGAAGCTCCAAATATCTTCGGGCCTGGATTCCAGTCCCATCACATCAAAACTGGCCTCCCTGAGGTCATCAAGGTTGCCTCCTTGCTGCTGTATCTGGTGGGTACTTTCCTCCCAAAAGCATTTGATACTGTTGCCTGCCTTGCTCTATAAATCTCTCTCCTTGGCTTTGATGCCACTTCATCCTGTTTGTTTTATCCTGCTGGTCTGGCTGCTCCCTCCCAGCCTCCTGTGGGTGACACTCAGGGTTCTCTCCTGGGCCTTTGGCTCTTCTCATGTTATACATTCTCAGTAAGCAACAGCAAGCACAAACTTGCCAGCCAGCATGCAGGGGAGCTGCCTTGCATGTGGATTCTCCAGCTCTGATCAAGCCCTCAGATGACTGCAGCCCAGCAGGCTTCTGACTATAATCTCATGAGACACTCCAGACAGAACTACCCAACAAAGTCTCTTCCAAATTTCTGACTCATAGAAACCCTGAGAGATAGTAATGATTTTTATTGTTTTAAGCCACTTAGTTCTGGGATACTTTTTACATAGAAATAAATAGCTAACCTCTTTTTAAAGATATCTCAACTTTATTACCTATCAACTCATTAGTCATTGACCAGCAGGATGAAAAAGTTTATTCAAAAAAATAATACAAGAAACTGATATGTATAATCAGTGGAAAATAAAAAGAAGAAGATGCAAGGTTAGACACAAAAATGCTTAATGTCCTAGAATATGACACCAAAAGTACAGGTAACAAAAGAAAAAATAGACAAATTGGACTTCATGAAAATTAAAAAATTCTGTGCATCAAAAGATACTATCCCCACTGTAAAAGGGCAACCCACAGAATAGGAAAAATATCTGCGATCATGTATCTGATGAGGGATTAATATCCAGAATACATAGCTTTAAAACTCAGAAACAACAACAGCGACAACAACCCAATTCAAGATTGGGCAAAGGACTTAAATAGACATTTCTCCAAAGAAGATATATGAATGGCCAAGCAGCACATGAAAAGATGCTCAACAGCACTAAGCATTAGGTAACTGCAAATTAAAACTGCAATGAGATACCACCTCACACTCTTTAGGATGGCTACTATCAAAAAATTGGAAAACAACAAGTGTCAGTGAGGATGTAGAGAAATTGGAACCCATGTGCAGTGTTAGTGGGGATATAAAATGGTATAGCCACTGCAGAAAAAACAGTAGTTTCTTAAAAAATTAAAAATAGAATTACAATATGACCCAGAAATTCTACTTCTTGGTAGAAAAAGTAGAAGAACTGGGGCGCCTGGGTGGCTCAGTTGTTGAGCATCCGACTTTGGCTCAGGTCATGATCTCACAGCCTGTGAGTTCGAGTCCCGTCTCAGGCCCTGTGCTGACAGCTCAGAGCCTGGAGCCTGCTTCGGATTCTGTGTCCCTCTCTCGCTCTGCCCCTCCCCCGCTCATGCTCACTTGCTCTCAAGAATAAATAAAACATTAAAAATTTTTTAAAAAAGAAGTAGAAGAATTCTACTTCTTGGTAGAAGAATTGAAAACAGTTTCAAACAGATGTTTGTACACCCATCTTCATTGCATTATTCACAATAGCTAAAATGTGGAAGCAACTCAGGTATCCTTTAATGGATGCATTAATAGATGAACAGAGCAGCAAATATGGTATAGTTATCAATGGAATTTAAAAGGGCTTTAAAAGGGAAGGAGATTCTGATACAGGCTACAACATGGATGAAGCTTGAGGACATTATGCTAAGTGAAATAAGCCTGACACAAAAAGATAAATACTGTATGATTCCACTTTTATGAGGCTGGGTAGTCAAAATCATGCAAAGTATAATGGTGGGGCTGGAGGCAAGAGGAATGGAGAGTTATTGCTTAATGAGTGTAGAGTCTGTTTTACAAGATGAAGAGCTTTACAAGAGCTTTGCAAGATGGATGGTGGAGATGGCTGCACAACAATGTGAATGTATCTATTACCACTGAACTGTACACTTAAAAATGGTTAAGATGGTAAATTTTATGTGTACTTTACCACAATAAAAAAAGAAAACAAAAGGTTAATGCCCTATAGGGCAATAAAACCATGACCTTTGGAGTTATCTTCCCTAAACAGACAGAAATTGTTTATAACTAAATAGTCCTCTACAAGGGAACAAGCAGCCCAGAGTCTGGGTCCCAAGTGATAGCAAATAATGAGTCAAATATATTTACCCTCCCCCGGAATGTTGGGTGACCCTAGGCAGGCTTACATTAGACCATTCTGTTGTGAGACTTGGACTATCTGTCTTCTTTTGCTTCACTAATAAAGATTTGACAAACAGTGCTGTGTGAGGTAAGACACCAATGGAATCATATGTCATTTTGTGAAATGCTAACATACCACTGATTCAACACATATTACTAAGTACCTACTATGTGGTTAGTCCTATTCTAGTTGTTGAGAATACAGAAAGAAAACAAAACAAAACAAAACCTCACCCCAGGTGAATTTGCAGTCTACTATGAATTCATGGCCAGTATAACAGGATAGACATTGTTATAAAACTATGATTAGGTATGATCACAAAGCAGCCCATGAGCTCCCAGATCAAGGCCTCCCACCCACTGTCCTGCTGAGATGTGCATGAAGCATGACACTGGCCTGTGGGACACCCTTCTGAGAATGTGAAGTCATTCTTTGTTGTGTGCCACACACCACTCTAATCCTACAGAAAGAAGACAAGCAAAAAACTACAGGAATAACTCAGGTTTTCTTATTTTTAAAGAAGAATGTAATAATTAACAAAAGGAAAATTAGAAGGACCCTGGATGTCACAGTACATGCATATAGTTAGAAATTTTGAAAAACTGGAAATAGGAACTGACAGGAAATCTCAGCAAAGGGTTAACACTTTTTGTCACTGAATTCCTTCTCATTTAATCTTAATGCTACTATTGCCACCCAGTTGTTTACTTGCTGTAGCAGGGGAATGGCTATGGATTTAACTCCCAGGTCAAATGAGGCTGACCGTGCTTGACTTTTGCAGACTTGTGTTACCCACTGCTATTACAGAGAAGAATGCAAGTAGGTAGTGCCAGGAAATGTCAACAATGCAGTGCAAACAAGAACTCAACCAGGAAACTCCTCTGAAGCCAGTCTGTCAGAATCTTTTACCCTGAAAGTGTATGGGATAACCTAGTGTAGTAGTGGACCCTGTAGTGTCCATGCAGATCCACTTGTCAGGGTCAATGCTGAGGAGTCAACAGCTGTGATCCCCATGGGCCATTGCCCTCAGACACAAGGATCTGCCTCTCTGGAGGCTACACCTGCCCAGAGCAATGACTGGCTGATGTAGGGACACAGAGACAAACAGTGAATTCAGCCTCAAGTGTAGATAACCCAAAATAGAGAAGGAGGATAAAGTGGGAAATGGGCATAAAGATAGCCTCAGTGAAGTGTGTAATATTTAATTCCTTAAAAAAAAGGATGTGATGAAAAGATGCTCAACATCACTCATCATCAGGAAACTACAAATCAAAACCACAATGAGATACCACCTCACACCAGTCAGAATGGCTAAAAATAACTCGGGAAACAACAGATATTGGTGAGGATGTGGAGAAAGGGGAACACTTGCAGTGTTGGTGGGAATGCATCTGATGTAGCCACTCTGGAAAACAGTGTGGAGATTCCTCAAGAAACTAAAAATAGAACTACCCTACGACCCAACAATTGCACCACTGGGAATTTATCTAAGGGATAAAAAAAATGCTGATACAAAAGAGGACACATGTACCTCAATGTTTATAGCAGCACTATCAACAATAGCCAAATTATGGAAAGAGCCCAAATGTCCATCAACTGACAAATGGATAAAGAAGATATGGTCTATATGTACAATGGAATATTATTCCACGATCAAAAAAAATGAAATCTTGCCATTTGCAACAACATGGATGGAATTAGAGTGTATTATGCTAAGCAAAATCAAAGAAAGACAAGTATCATTTAACTCATATGGAATTTAAGAAACAAAACAGATGAACATAGGAGATGGGAAAGAAAAAATAAGATAAAAACAGAGAGAGAGAGAGAGACAAACCATAAGAGACACTTAAATACAGAGAACTGAGGGTTGCTGGAGGGGTGATGGGTGGGGGGATGGGCTAAATGGCTGATGGGTATTCAGGAGGGCACTTGTTAGGATCAGCACTGGGTGTTATATGTGATGAATCACTAAATTCTACTCCTGAAACCATTATTACACTATATGTTGACTTGGATTTAAAAAAAAAAAAAAAAAAAAGGACATGAAGCAAATACGGTATAATGTTGATGTTAAGATTTGATAAAGCCAGATGTTAATACATGAACTTTCTTTATTCTCTACTCTTGCCTGTATATTTGAAATGCATCATAAAAAACAAAACAAAACAATGGATATGGGGCTAAGTGGGTATCTTTGTGCTTAATCTTTTTCCTGCCCCTGAGCACAGTATAAAAATCAGGGAAATTGTGTTTACTGAGTACTTCTACATGCCAGGCACCATGTTAGGGGCTTTCCATACTTTGAAATATGAATTAACTAATATGTTAGGCAGGACTTTATTTTTTTTTAAGTTGATTTTTTTTTTTTTAATTTTTTTTTTCAACGTTTATTCATTTTTGGGACAGAGAGAGACAGAGCATGAACGGGGGAGGGGCAGAGAGAGAGGGAGACACAGAATCGGAAGCAGGCTCCAGGCTCTGAGCCATCAGCCCAGAGCCCGACGTGGGGCTCGAACTCACGGACCGCGAGATCGTGACCTGGCTGAAGTCGGATGCTCAACCGACTGTGCCACCCAGGCGCCCCTGATTTATTTTGAGAGAGAGACAGAGAGAGAGAGAGACGGACACTATGTGAGTGGGGGAGGGGCAGAGAGAGAAAGAGAGGATCCCAAGCAGGCTCTGCACCGCCAGCACAGAGCTCAATGCAGGGCTCGAATCCACGAACCTTGAGATCATGACCTGAGCCAAACTCAGACACTTAACCAACTGAGCCACCCAGGCTCCCCAGGAGTTTATTCTTTTCCAAGGATCTTTCTAAAGGTGTCACATTAGTACCAGATTCCATTCAGTCAGACATGTCATTTGATTTCATTCTAATACCAAACTTGTGGCCCTCTTGCTACAACTTAAACCTGTTTTCCCAATGTGTTCAAAGCAAGCCAAAGCCTTTTCTGAACGCTCACTGAGAACATACATTTAAAGTACTTCCCAAGCTTACCTGAGCTCCCTAAGATGCACAAGATCTGTCCACTCTCGATGTACAAGGAGACATCCTTGAGGATCTGCCTGTCCCACTGCTGCCGGCAAGATGTAAAGTCCCACCAGGGTCCAACCTGGTGACTTTAAAGGAAAGGCAGTGTGGGGTTCCAGAAGGGGCCAAACCCTTGTGCCTCAGCACTAATCCCAGTGGTCTCTGGACAGGTTCTTAAATGTGGTTGGGGTTCAGTGCCTCTCTCTTAAATGTGGTTGCGGTTCAGTGCCCCTCTCTGTGGACGCTGGCAGGTAGTAACCGAGAAAGCTCATTTGTGTAAAACGCCTGCCTGGGAGCTGCTCTGAATACCAGTTCTCTTTGGCTGGGTGGGAGACAGCAAACAGGACACTGTTTATTCCTTTAGTTGATCCTGTGTTCCTTCACCAGGCTTCATTACCGTTTGTGTTGTAAGTATTCCCCAAGCCCTCTCCATCCCCATGGGGCAGGCTGTACACGGGGGAACACAAAGGAAGGGGTAAGAGGCCCAAAGCTTGGGCACATGGCAGAGCACAGCTGCCTCACTGTTAGAGCTTCCATGTCCTGCCATGGGCAAGAGGGGGGGGCCATTCACCATTGTTCATTTACCACTAGCAGCCCTTCCCCTCTCCTCTCTCCACGCTGATCCACTGAGGGAGCCCAAAGCCTCCATGTATGCTCCCCATTAGCAAGGAAAGCCAGCAGAGGGGGTGAGAGGCCCACTCACCTCAGGCCATGACCACAAAAACAAAGCCCAGCCTCAAGTTCCCAGCAGGAAGAAGAGGCATCAACCTTACCTGACACTGTAGGAGGCATGGAGAATGCCCAGGCTGTGTCGAGGCCTTGAACAAGCTGTAGGAACCTCCTCTGGGGAACTCTGGGGGCCACTGTTTACTTGGAGCCCCAAGGACCCCACAGAGGTCAGAGATGGGAGTTCAGTCATGGCCAAGAGGCAGAAGAGGTGAATTTTTGGGTGGCCGGACCCTTCCTGGGGGAGCCCCAACAGAGGAGTGAGCAGCACAGTGCCCTGCTTGTTCCTCACAGGGCTCTGGAGTCCCTCTCCAGACCTTTGCAGCAGCTGGACTGGGGTTTGGCCACGGATGCCATTATCTGATGTACCTTTACCCAGAGCATGTGCACTATCTTGGCAGCAGGCAGAACACACAGCCTGTGTTTGTAGGAGGGCCTGCCTGAGAGGAGTGCTGGGAGGCACAGTGAACCAGGGCCAGAGATTGCCCAACTCTGAGAAAGAGAAAACACTGGCACAGTCAGGTAGCAGCTAAGGTGAAGGAAGCCTCAGCAAAGTGGCACAGACACCGCTGGGCCCCATGGCTGAGACAGTCCCAGAAGACAGAGGGCTGCGGAACAGGGCTGCTCCCCAGGATGCCTCCGTGAGTGATGGGCAGTCACCTCAGTCATGGGGGTGGGGGCAAATCAGACCTTTCTTTCCTCTCTCCAGAACTTTGTTTTAACTCACCACCAGGACCACAAGCAGAGGGAGAACATGGCAGCAGGACTCTACTTCCTGGATATCAAAGGGCTGAGGGGAAGGGATTCAGGGGTCAGGGGTGGGTGGGGGGCCTCTGAGGTCACTTCCTGCCCTAAGGCACACTCCTACAGGGAAATGATGTTCCTGTTTGTTACTTGGGCTGATGCAGCTTTTTCTGAATGAGACTCCAAACAGAGATGTGTTCACACATACCGGGGACTCTGCAGTGTTTCCTTCATCTGTGTGTCTGTCAGGCTCAGAGTCTCAGAGGCAGTAAACTGATGACATTATGATGGCAGGCAACTTTTATGGGAATATAATAACATGACCACAACAGGCAGATATAAGACCCCAGAAAGAGGTGAAAGGGACAGACAGCAAGTCAGGGGGCCAAGACGTTGGGGTACAAGTTCTCCACCCAAGTTACATGGAGAAATGTTTACTTGAGAAATGGCCTTTGACTAAAGTAAGGATGTGGGTGGGATTTGAAGCAGGAGGCTAAACTGGAAGACAGAAAGGAAGCACCCCACCTCACCCCAGCCCACCTTTCCATCTTGCCTGCTGTGGGGAGGAGGGAGAGAAAGACAAGAAAGGTCTGCGGACTCCACACCCAAAAGGGAAGGCCACGGGCCACTTGGTCTGTCCTCACTTGCTAGGATAGGACTTCAACCCAGTCCATTCCTAGTCTGCCCTGCAGCCATAACTAATATCCAGCTCTGATCTGGGAACATGGCCAGCTCCTGCTGAGAAATGCCTCATAGGAGCTGACTGCAGTGCTCACAGCCTGAACAGTATATAAAGTCAGTAATGGCTTTGGGGACATTTTCTGCCTAAAAGGCTGACAAATCAGCTACCACAGCATGGAATGAAAATAACTGCCCAAATCCAACATCTGGGAAAGCCTGCCATTTCCAATTTCCTTTTCTCCAATTCTGTAACTCAAGGTTCCAAGTGATAATCTTCCCCCAACATATACGGCACCTAGAACAAGAGGATGGGTGAGGGATACATATCTTATGTCTAGTTATTTTAAAGTTATCAAGCTAAGAACTGTTAAGTTTCTATCTTCCTATTTTGACATACCTTCCTCACAACCTGAAAGGCCAGATGTAAGTTTAGAAATCCTAGGGCCTTTTGGAGCAGCAGCTAGAATGTGGTGGCACAGGGGAGCCGGCTTCTGGCTCCCTTCTCTGTCCCCTTCTCTGCCCACCCCTGTGCTACAGTTTGTCCCCCTTCTCTGCCCACCCCTAGTGCAACATGTGACTCACACACCCCTATGTGGTCACGCCATCCTGCCTACCCACATTCCATTCGCTCTCCACAGACAAATGCCCCTTGGGCCTGGGGTGCCTGGAGTGGCAAGTGCCCTTGGCCCACAGTCCATGGGCAGGAGTGTGGTCAGAGGAGGACTAGAGGGGCTCAGTCCTCAGGACAAAGATGTGTAAGATCTGGTCTGAGCATTTTAATAAAGGCCCAGGCTCATCCCCTCAGCCAAGAACAAACCCTGCATCTTTTTGCACAGACACTGAGTCATCAGCACATCACTACTACTCAAGGGCATGGATTCCTCATCTTAGAAAAAGGAACTTGGGCTCTGTGCTCCCTAAGTTCCCTTCTAATTTGTGCTTCTGACTCAGGCATTTGATCAGAAGTTAATACAAGGAGAAATTACAATGTAGCCCAGCAGGAGCTGAACAGGTTACCTACAAATAAACCTGCTTTTGCTTTTTTGGATGTCACCTGTCAGAAATTTAAGTGATATTCTGACAGTCATACTGATTAAGATGTCAACTGAATAGATATTTAAGTATTTGAAAAATACAGAGAATTTGTCAAAACCTCAAAACCTAACAAATCCATCCTGGGAGTCAAGGAAATACTTAAAAATGGAGCAGAGGCTGTCTCCACCCAGAAACGAATTCTCTTCCTCTGAAAGTTGTGCTGCATGTGTAGCTCCAGGAAGTCACAATCCCCCCTTTTTCTTTTTAACGTTATTTTTGAGAAAGAGAAACAGAGCACGAGCCAGGGAGGGGCAGAGAGAGAGGGAGACACAGAATCCAAAGCAGGCTCCAAGTTCTGAGTTGTCAGCACAGAGCTGGAGGCAGGGCTCAAACCCACAAACCAGGAGATCACGATCTGAGCCAAAGTCGGCTGCTTAACCAACTACAGGTGACCCAGAAGTCATGGTCCCTTGATGGCAGCTGAGGTCCCTGGCTGCCTGTGCCCAGCCTACTTAGCCTAAGATGAGGGGTACTGCCCACACCCCCAGCAACAGGGAGCACCTCTTTCCTTCCTTTTATCCGTCTTCCTATTGTGACACCTTTCCCCAGGGCCCCAGCATGCTCCACCTTTCCAAAGCACTTATCTGGAAAGTGGAACCCACTCAGGCATTAGGTCACCTGCACGTATTGCTCCAGAGCCCAAAATGTCCAATGTCCCTTTCTTAGCTGCCCCTCCACTTGAAATATAACCTGGCCAGGTGTTAGTTCACAGAAGCAATTTCTGAGCTGAGTCATATCTTATATCAATCGACTTAATGTCCCTCCTGCAGATGTTTACTTTTTATAACCAAACAAATAAGCATCTTATGTTAGCTCAATGAGTCTCTCAGTAATTTCCAGAATTTCTGACAGTTTAGTACAATTAAATGGAGAAATTAGGCAGTGTGAGTGCTAGTGGTGGAAGTGGTGAGCAAGGGTCAGGTGCAGGGTTGACCTGCCTGAAATTCAGCACCTTCTGTAGCTGGCCTTGATCTCCCCCAGGAGAGATCTCCCTTTCCATCTCTGAGGGCACAGACATTCACCCCTCCTCCATCTCCATAGCCAGCTCCTGCCTTGGAGGCATTGGCACTTGAGGGGCTAGGTGGGAGTACTACTCTGGAGTTCTACTCAAAGGTTCATTCTCTTAGATGGAAAACAAACTTTGAGATAGTTCAGATCAGATGAAAAAACAGTGAACTCTTATGTACCTGCAACTTAACTACCAAGAACTGTGAAGTTCACTCCCCTCGTTCTTCCCTGTACCCTTCTCTCTTGCATTCCTCTCTATTCCACAGAGATAGCCCTTCTGCTAAAGTAGGTATTCACGTTTCCCAGTTTCTTCTGTATAATTTAGGATATTTATGGTAATAATTCTAACATCAGATAAGATAAGTAGCCATGGTCTGCTGTTTTCATACTGCCCTGCAATTCTGGGAACTACTCACTGATAGTTACTGTCATAGATGATCATCACCTGTATTGACCTTCCATTTCTGTGGTCCTTTCCAAGGACTTCTGACCTCTGCCACTACAGGGGAAGTTTGACAGAGACTTTTGGAGGCTATTTTCACATAATGTAAGTCATTTTATTTTCACACAAAGCACATGTAGGCATTGTGTACACAGTATAAACATACCCTGAATGGATGCTTGAGGTCAGCCTGCTCTACACCTGGCCTGTCTTGCTCCATCTTGACCACCTGTCCCATTCATTAAAATCTAAGCTTTTCTGGGGCACCTGGGTAGCTCAGTTGGTTGGGCATCTGACTTTGGCTCAGGTCATGATCTCATGGTTTGTGGGTTTGAGCCCTGCATCAGGCTCTGTGCTGACAGCTCAAAGCCTGGAGCCTGCTTTGGATTCTGGGTCTCCCTCTCTGCCCCTCCCCCGCTCACATTCTGTCTCTCTCTCTCTCTCAAAAATAAACATTAAAAAAAATTTTTTTAATCTAAGTTTCTTTGCATGATGACAGATGGTAACTACACATATTGTAGTGACTTTGCAGTGTACACAAATCTTAAATTGTTGTGTTGTGCACCTGACACTAGCATAATGTTATATGCCAATTTTACCTCAATAAAAAGTTTAAGTTTCTCAGAGACCATCTTTTTCACTGTCATATCCCAAACTCCAAACTTGTAGCATCATGTGGGCTCCCAATAAGTATTGGATGCTTGCTTGCTTACTTGACTGAACACATCAGTGCGTGAGTGGCAGCTCTGAGGAGGAAACATCATGGGGTCAACTGGAACTTGTTAAAAAATACACTTTTTCCTGCACTAAGAAACAAAAGGAAAAATTGTATGCATTTAAAAATGGAAACCTGATGGGCACCTGGGTGGCTCAGTCGGTTAAGTGTCTGACTTTGGCTCAGGTCATGATCTCATGGCTCGTGAGTTTGAGCCCCACGTCAGGCTCTATGAGGACAGCTCAGAGCCTGAAGCCTGCTTCAGATTCTGTCTCCCTCTCTCTCTGCCCTTCCCCACTCATGCTCTGTCGCTCTCTCAAAAATAAACATTAAAGGGGTGCCTGGGTGGCTCAGTCGCTTTAAGTGTCTGACTTCGGCTCAGGTCATGATCTCACAGTCTGTGAGTTCGAGCCCCGTGTCGGGCTCTGTGCTGACAGCTCAGAGCCTGGAGCCTGCTTCATTCGGATTCTGTGTCTCTCTGCCCCTCCCCCACTCATGCTCTGTCTCTCTGTCAAAAATAAACATTAAAAAAAATAATAAATAAAATAAACATGAAAAAAATAAAATAAAAATGGAAATGTTAGTAGGGAGGTTCTTCTTCTGGGGGAGCCTCAATAATTTAAATGACTGAATTGATAAAATGGAAGGAATTTAGATATGCTGATAGCTAATACCATTCAAAGGTATCAGCGATACCACAAAACATCGATTTACTTGATGTACAAATACAACATCACTCCAACAACAGCAAGATATTGACAATGACGATGACATAACAATGGCGTTTCTTCCAAAATCATCTTGAATGGCTTTGTTATGCAAAACTCATTAGACTAAGATGCAACTTTTCTAAGGATTGTGTCTTCCAAATATTGAGCACTAGCTTTTTGATAGCTGTATCCCTTCACATACCAGGCATGTGAAGTCTCTTTGGCATCAGGAAATAGTAAGTCAGAGGCAGGGAAGAGAAAAGTTAAGGACAAGCCCCAGCTAAGGTCTCCCCAAAGCATAGCAGCTCACAAAGCTCTCTCTAGTCCAGAGTCTGGGTCTCATCCACCATAGGGTGCCTGGGTTCGGGCTCCACCAATTTGGGGTGGAGTGAGGTTCTCTGGAGCCAGGAGCTGTGCTAGAGGGAAGCCGCAAAGCTCCCTCTGAAGGGAAAAAAAGATTGCCCTCACTGATGCTCCTATTTTCTCAGAGCCCTTGGGCTCTATCTGCCTAAACCCGTGTTGCCAGTTCAGGATCTCAACCACACTAGCTGCTGCTAGCTCTCACCTCTTGGGTCTCCTCCCTGTTTTCTCCTAAGTCCTAAGTGGCTTTTGAAGAAGCCCCTCACCTGTCATGTTTCTCAGCAGGGCTTCCAGGACAGCTTGTTCTCCTCTGAAAATGACAACAGCCTATACTTCACCTACAGTGGCCAGTCCAACACCTTGGAGGTCCAGGATCTCAGCTACCAGGTAGAGGCATACCTGAAGACAAGGTGGGAGGAGTGGGCAGGGAAGGCCAAATGATTCCCCAAGTGGAAGGTAAGGGTGAGCCCATCCTGAGGGCCCTCTGCCAAGTTGATGCCTCCCATGTTGGGTGAAAGTACCACAAGACTTCCTTCAGCTATACATACTGTAGCTGGAAGTTGAGAGGCATTAGAGAACAAGACCTCTGTTAAAACATAAAGAAATTATGTGACCCTGTTGGGGAAAAAACAAATCTCTCCAACTTTAACTTCAGATTTTGAAGTTTAGACTTTTGGGAAAGTTACAAAAATAGTACAGAGTTTCCATGTAACCTTTGCCCAATTTCCCCTGATGTTAACATCTTGCATACCCAGAGCAAAATAATGAAAACCAAGAAATTAACAATGCCGTGACACTATTCGCTAAACTACAGACTTTCAGGTTTCACTAAACTATAGACTTTCAGGTTTCACCAGCTTCGTGTTTTGTTATTTGTTTGCTTGCAAAGTACACGGTCCCTGGAGCTAATAAAATATCCAAAGTGCAAGGACTCCTGGCCTTTCAGAGGCTCTGAAGGACCCCCTGGTCAGATTCAAGACCCCATTTACCAGACCTCCTTGGGGGTAGACCCCTGGCAGTTCAGATGGAATACGCTGGGGGGGCAGAATGGTAAACTTCAGAGGCCCAACTCTGGCTTCCTGTGAATGTGAATTAGGACAAGCTAATGAGCCTCACCATAAGCATTTTCTGTTCTGCCACTTGTTAGCTGTGCGACCTTGAACAAGTAACTGCTCTGAGCCTCACCTGTAAAACAGCGATTATAATGGTACCTATGTTATAGGTCTGCAAGGAGGACTGAATGAGATAATAAATAGAAAGAGATTTACACAATGCCTTGCACGTAATAAACATTTAACAAATCATTAGTAAATTATCATTAACTGAAGAACTGAAGACATTGTTTTGCTTTATGTTTTCATTTCCATTCTGCTATTACACATGCTTCCCATGTCTTAACTTCAGACTTGGAAATGGCAGCTTCAGGTTCTCAGCATGGTAGGTGGGGGCCCCTTAGGCCTTTTGTGCAACAGCAGGAGGATGTCTTCTGTACAGTTGAACAGAAGTTGCTGAAACCCTCTATTCAGCCCTCTGAAGAACCTTGCAATATCTCCCCACAGGTGGACATGGACTCCCAGGTGCCCTGGTTTGAGAAGCTGGCCCAGTTCAAGATGCCTTGGGCATCTCACAAGGATTCTTGTGAGCTGGGCATCCAAAATCTGAGCTTCAAAGTGAGGAGTGGGCAGATGCTGGCCATCATAGGGAGCTCAGGTACCATTAAGGGCAAACAGTGAGGCGATGGGTTCTATCTCTTCTGGAATGCAGAATGGTACCTCAGACAGATGGATGCTTCTCACAGAATTCTTTGCTGACAGGTAGAATAACCATAGCAGAGTGGGTGAGAAGCACAGGTTCTCGGTCAGGTGGACCTGGGTTCAAATCCCAGTTCAAGTCCCTCCATTTACTAGCTGTCAGATAGCTGCCATCATTATGAATCATGAGTGTGCCTCTTGAAGCTGCATCCAGATCAAAAACCTTTCTAAGATCTTCAGAATTGAATGTTCTTCTCAGGGGACTCTTCCATGCCAGGGGCATTCATTCACTCTTCTCCCACAACCTGGTAGGCACAGCACCCACCACAGCTCCCATTTCTTTCAGAGTCCCTCCAAGTCTTAGTGCAGCCTTCAACCATCTGCAAAGATCCAGAATCTTGGAGTGCCTCAGAGTGATTCTGCAAGCCAAACTTAAAATTATGCAATGCTAAAGCTGAAAGGGGTCTTGGAGAATGGTGTTCACTCTCTCCACTGTATTATTTCTTTCTCCTTACCAGTCTGGAAGCCTCTTTAATAGAGGGTTTTTAAGTTATCTGGTCCTCAATATTTCTATAGTGTCCTCCTGTCCCCTGCCCCAACATATGAACACCTTCATTTAACAGAGGAGGAGACTAAAGTCTAGACAAAGTGAGTGATTCACCTAAGAGCATACATTTAATGCAGAGCTGGAACTAGAACTTTGGTCTTCTGATTCTCATATCAAGGTGTTTCTCTTTTAGATGGTGTTAGAACACTTTATTCTTTTTAATTAATCATTTCCAGAAGTAAAGATTACTGAACTTTTGAACATCTCCAATTTTTTAGTCTTCCGATAAGAAAATTCTGTTTATTGTCTAACCAAAGATCAAACGAGATAATGTATGTCAATGCACTTTGTAACTGAAATAACACCACAGGTCAAGTCCTGCCCACTTTTGGCTCTGCCTCTGCAATTCTTACCTAAAAAAGAAAACATACACTTCAGAAGCCAATTTTGTTTTTGTTTGTAACTCCTGGTGGCTTTTCCTGTTATATTTGCTTTTCTTCATGAACTGAGAATCTGGGAGATACACGGGCCTTCCAAGGCACTTCCATAAAGCCTAAGAGTCCCCACAATTAATACTCGCTACACATGACCCTGCAGCTGTTAGCATCCCTGAGGCAAGTGAAGTTTGGAGAGGCTGAGCAGTCTCCAGGACTCTTGACTCTAGGTTCAGTGTTGTTTAGCTTCAGGTTTACTTGACTGAAATTATTTAAATGATTGCTTAGAAACACTTATCAATTAGGGGCACCTGGGTGGCTCAGTCAGTTAAGCATCTGCTCTTGGTTTTGGGTCAGGGATGATCTCATGGTTTGTGAGTTCGAGCCCCACATCAGGCTCTGCACCACTAGCGTGCAGCCTGCTTGGGATTCTCTCTCTCTCCCTCTCTCACTGTCCCTCCTGTGCTCTCTTTCTTCTTCTCTCTCAAATAAACTTTTTTTTTTAACTTAAAACTTATAAGTTAAATTAAAAAGTTAATTTATAAACTTTTATAAAAAGTTTTTTTAATAAAAACTTATAAAGTTAAATTTAAAATTTATAACTTATCAATTATACTTCCTGAGGCTTAACAAATAAAACAAATAATGAAGATTCATCATAATTTATAATAAATCCAAACAGCCTCAGGCATTTTGGCTGCTTCTGTAGAATCAGCAGTAGTGGCAGCAGTGTTTGCCGATGAAGGAGTTTACGGAATTGGAGATTCCAGTCAAATGAATGCCTTTGGTGTTCTCTCCTGATTCATGGAAGGTCTCTCCAGTTGCACTAGGCGGTCTCCACAGCAAAGGCCACCCATACCTTTCCTAAAGTGCTGTTTAGGAAAGTGAACTTCCCACTTGGACTGGGAATCCCAGTGTCCCTGTGAATACTGACAAAGTCCCCTGCCATCTCAGAGCCTGGATCCGCTAGTTGAGCGGCTTGAACCCCCAACATTAATGTACCTCCAGCTCCCCAAAGGTGCTCAAGTTAGCTTCAGGTGAAAGCCCTGGAGCTCCAGGCGCTGAGGCTGACCCATCCGGGTCCAAGAGCTGTGCCACTTTCTCTAGGGCCTTGGTCACTTCTGAAAGGACAGAGAAGTCCAGGGTGGCTGAAAGAGTGTGCGGGCAGCCAGGGCTTCCAGGCTAGCCCCCGCAGCTCTGCTCTCAGGTCGTCTCTGGTGGCTTCGCAGGGTGTGGGAGAGCCTCTTTGCTGGACGTGATCACCGGGAGAGGCCACGGCGGCAAAATTAAGTCAGGTCAAATCTGGATCAACGGGCAGCCCAGCACGCCTCAGCTCGTGAGGAAGTATGTGGCCCACGTGCGCCAGCACGACCACCTGCTCCCCAACCTAACCGTCCGCGAGACCCTGGCTTTTGTTGCCCAGCTACGCCTGCCCAGAACCTTCTCCCAGGCCCAGCGTGACAAAAGGGTAACTGCCTGACCCCGGTGACCCCAAGAAGCCATGACATCCTTCCCCCTGTCGACCCTCCCCCCCCTGCCTCTGGGCCCAGTCACAGGTCAACTCTGAGCAGCCCAGCTCGCCATCCTTCCATCGGTACCCTGCCCTCTGTCCGCCTTTAAACCCCACATCCTTCTGTAAGCCGCCTACGCCCTGGCCGGGTCCCTTCGCCGCACAGGACAAAACGTGAGAGGAGTGTCTACCTGTTTTCCGGTCCTCCGTGTGGGCAGAGTGCCCTGCTGTCCTGTCCCCAGGTCGCGGCCACGTTCCCAACATGGCGCCGCCCTCGGCGCGTGAGAGCCACTCAGGATATGCAGAAAAAATGCGGGAGCAAACACTGCATGGGGCAGCGAAGGCTACAGCGCAAACCCACCTGGAGGGGGTGGGGCGGGGGGCAAGGGTAGGCAGCCGCTTTCTACTCCAGGACAGCACCCACGTAACCCGGAGCGAGGCGGGCAGCGCCGCGCCCAAACCTGGGTCCTCCCGCGCAGGTGGACGACGTGATTGCGGAGCTGCGCCTGCGCCAGTGCGCCCACACGCGCGTGGGCAACGCGTACGTGCGGGGCGTGTCTGGGGGCGAGCGGCGCAGAGTCAGCATCGCGGTGCAGCTCCTGTGGAACCCAGGTGAGGGGGCGGGGCGGAGGGTGGACAGAGGCGCCCCCGTGGCTTGGCTCCCACCAGCCGCAGTCCTGCCGGCTCACTAGGCCCCTGTCTCCGCTGGGAAGGAATCCTCATTCTGGATGAGCCCACCTCCGGCCTCGACAGCTTCACGGCCCACAACCTGGTGAAAACGCTGTACCGCCTGGCCAAAGGCAACCGGTTGGTGCTCATCTCCCTCCACCAGCCTCGGTCTGACATTTTCAGGCTTTTTGATTTGGTCCTCCTGATGACGTCCGGCACCACCATCTACTTGGGGGCAGCCCAGCACATGGTGCAGTATTTCACAGCCATCGGCCACCCCTGTCCTCGCTACAGCAACCCTGCAGACTTCTATGGTGAGCCCCAAGCAGCGCCCCCACCCCCCCTCCCCCCGAAGCCCCACCAGGGCCTGATGGAGAGCTTCGGAGGGAAGCTCTCGGAGGTTTCAGGGGAGTAGGATATAGGAGCAGGGCGGCCCAGCGGGCTGGAGAATGTGTGTCACTTTGCCGAGTATCAAATACTAGAAACAAGGGCCCAAGAAAATCCTGCTTCTGACATAGCCACTCTTGTGTGCATGATAAGAAACCTGTGAGTTCCAAAGCGGGTGATGGGGGGATAGAATTCAAGAGGGTTTGGATCAATTTTCTAGAATTGTGGTCTTTATTCAGACTCTTTAGGGAAATTTAGGATACCTAAGGTTAGGAGGCCACCAGGAAATCTTCAAGCTGTGCCCTGGTGCCCCCACAGAGGCAGGGAGCCTGAAAGCACTGCATGGTGGAGGGACCCCAGGGCCCGGAGAGTTCAGGGCCTTTTGGAGGTCTTGGTCAATGAGGCACTAGGTCTGAAAATTGCTTTGTCACCCCCAGAAAGGCCTTCCTGCTGAGGGTCCTGAGCCCTCAATCATATAGCCCTCAGGGAAAGCGTAAGCTAGTTCCTGGAGAGATAGTTCCTTCATTCCTGGAGAGATAGTTGCCTTTACAGGTGTGTGACCTGAAAGCAGATCCCTGGGCCCTGAATGCTGAGGCGTGCCATGGCTGCTGGCCAGGCCACACAGCTTTACCAGGGCGGCTGGGGGGAGGGGGCGGGGAGACAGTAGCTGTGGCTTGTCCAATATGTCACCTGGAGCCCCAGCCTTCCTCCCAAGATGGCCCAGTGTAGCAAGGCCTCACCAATAACCATGACAACAGGGACCATGTCCTTGAGGGCAGACATTGGACCCAAAGGCACCAAGCTACAGAGGGTGTCCCTTTGACTCTCACAGCCCTGTCAGGCCAAGGCCATTTCCATCCATACAGATGAGAAGACTGAAGTCTGAAGAGTTAAACCTTTGGCAGAGAATTTGTAAGACACAGAACTGGGACTCCCACCCAGTGTGTCCAGCCCCCAACTTGACTCCTGGCCCTGGGCCCACATCCTCCTGTCAGCATCCAGTGCTCTTCCCCACCCCAGGGGGACTCTCTCCAGTCTGCCAGCCCTTGCCCTGTGCACTCACAGCGTGTGAACTCACATAGAGGTCACCCTCCCTCCCAGTGCTCAGGAGCCAGCTTGGCTTCCTGGCAGCGTATCATCCTGAGGCTAGCCATTTCCAGATAAAGGGGGCAGAGGGCATCTGTCAACCTGGCCACGGGAGCAACATGCAGTAACTCCAGAGCGGGGTTACCAGAAGTCAAATGCCTAGAACAGACCTGAACAGAAGTTTTTCTTTATTTTATATTTTTATCACTTTTGGTGGGGGGCTCTTGCCTACCACCTACCAATCTGGGGTACAGGGCCTGGCAGTACCCAGAGAATCTGGTGTTCTGATCTACAGCCCTGCACACCGAGGAAACATGTTGCATTTTACAAGACCACTTCTAGACATTATCCTGCCATGGGACATGTCATGAAAATGGTAGGAAGGAAAAGACAGAGGTTAAGAGGAGAAATGGAGGGAGGTGAGCCACCCTCCAGCCTGCAGTGAGGCTGGATTCAGGAGGGTCCTAGTGGTGACTGGGTGGATGTGCCTTTCTGACATCGCAGGAGCCCCATGAGAGTAGAGCTGTGGCTGGGACTACCAGATGCTCCCCACAAGTAACATAGAGGTGGGTGCACAGCAGCCTGGTTCTCCAGCTGGTCATGCCAGCTCCTTCCCCTGGAGGGCGGTGACAGCTCTGCTTAGAGTTGGCCAGACATTGGCAACCTCCAGCCAAAACATTCTCCCCTTCTAGACAGGTTGCTTAGGGAGCCAAATTACTAATCTACAGTGAGAACTAGAATTTCCCAGTGCCCAGACTTCCCAGCTGTCCTATGGCCAGCCTCCCTTCCCCTCATGGGTAGAAGGCACACCTGGAAGGCTGAGTCCCTGTCACAAGCTTTAATGACTTGAGCTGGAGTCAAGGCATAACTGTGCCATGACCTTTGGCTCCAAAGGCCCACTGCGTCCTGTCCTGTCCTGTCCTAGGGATGTCCCCATAATGAGCCTGGGTGTTGGGATGGAGGCCAGGGCCCACAGGGCCTGTACTGTTGCCTTTTCCCTGAAGCAGGCTTTCCCCTGAAGTGGATGTGGCTAGGCCCAGCACGGGGGAGGCCAGCCCTGGGTATCTCTCTGCCTCTCTCTGCTTTTCCCATCACTTCATGGTCCACCCTCACAGGGTGGGGAGCATGTCCCAGAACCTCCAAGGGCTGACCAGTGTTGTGAGCTGGCCTTGCAGTGAGCTCCTCACCTGTGAGCAGGTGCAGAGACCTGGCCACACATGGCCCCACATCCTCTACTTACAGTGGACTTGACTAGCATCGACAGGCGAAGCAGAGAACAGGAAGTGGCCACCAGGGAGAAGGCTTGGTCCCTTGCAGCCGTGTTCCGAGAAAAAGTTCGTGGCTTCGATGACTTTCTGTGGAGAGCGGAGGCAAAGGAGCTGGGTGAGGGCACTTGCCTGGAGAGGTAAGGCAGGCCAGGGCGGCTCTGGGTGGAGAGCTCCTTGCAGAAGGCAGCCGCCCCCATGTCCCATGACACCCTCTGCCTCTTGACAGCCAGGCCCTCCCCCAGGACACTCACCAGCCCCTGACTTCCACTGAGCTGCCTGGCCCTGTGCAGCAGTTCACCATGCTGATCCGGTAATTATCTGCCATTTCATCCCACCACCACCTCCCCTACCCCAGACCTCTTTATTGTGTCAAATTAAGCCCTTTCTATATAAAGTGAATTTGAAGGAGAAAGCAAAAACCAGTATCGTCAAGACTAGCTTAAAAACTACTCTTAAAAACCAGTATCGTCAAGACTAGCTTAAAAACTACTCTTAAAAACCAGTATCGTCAAGACTAGCACTAGCTCTCTCTGTATAACACAGAACACTCCTGTTACTTTTATTCTTTAAACAAAATCAAAATGTTCTTACTGGCTGAATGATTATAGAAATTACATAGGATCATTATGAAAAATTCAGACAATACAGGAGAACCTCAGTGAAAGGAGAAGGTTTCCTGTTAGGCCAGCCCTCAGAGTAAACGAGACCCAAGTGTTTGGTGGGTGATATTCCCATGCACACAAGCATTGTAATTCATAAGTGGGATCATACTCTGCATATGGTTCTGTAACCATTTTTTTGGTTTTGGTTGCACATAGAATAGGCCTGTACCTGTCATCCGGTTAGGTCTTCCTCAGCATTCCAATCTAGCCATAATTCATTTTCCTGCAAACTGTATATTGATGGTCAGATTTTTTTCAGGCTTATGCTATGACAAGTAACACTGCAACAAACTTCCTTGTAGGTGCATCTTTACACACTATTTCCTTAAGATAATGTGTTTAAGTAAAATTGCAAGGCTGATACACTGACAGTAAAGTAACAATTGTTTATTATGTACATACGGTGAGACAGATGCTTTCATCCACGATCTCATTTGAGCCTCAGAATCCTTGCGAGGGGGGTACTGCTATTGGGTACTGCTATTCCCCCATTTTATGAGAGAGTAAAGTGAGGCTTTCATCCCTGCATAGACGGAAGGACATTGCTAGTGTCACGGGGCTGGTGTATGTTATTCCCTTGGCACCTCTTTTGTTTTTTAAGTCGTCAGATTTTCAACGATTTCCGAGACCTGCCAACTCTCCTCATCCATGCAGCAGAGGCCTGCCTGATGTCCCTGGTCATTGGGTTCCTCTATTATGGCCATGGGGCCATCAAGCTCTCCTTTATGGACACAGCTGCCCTCTTGTTCATGATTGGAGCTCTTATCCCTTTCAACGTGATTCTGGATGTCATATCCAAATGTGAGTGTGCCTTGCTCTCTGTGACCCACACCCAGAGCAACCAGAGGACACGGTGGTAGTCACCCCTCTGAGCTGGTCCAAGGCCGACCTCTGTTCCTCCAAACTCCTGGGGAGAATGGGTTTGCTGACTGTTTTCACCATGATTGTGAAATAAAAGAAGATGATTATTTTTAAGGTTCGCACATTAATATTAGTATGCAAATGAACACAGATTGCTAAGCAGTATTAGACATTCCTATAATAGCGGGATTTATATTTGACAGCAGTTCAGAAGTTACAGAATTACAAACACCTTAAATTAGGATGGTTTAATTCTGCCTGCTTTTTAAAAATAGGACACATTTAGGCCACAGGAATATTTACAATTGTACTAAAAGAGACTCAAAAACAGAAAACTGAAAATTAATGTCACTTTTTCATTCTCCTTTTCTCCCCGTTTTTAGGTCACTCAGAGAGGGCAATGCTTTACTATGAACTAGAAGACGGGCTGTACACTGCTGGTCCATATTTCTTTACCAAGGTGACTGGTCAGGGCTGAGAGCAAGTTACCAGGTGGGGGGGCAGGGACAGAGAAAGCTACACTGCATTGTACAGAAGCTCCAGAGTAGTATTTTGCTGAACCAGGGGCCATGCATCATCTATGCTTGCTGCTGTCACGTTCCCTAGGGGGTTACAGAGATTTGCTATTTTTTAAACATTTACCCGAAGACCAGGACTGTAGACCAAGAGTGACACTTTCCTGGTCAGCAGAAATCTGAAAAAAGAAAAGAAAAGATGGGAAACATCCAGCATACTTTACCTCTCCAGTCTCCCCACATCTCCAGGAAGCAGGTCAGCAGGTGTTACTGTACTTATTTCCAGGAAGTGGAGGCTCAGAGATGTTATGCAGCTGTCTCAAAGCCCCACAGCTATTTGGTCTGGGCAGGCAGGGTGGGGACTTTGAAACAGGAGAATAGATACACAACTGCCATTTTCACCAGGCCACGCTGCTTCCGCGGGGGAAACTGTTCTGAACTCTCCCAGATGGAGCACGTGGCATCTGCAGTGGGAAACCAGCAGTGAGCTCATGTTCCAGGGTCCCATGGGCCCCTCACGGGCCCTCCTGCTGCAGTCTGGCTATTAGCAGGAGGGAGGGTTGACATCCTTGAGGGTTACACTATCTTCAAACACTTAAAGAACAATTGGCAATGAAGGCATTAGCTCCACGTCCTTGCAAGGGCTATTCTTTGCAGATCTTAGGGGAGCTTCCAGAGCACTGTGTCTACATCATAATCTATGGGATGCCCATCTACTGGCTGGCTAACCTGCGCCCGGGCCTGGAGCCCTTTCTACTGCACTTCCTGCTGGTGTGGCTGGTGGTCTTCTGCTGCAGGATCATGGCCCTGGGTGCCGCTGCCCTGCTCCCCACATTTCATACATCCTCCTTCTTTGGGAATGCTCTCTACAACTCCTTCTACCTCACCGGGGGCTTCATGATAAGCTTGGATAACCTGTGGATAGGTAAGGCGTGCTCCCCTCCCCTGGTCAAGCTTTTTGAGGCCTTCCGGGGTTGGATGAAGCCTATATTCACTTGGGGATGAGGACTCATCACTTAGATCCATTGAAAGCCTGTTTTTTCTGGGAGCAGGTGTCCTTGCCAACTGTCCTGCGTGTCAAAGGAATGTCTCCATGAGAGGGTGCAGATGGCACCTTCTCATATCCCTCAGCTGACACTTGGAGGCCACCCTTGACTCTCACTCTCCACATTCACCTGGGAGTCAGGTCAATTCTGCCTCCCACATCTTTCTCAGATGTCGCCTTGCCTGATCTCCCCCAGCCCTGGCCTTACTGTCTGGTGTCAGACCACAGCTATGGTCTCTGTGACCCTGATCCTTCCACATCCTTCTCGACCCTTGCCCATGGAAAGGGCTTTTTGTAAGGCGGAAATCCATGTTGCTGGATTTGCTTGAGTCCTCTAGTTAGGGCTGCTGACTCTCCATTGCTTCCACCTAGCTCTTCTGAAGTCCCCAACACCCTCCATGCACTCACATCTGAGCCTGTGAGGCTCTTCTCTGTAGGGCGCCATTGCCCCATTTCCACAGCTGCTCTCTTTTGCCAGGCCTTTCCTGACCATTCGGGCCAAGTTTGTTCCTTCCTCCTACTCCTAGCTCTGTGATACCACCATCGGGTCAGGGCACAGACTCAGAAATGCCAGTTGTACCTCCATGGAGCTGAGAACATGCTGGGACATTTAATAAGTTACTCTCTCAAATTGTTACCAATCAAACGTTTGGTGACTCCTGTAGCCACTTGGCCCTTCTGTCCCAATCCATGTCCCAAGCTGCCCCTCTTGCCCTTTTGCCCTCTCCCTGCCCTCCTGCTCCCTCGGGGACCTTGCTGCCCTTGCGTAAGAGCCACCAGGGCCCCGTCTCCAGGAGTGTTTCCCAGGGAGCAGGTGGTTAGCCTGTGTGAATAACATAAGTCTCGCTATTTTCAGTGCCCGCTTGGATTTCCAAAGTCTCCTTCCTCCGCTGGTGTTTTGAAGGGCTGATGCAGATTCAGTTTAAAGGGCACACTTACCACATGGCCGTCGGCAACCTCACCATCCCTATCCGGGGAGACGTAGTAAGTAGCTGAGGCCTTCGACTCTAAAAAGATAACATTCATCTGAACGTCTTCTCAGTGGGTTTACTGATGTCTGTGTCCCCAGATCCTCAGCTCCATGGGCCTGAACTCATACCCGCTCTACGTCATCTACCTCATCCTTATTGGCATCAGTGGTGGCTTTGTGATCCTGTACTATGTGGCCCTGAGATTCATCAAACAGAAGTCCAGTCAAGACTGGTGATTCATGCCCAGACTGCTGCTTGCTGGTGGGGACTCTTGAAGACCCTTCAACTGCACTCCTTTCCTTCCTCCCAAGGAGCCCCATCCCGGGCACCAGGAGGACAGCACAGGGAGCTCAGCTACACCAGCCCTCAATGTGCAGTGGCACAGGCTGGCCACAGGATGGCAGTAGAATAAAGACAGTGGAAGGGGATTTCTGATCACTGGCCAGAGCTTGCGATTTCTGGGAATGGAAACCATACTTGGGGACATCTACAATGTTGCTAATTTATTTCCTTTTCGTATGTATTTACATAGGCAACTCAGTGCAAGATGGGAGCGAGTTAGGAATGAATTGAGTAGGCTATATGAGAACTGGTAGGATCCATAGGAATCAATAACAATGCCTAGCAAAATGTTTGGCCTCGTTTTCCAGGATCCTCAAACTCTGTGTTAAGTCACTCTCAATACAGAAGATGACCTAAAACATACCGGTGAGATGCCATTCTTTTTGTGTGGGATCATGGGCTCCAAAAGCCAAACTGAACAATTAAAGATTTATTAAACATCTGATCTATACCAGGGACAGCTCAAAACACTTATGTGGAGGAGTATCCTAGAATTCTCAACCCTTTGAGGGGTGGTATCCCATTTTATAGATGAAGAAACTGAGGCAAAAATTCAGTTTGCTAGGTAAAGTCACATGGCTACTATGTGGTAGAGTCCAGTGTGGGGGTTGGAAAGCCTTGGAGGCCTTTAGGAGTTGGAGGGCAAAAGGCAAGTCCTGAGCCACTGTAAGGCTTGGAAATTCTAAGAAGGCTCTAAAAGATGAAGATGGTTGTCGAGGCTGTGTGAGCTCAGCCAGGCCTCTCAGAGTTGCCTCTCACTGGCCCTGGCTGGGTCTGAGGACCAGTGTTGAACCTTTCACAGTGGCCAGGGTACGGGATAGATGACACCCAGGTTACGTGCTTCGTTGCCTGGGCACTGAGGACCATCTGATCCAAAACAGGAACACCAAGGGGAGCAGATTGTTCCCAAAGGAAACACCAGAGTCTGGGACCAAAAAAGGGAGGAAGGTGAGTGGGAGGCAAATAGTAAATGTTCACCCCAGGTTTCCTTGGGCCGTTACTACTAACTGCTCTGGACAGGCAGCATGGGTCTTAACCTCGGAGCTGCTCTGACAGGCAGAAGCTCACACTCTACCTAGACCTACTGAATCCAAATCTGCATTTTAGGAAAATCCCCAGGTGGTTTATGTACCCGAGTTTGAGAGGCAGTGCTCTAGCACACTGCCCTTTTACAGTACAACCATGAAACTCAGGGTATTTACGCTGCCATTATTTACACTGCCACACTGTAACATGGCACATTATGATGTTGATACCTGGCCACTGTCGAATGGGCAGGCCCCATTCAAGATTCACTGATTGTTCTGACAAGGTCCTTCATAGCAAAAGGATCAAGATCAGAATCATACATTGGATCTGGTCAACTCTCCTTGGTCTCCTTTAGTTTAGAACAGTCTTTAACTTTCCTTGACTTGTGTGACCTTGACACTTGAAGATTCTGCAAATTAGCCGTCAGCTTGAGTTTGATACATTTTCATGACAAAATTCTGGTCATGAATTTAACGGGATATCACAGGCACTTCTTTTGGCAGGGATGTTGCAGAAGTGATGCACCCTTCTCATTGCATCCTGTCGGTGGTGAGGATTTCAATTTGTCCTATACCGAAGATGTCCACTTGGATCACTTGATCAAGGGAGTGTCTGCCAGCCTTCTCCACAGCCAATCCCCCCTTTGGTAATTAAGCATTCTATACGTAGGTGCTTTATAGATATATGAGTTGCCTATTTCTCATTAAACCTTCCACTTAGCCATTTTTTCAATTTATAGCAATATAAACCTGTAGTGTCCTGTTTTATTCAGTGGGTTATAATCCCTTAGTCTCATGATTAATTTTCACACTCAAATTGTCCCTGTTTTGGCCCTGGGGCCCATTCAAGCTGGTTTCTGCATCCTTTTGAAATGTCTCTATCATTGTGTGAACATTTTCTTTCACAAAAAAGTGTTTCAGGCTCATTTTGTTCTTTTCTACCCCCCAATCCTTAGTCCCAGTGCTTGGAAATGCGGACATTTGTCTAAGAATTCTTTGTTCCTTTTAGTGGAAAATGGTATTTAGAAGCAAAGATCTGAGTGATAAATATGCCCATTGCTATTGCAGCATCACTGCCCCCAGATCCTCTCAAGAGGCAAAACAGGGAATGCATACATGTGGATATGTGTACACAGGTCTGTATATATGTGTATGTACACACACACAAACACATCTACCTGTACATGTGAGTTCACATTAATATATCCAATTCCCAAATACCAGCACACCATAGAGTTGATTCTAATTTTCTCCCTTTCTGCATTTGTATCTGGGTTTTGTTTTGTTTTGTTTGAGAGAGAGAGAGAGAAAACACAAGCGATGGAGGGGCAGAGAGAGAGAGAATCTGAAGCAGGCTCCAGGCTCTATTCTGTCAGCACAGAATCCAATGTGGGGCTAAAGTCACGAACCATGAGACCATGACCTGAGCTGAAGTCAGACACTTAACCAACTAAGCCACCCAGGTGCCCCTGTAACTCCCTTTTCCAATTGTGACAAACCTGGCTTCCACTGTCCTTCATATTTTCACTCATTTGGTTAATCCCCTGTATGTAACCAATCTCCCATCTGCACCCTACTCACTCTGCTGGGGCTGTGTTACCAAGCTGTCCCCTAGTCTGCACAGATGCCATTCTCACCCTACTGCAGCCTACCCCACTCTCAGTCCCACACCCATACACAGTCACCTAATGGCTTTAGGCCTGAATGGAGGAGGTAGAGGACACTGGGCTTTTTAATGAACTCCACAGTGATTCCAATGTGCAGTGAGGGCTGGCAGCCAGTGGGGTACATCATCTAACTGAGTTATGGCCACTCAGTCTACAAGGGGCTTTAATGATTCAGTGGACTCTGGTGCACAGGGCTGTGGGGGAAAGGGGCAATGTGCTGAGGCAGGAGAATTGGAGAAACTCCAGCAGCCACCATTTCTTTCTTTCTTTTCTTCTTTTTTTTGTTACAGCATCCTGGTTCTCCACCCCACAACTTTAACAAATACCACTATGGACCCCAATCCCAGAGATTCTGATTTCACAGGTCTGTTTTTTGAAACCAAAACAACAACAACAAAAACTGCTCCCTGGGGCATGCAGGCTGTCCACTCAGCCCCTCCCTGCATTGAAAGGGAGAGAGGTCGGCTTGTGAGTAATTATCAAAAGCAGGGGATCCAAACTCTTCTGGTTAAGAGTCAGACAGTATTTCAGGCTTTGGGGGCCAGAGTATCTGTTGCGACTACCCAACTCTGTTGCAGCGTGAAAGCCACTGCAGACAATTCTGAAACATGGATGGTGTGGCTGTGAAACATTATGTACAAAAACAGGCAGTGCATTGGATTTTGCCCAAGGTTGTAAGCTTTGCACACTCTTGATCAGAAGGCAAAGGTTTTGAAATTTGTATTTTAAGCCCTCCAATTTCAAATTATGCTATTGACAGGGACATTTTAATTAAGCAGAAAGTAATTACCTATATGGACTCAAATATTTCCTGATGTGATTTTTATTTTCCTGCTCTTGTTCTTACAAAAATGATTTAAGACCTAATCTTGCCCCCCGGTCAAGCTAATCTCCCGGGTCAGGTTCACAGAGATCTCGCATTTGCTGTGTTCCCCGCCGCGCCCCCCCCCCCCCCCCCCGCGCCCGACTTGTCTTCTTGTTTTGATTCCAGATTAAACAGCTAGCAGCAGGCATATTTAAATGGACACCAAATCCAAGCGCTAACTACAGACCTGGTAGACATAGGGGTTCTACTGAGACTCAAGTATGTCATTCACAGAGGGGTGCAGCACAGCCACCATGTGCCATTTCCTGCTTCCCTTGGCCCAGCCATAGGCCTGGAGCACCCATCAGGCTCCAGAGGAACAGGGCAAGGGACTGGGAAGCCGAAAGTGAGGAAGCATCTTGCTGACTGACCTGTTCTTTGGAAAATACATCCAGTGCTCACGCCTGAAAGTAAAGGCCCCTATTTTCATAGTCTAAACTAGGTCATTCAAATCTCAAGTTATCTGTCACTTGTTTTTTTAATTTTTCAATTTTTTTTAATGATTGTTTATTTTTGACAGTGTGAGCGGGGGAGGGGCAGAGAGGGAGACACAGAATCTGAAGCAGGCTCCAGACTCTCAGCTGTCAACACAGAGCCCAACGGACCTGAGCTGAAGTCAGATGCTTACCCCACTGAACCACCCAGGAACCCCTGACACTTGCTTTTGATAGTAGGATAGGTTCTTCCTTTAAAATGGCCAGGGTATACAGCAATATCCTGGTCCCTATCACATGGTGTCTGCCCAAGACACTAGGGCAGGGGAGGTGAGAGGCAGGTGGAGCACAGCCCATTTCTGTTGGCAACCGGGGAACAGCAGCAGCCATGTGGTATCAGCAGCTAACAAAACAGTAATTTTTAAGCAGCAGGTTGAGATTTTTTAGCACACACCAACTCAAAGACCAGAAAAACACTTCTCAGCTTTCTATGTAATAGTGCCGTTTATCGTATGATAGTCTTGCCATTTTGTAAAGTTGGAGCAATTCCTTGTTTCCCCAAACCGCCAAAAAGCTCCACTGTCCCTCTTTTTGTTGATTCCACTCTTACACTGAGCTGCACCATCACACATTTGAGAGCCCTCCTCATGGCAATAAAGTTGAGTGTGTTTTCATTTGGGCACATGGGTTTTAAAGAACTTGTTGGGCCTCAGCCCCCAGTATCCGAGCTCCTAGCTACCGAGTGGCATCTTTGATCTCCTGGGAAGAAGTGTGAGGAAACCCACCAATGCATGCAAGGTACACATCTCAGAATAGGACTTGAAAAGCAGGACAGGTGCTGTGTTGTTCATTGTCATTCAACGATGCTCACTGGGTTGTCAGTGCCAGGTTCTGGTTCTAACTGGTCGCCCTGCAAAGCGCCAGGAGACCTCAGTTTAGGGGAGGAAACGACAAAAGCAAGTAAATAATGAGAATTTCAGTAAGTGTATGCCTGGGGCAGGGTTGGTGAAGATACTACTTTCAAGAGATCTCTGTAAGCATGGATCCCAACAGCCAGCCATTGTCCAAACTAATGTGCAGGGATGGTTAAGTATGAAGTCAGTTAAATGTTTTTGCTCTGCCTGAACCGGATGATGTTTCTTTTCTTTGTGCAAAAAAGAAAAAGATAAGTGCCTATTTTGAATTTGCAAATGCAGCCATTTCCTTTATTTGTACTAAGGCTGCATAATGTGGGCTTTGTAAAGTCCGCAGGTCTGAAAGCAGGATACATTTCTAATAGAAAGAGCAAAGCGATAAATTACCATGATTTTGTACCCCCTGCAGCTATTAGCTCCACCATACTTCAGGAATGTTGCTTTCATTTTATAGAAACTCTACAAATATTGGCTTGTCAGAAAGACAAATATTAAATGAAAATTGTCCTCAAACACGAGAAAAAGTATGCAGAGTACACACATGGCAGACTTGTGGAATAAATTGTATGGGGAAGAACAGTGTGCAATACAATTTACTGGAATTCACAAACTCGGGTGATTATGCCAGAAACTGAGTATTCGACTAAATGGAAGAAAATAACTTTACAGTGTAAAGCTGTCCAGACTGGGAACACTTGTGTTAAATGTGAAAGCTTGCTTTTTAAAAAACAGAATACCCTAACAGTTTAGAGATTCTGATTTGACTTTTAACGGGATTTTTAACTGAATTTAAAATTTAACTGGATTGCTTGTTTTTTTGAAAGTCAACCCCAGCCATATCACAGCACTGTGATACCGGGGGGTACATGAACTTCTGTAAGCCCCAACTTTCTCATTGTGAAGGTCAGGTAAGAGGAGCGTCCGATGCACAGTAGTGGGTACCCATGGTTAACCCCACAGAACACGTGGCCCTGACAATGGTACATGGGGGCTTGCAGCCAGGTCTGTGTGAGGTCCAGGGACGCAAACACGACACAGAGAACTGGTCCTCAAGGAATTCACGAGCTGCCTGACACCTGCTCTTTTAAGTGGCTACAGGAACCCTGGAGAGACAACGAATGTGCTGGGTGGGGAGAAGGGCCAAGAAGCTGCAAAGAGAAGACCCCGATGCTGGCCACAATGAGCACGCCCAAGAAAGGAACAGGAGGGTAGGGAGGAGGGAAGTGTGCCCGGGACTGATCCGTGGTGGTCCCAGTCACCTGCACGGCGTGGAATGCTGCTGACACTCAATGCAGATAAAACCCCCTTCATTTTCAGTGTCCACTTACCATGCGTCCAACTCTACTAATTCTTGCCAACTTTGTACCTCAGCGATCTCAAATTAAATATCCACTTGTCCTTACAACAGAGAAGCTATGATTTCATTTGGTTCTCCACACACAAACCATACACCTTTAACAAAGAAATTCTGGTCGCAACAGAGGCCACCACACAATTTTTAATTTAAAATTTTAAGACTACAGGGCACCTGGGTGGCTCAGTCGGGTAAACGTCCAGCTTCGGCTCAGGTCATGATCTCACAGTTCATGAGTTCAGGCCCCACGTCGGGCTCTGCGCTGACAGCTCGGATCCTGGAGCCTGCTTCAAATTCTGTGCCTCCCTCTCTGTCTTTGTCCCTTCCCTGCTCACACTCTGTTTCTCTCTCAAAAATAAACATAAAATTAAAAAAAAAATTTAAGACTAAAGTCCTTGAAATGATAAAAGTGGTTATACAAAAATTTGATAAAATTAAAAATGAGGAAGCTCACAGGTTTTTGGGGTACAATTTATTCAAAGCATTTCACAATAAAATTATATTAGGTTCAAATACATGAACATACAATTACATATAAAACACTGTACTTTCCAAAAGTTTACAATGATGTTTACTTTTTAGACTGTTTCCTTGTAATTTTAGTCTAAAACATTATTGAGTTCTAGAATTGGGTCTGCTCTCTATTTGTTTCAGTTTTGCAATTAGACATTTAGAAAGCATTTATTAGCCCACCTGGAATATACAATTATATTTTAAATATTTAAATTCGAGGGGGAAGCAGTTATAGTGCTGTTCAGAGTGCTAATGATAGATAATAGATAATAATAATAGAATGCTAGATAATGCTATTTCCTCTGTACTACCCTGCGTTTTATCAGAGTCCATATACAAGGCTGGCTTAGAGTCACTTCATACAAGTGAGACTATATTCTGTACTCTCAAGTCTCTGGCCCAGGCAACTGAGAAGTCCAGGGTAAGCCCCAAGGCCGTGCCTCATCTGAGAGACCTGTTTCAATGGAGATCAGTAAAAAAATATTGCTCAACTAACTTTTGGTTAGTGTAACTGCAAAAAATAAGGCCAGTGGAATCACTGATGGAGTGAGGCTCTTGGCAAATCTGACAATATCAAAACCACAACAGGTACGGGTCCTACACCTGGAGCAAACAAAGGAGAGCTTCATTAAGTGCTCTAGGCCAGGACTCGACATTGGCTGACGCCTCTGATGCGTTAGGTCTAACCGCACAAAACAGAGACAAAGGAAACAATGCCACGATGACATTTACTTCTTGGCTTCCCTCCTTCAGCCTCCTCTTTCATGCTACTTGCAGGCTCTAGATGAAGGATGGTTGGTTCCATGAAGACTCAGGTTAGCAGCACAACCAGCATGAGGCCAGCTTACTTCCTGCAAGGCAAGGTCTCCCCTCGTGTAGATAGTGGGAACCACTGATTTCAAATGGGAGAAGCAATACGCCAAAACAAGGATAAACCTCCAATAAAACATTTTCAGCTTTCTTGGTAATCAACTACCTCATCCCCAAATAGGTCACTGTTACATATTAAGATACTTTTGTAATGGTAAACTGTTTCACAACCCAGCCTGCATTCTTTTACAGTAACTGCTAAACGATTTGGGGATAACTTTGACAAAACTGAATACAAACCACAATCTCCTTCCTATATAAGATCACATATTCATAGGATGAGTATGAAGTAACAAGCCTGGTATGGGATGTACCTATGCTGACAAACACCCGAAACCAAGACAAGAGGAAATGCGCTGCTCGGCTTCATGACCAAAGTCATGGCTAGGACTCAGAGGCATCTATGAACAGAGGCCCTCGGAATTCTTCGCGATAGAAGGGAAAGCATAGTGGGGAGTGTCCAGGCGTTGGCAAATAGCACCCCGACCAAGAGCAAGCAACAGTCTGAGTTTCTGCTTTCCACTGGAAAACAAGTGCTAGATGACTTACAACATGGCTGCTAGTGCCAGCATTTTACAAAATTGGAAAATTATGCAGGGTTTCACACATGAAGAGAATTTCCTATCATAGAATAGTAAAGCCTTAGAAGGCGCACTGAGCATCATTTTGTCTAGCTCCAAAATTTTCACATAAACAATATTAACAAGCAAGTCTTAAATAAGGGAATAACATTTTATGAAAATAATGAACAAAACAGAGCAGGGGAGACATCAAGAGTGTTTGAGAGAAGAACCTTGAAAAGGTACAGCTTCAGACGTCAGACACCATGAAGAAAATGCCGCATATTTATGTTGTAGGCAAAACCCCAACAAAGCCTAGTGACTAAGTGCACGCCATTGCTGTCAATAAGGTGTTGAACATGTACTTTATGAATAAAAAAATACACAAAGTAACTTTTCATTTATTTATTCTGTCCTCTCAAATATATTTAAAAAATAACATTTTAGACACTGAACCACAAATACACACAAAATAAAGTAGTGACTGCTTATTTCACAGAGGATTTCCCCTTGATTCCTTTAGCTGCTTTGCATAAAATTCAAAGCTTTCCTGTTGAGACAAAAAGGGAGGGAAGTTACAGGTACAGTTTCTAGCAAGAGCTGATGGCACAAAACTCAGAAGTCATAAAATGCTGCAAAGTGACAGCAAAGACCACCGGGCCCGTGGCAGCTGCTGTCTTCTCAAGCCTCTGCACTCCTTTCTATTCATGAAATCACCAGTTCAAGGACCCCAAGTCCAGAGTTAAAGCCAGCACCAAGAGCCTCCACTGTGTGGGCACATAGGTATTTACACCTGGGTACGGAGGGTTCAAATAAACATGGTGTACTAACTTGCAAATTAATGACACAATAAAAAGGAATTTGGCATGTATGATTTCTTATTAGAACAAAGCAAAACAAAATTTACTGGGCAACCGATTAAAAATGGGCAGAGGACCTGAACAGACATTTTTTCCAAAGAAGACTTCCAGATGGCCAACAGACCCAAGAAAAGGTGCTCAACCTCACTCATCATCAGGAAAAAGGCAAATCAAAACCACAATGAGGTAGCACCTAATACCTGGCTAGTATCAGAAAGATAAGAAGTTAAGTGATGGCAAGGATGTGGAGATAAGGGAACCCTCGTGCACTGCTGGTGAGAATGCAAACTGGTATAGCCAGTGGAAAAGGCAGTATGGAGGGGTTCTTCAAAAAACTAAAAATGGAAATACCATATGATCCAGTAAGTCCACTACTGAGTATTCACCAAAAGAAAACAAAAACAGCAATTTGAAAAGACATGCACCCTCATGTTCACCGCAGTATTATTTACGGTAGCCAAGCCACGGAGACAACTTAAGTGTGCACGAGCGGATGAATGGATAAAGAAAATGTGATGTACGTATCATTATATATGTATGACACATACAACGGATTATTATTCAGCCACAAGAAGAATAAAATCTTCTCATTTGCAACAACATGGATGGACCCTTGAGAACGTTAAGCGAAACGGAATAAATCAGAAAAGGTAGATAGTATATAGCCTCACTTACATGTGGAATATAAAAAACAAAACAAAAATCAAAAAACATAAAGCTCCAAGCTCATGGATATAGAGAACAGACTTGTGGTTGCCTCAGGTGGTGAAGGGGGTCAAAAGGTACAAATTTCTGGTTATAAAATGATTAAATCATGGGGATGTAATGTATAGGGCTAGAATATTGTAGTGCATGTCTTTTTTTTTTTTTTTTTTTTAAATAGGCTCCACGTCCAACATGGGGCATAAACTCAAAACTCTGAGGTTAGGAGTCAGATGCTCTACCAACTGGGCCAAACAGGTGCCCCACATATTTTAAAGTAGTTAGGAGAGTGGATCTTGAAAATTCTCACCACAAGAAAAAAAAATTTGTAACTGTGTGTGGTGTGGATGTTAATGGATTTACTGTGATCATTATAAAAAAATACCGAATCATTACGTATACTTCTGAAACTATTATAAGGTTACGTCAATTACACCTCAATAAAAAAAGGAACCTTCCTAGATGAAGAAATAAAAACCAACTTGTTTAAAATGAACAAGTAATTAATAGGGACACAATATACTAGGCTATTGAAATACAGGCCATTAAATCCTATTTCAAGTTGAAATGATGAGAGAACTGCCCCAAGGACATTTGATAAATCCATACCTATAGTTGAAGGTCTGAGACTGACCTTGTGTTTTAAACCTCAGCCCCAGAGTGCTACGTTCTCCCACAGCCAAACTCACGGCAGGACTATTCAGTTCCTGAAGTTCTCCCCTGAGGGTTCTTCACAGAGATCTAATCCTCATGTAATTAAGTATTCAACTTATTTTTTTTTTACACATTAATATGAAGCATACATAAATCTGTAGAGGTATTTTTTCTCCTTAATTAAGAAATACTCACAGGGGGTTCGGTGAAAGGGACAGGCTCACCAGCATTCTTCAGCAAAACTGCATAACGCTTTAGAAACAGATCATTCAATTTTATATTCCTTGCAGTCAAATTTTCATACAGTGCTTTAGCAGACACAGCATCCTTGTCTAAGACTGAAAAAAAAGATATTAATCATAGATAAAGACCACCTACCTTACTCTCTTCTCAAAACACAGCCGTTCAAGGACTCCCGAATCCCTTTATCCCAAGGCAAATGAATAGTTAACTACTTACAGCAAAAAGCCACATTCAGAAACTACCAGCTCCCTCCCTCGCTCTTCCCCACACCTCTAATTCAGCATTAT
Source organism: Prionailurus bengalensis (assembly GCF_016509475.1). NCBI lineage: Eukaryota > Metazoa > Chordata > Mammalia > Carnivora > Felidae > Prionailurus > Prionailurus bengalensis. The sequence continues at coordinate 63,638,468 of NC_057354.1, forward strand.
TCAGTATAAAAGAGAAGATGATAAATAAGGCTATTAAGAGACCCAGGATAGTTAAAGTGGCCATAAACCAAAGTAAACATACACCATTCAACACTCTTCTGCTTAAAACCATACTTAAAAAAAGAAAAAATTTTTAACGTTTATTTATTTTTGAGAGAGACAGAGACAGAGTGTGAGTGGGAGAGGGGCAGAGAGAGAGGGAGACAGAATCCAAAGTAGGCTCCAGGCTCTGAGCTTGTTAGCACAGAGCCCTACGCGGGGCTTAAACTCAAGGACCATAAGATCACGCTCTAAGCCGAAGTCAACACTTAACCGACTGAGCCACCCAGGCACCCCTTAATCCACACTGCGAAATCAAGCCAATTCAAGGATTGTTGTGGGGAGGGTCATGTAAATTATGTGGAAATCTAGATCTACATCATGGTGAAGATCATCAGCTAAACACCAGCAAAAAGACTTTCAATACATTCTCCTATTGTAAACTAAGCAAATATGAGGGATATATAGTTAGCTACAATGACAAAAATAATCTAAATATGTTAATCAATCTACATAAAAAAAACTACATACATCTACCTAACATTAACGACTTACACTAATATTTCACTTAAATGGATGATGAAGTAGCCTAGGAGCTAAGTTTAGCTGGCTTTCCAGTTGTAGCTGATGTGCAGAAATTTTACTTTGAGGTTTACTATTGGGATCACAAGGTCTCTGGTAACAATCACTGTTGGTAACTCAACTCTTTAACATTTAAGCACCTAACAATCTCCTACCCTACACCAGTGCTGTATAACCAATCCCAACTCCAGCACAGCCAGGGCAAGCCTGCAGGATGGATAGGAGAAGTCTAGGGATCAATCTCAGGATCTCCAAAAAGGGAGCGAGTGTGGGTGACTCATCAGCTCTCACTGGGCTTGAACAGATCTTTGCAGTTTGGGTGAAGTCAATTTCCTATCTATAAATCCTTTGTTATCCTCCCTCAGGGACCAAATCCTTTCCCTGACACTGTCAAGGGCACAGCCCAAACTCTACCATCTTCCAGGAAGCTATTCAGAAAACTCTTCCCTCTTGCCTTTCACTACCTTCCTGGTCTCCCTGCTCTTTCCTGTCTCAATTCCCAAGTGGGATTACAAAAGTTAGTAGCAGTTTTATGCTGTTTGACACTATTTTGTGGTATTTAGTCATTATTTAACATCTCCCAATCCCCCAAATGGAACTTTGAGAAATTTTGTGATTATTGCCTCTATTTTGAAATAGATCATGGTCACCTTGTAAGGTGGGGAGAAACGAAGAACCAGTTGACTAATTCTGATTGCAGTTTGTTGTCCTGACAACAATAAAATCAACAAAGCAATTCTTTATTTAGCCTTTGCCTCATGTGAGCAAATCAGTTCGTGGCAGGTGGATAGGTGATCATCACTTAGAAATGAAATGCTTACATTTATCTTGACTACTGAGGAAACTTTAGCATGGCTCCCTTTCATGTGTGATGAGCTGGCAATCAGGGAGCAAAGTGCTTAAAAGAGTAGAATTTCAACTGTGGTTTAAAGTAAAATCTTGGGGCCCACTTTTAATGAAGAGGTCTGTTATTTCAGAAATGTAGGCAGGTGGGGAGGGTACTGAAGAGGCAAGAAGGCAAGTCACATGACAGTCTCAAATATGTGCCTATCTCATGTTTTGTTTCAGGTGGCCTTGGGGAGACTGGATTGGTTCCCAGTGTGTGCACTCAAGTGGATTTCCAAGTCTTGCCAGGAGCCCGGGATCCTATTCAACAAAGCTGGGCTCCTCTGAAGATGCCCAGTGATAAAATTAGATGAATAATTACCTATTTTTCTTAAATGTGCTTTTAAAACATATTCTGAAGCTAAGTCAATTATTTATATCATGATTATCTGATATTTAGGATTACTGTCTTTGAGCCAAAGACTTAGTTGACAACACTACAAATATCTAAATGACTTAAATATAACATAGTCAGATTAAACTTATTACCATAGCTTTTCATGATAGAAGTGTATGCTTCTTCCTTTTCAATTAATTCAGGAATCAATTCTAACAAAGATTTCAGAGTTGATGCCTAGGAAATTAAATACAGGAAATGTTACCACAGCTCAAAAGAAGAGTGAAATAGAACACTGGTATACGTACATTATATCAGAGAATCTTCACAACAGTTAGAACAGAACTGCCTATTCAATTTAATAAACTTTTTTCCCTTCTAGTGTATCTTAGTATTTTATTGTTGATTGGATAACTGACAGCCAAACAAACATTTTTCAAAAGTTAGTGCAATTCCACTTACACTTCTATAAACTGTTTTCTAAAATATCATAAAGACTGCTTCTTTTGTCAACTAGTAACCTTACCAAGAAATTAGGAAATCCTAAAGAGCAGAAACAGATATCAACGATGTCTCAAGGTGCCAAGATTTTTAAACAAAATGTGAAGAATTCAGTCCTTCTGAGTTTTCATGCTTTGAATATAAACAGAGCATTTCCAGATATCCCTGGAATGTTTACTTGGTTACTTTCAGAGGTATCTAGACACGCCAATGGGTTTGGCTCCTATAGTGAAGACAGACCTGCCATACTCTAGTGAGTAACCAAACACATTCCAATATTGCTGGATAAACAAAGGATGGGTTTTATATACTACCTGGCTTAATTATTCTACTGTCAAACAGGCAGACACTGTAACTGGAATTTTTAAAAATCCTAATTCACTTTTTACATGTTTTCTCAACCTATATATCTGGACCTGCATCCTTCCAGGACTTACTGCAATTTAAAGTCTCCTGGGAGGAACGTCCTCAACAGATGTTTTACTGTACATTTCCTGTCCATCTTCCAAGCAAGGCAGTAGGTACTTGGCACGTGGGCGCAGACCCGTGTGTAGAGCGACAAATGCCTTTTAGATTCCTTATACTTTTTAATCCACAAATTAAAAAAAAAAGTCTCTTTGAAAGGAAAAAGAGCAACTAATAAGTACTTCTGAAAAGCTGTTTGCTGTAAATAAATATGAGTAAGAGATAAAAAGTGCAACTGGGTAAATTAAAAAGACCCCAAAACCAGTGAGTTAGTATGAGGGAAATTAAGGAGAACTAGACAGACTCAGACTAGAAACCTAAATATTTTGCATAAAACAAACATTACAACTGGCACTTGGTTTAAAACTTTGTATGTGCCCAAATAAACTGACAATGAGGTTTATGTTGCTTCAGAGGTAAAATCAGACCTACAAATATTTTTTGGAACTGTACTTTTATTTTTTTTCACATCAAAAATAGGACTTGGCTTTGTTTTATACACACATACACACACGAGCTTTTTAGTGTGAATGAGGTAACCACACAAATTGAGAACATTAATTTGTGGCACGTGCCAGTTTTAAAGCCAAGTGGCTCATCTACCTGACGGCTTGGACCTGAGAAATGGCTGGCATAGCCACCAGCACAGAGACGCTCTGCAGGAGGACAGCTCCCTCTGTAGGGCTTCCCCACTGTTAAATGGACCAAGTGACCTAAGCAACAGGATTTTTATCTTCCTTTCCAGGGCCCTTTCTTCTTCTTTTTTTTTTTAAAAGTAATCTCTGCTTATAATGAGGGGCTCAAACTTACAACCCTGAGATCAAGACTCGCACGCTCCATCGACTGAGCCAGCTGGGTGCCCCTGTAAGGGCACTTTCTTGAGGCTCTTCACACACAACTACATGAACGGGCGATTCACTGCATGAACGTGTTTTGCATTTCCAGGACAAAAGGAGCCTGGAGTGACTCTGTCTCAGTATCTAAAAAAGTGAACAAGTATAGACAAGCAAAATCTTCGGTCTCTGTAGTGTTTTTATGTAAGGCACTGAACCAACAAGCTCTTCTGTGAAACTCAGGTCCCCGAACAAGACTGGCTTCTAGCCTCCCTGACTGGCCAGCTAATCCCGCACAGTACCTTTCCTGGTTTCCGAGAACTCCTAACGCAGAACACCAAGAAAATTGCAGTTTGTTCAGCAATCGCGCCGCATCTCTAAAAATTGAAACGTTATTCAGTAAGCGAAGGTTTTTGATAAACAAGGAGACCAAGGTGAATATTTCCAATTAACAAAGTTCACAATAATACAGTAATGTGTCATTACCAACAGGAAGGCCTAATTGTCAACCACTTTTTTTAAGGCAAGAAAAAGAAAACAAACTCCAGCTATGCCAAGCTTTTGTGAGTGGAGTGCTGTCCTTGGCACCGCGAGTATGAAGTTTGTTTAAAAAGAAAAGGGAAAAATTAAACTGATGCTTCAACAACCACAGAATAAGGTTTAGGACTGCAAAGAAAGAGGGGAAAAAAGAAGCACTATTCCTCTCCAATTATTCTGCCAAGCATTCACAAGTGAGCTAGGGATCATAAGGTTAATTATACATTTAATAAGGTGTCAGGGAGATAACTGCTCGTTTCTTTATAAAAATTAAAATGTACAAAGCAAGTTCTCTTTAAAGTATAATTACCTACACTTATGCATACAAAAGGACTGATTTCAATCTCTCTATTTTATAAAAGGCTTTCATTGCAACAGACAGCCAGCGCTTGAGAAAGAGACAAAAGTTAAACTCAAAAAAAAAAAGTTTATATGACAGACCAGAGAAATCAAGTGTCTATCCCATCTTAGATGCTATAGTAAAATCAAATATGGCAAGACAATATTTTAGTTTACACTCATCACAGATGTCATTCTCTTAAGTTTCTAAGAGCACACTGTTCTTTCAAAGCTTTAAAACATTGTCAATACTAAAACGGATAGTATAAAAAGAACTTTTGGGGACACACAGAGCATTTACATTATAAACTGATGTTTTGGACATCTGTGAATAAAATATTCTTCACCGTGGCAAGAATAATCTTTTACTGTTTGACAAGCAGGTAAAGGACAGGTGAAGGGTTTATCATCCAAAGCGTCTGTCTGCTGAAGGGGCTGACAACGAAGAGACCGTGGCCGATGTCTCAACGCACAGCTGCCACCAAGAGCCTTGCAGAGGCTGCCGTGTGAGTGCAGCTCCGAGGGCACAGGCACCCACCTCACCCGCTGGCCGCTGTGCACGCTAAGAGCCAGGGCGATGATGGCTCAGGACAAGCTGGCAGATAAAACAGCAAGTGCCACTTTCTGAAGAACTATCAAAATAGTGTGTTGAAATGGAGTGAATACTATCACATGTATAATTAGAGACACGTAACCCCCCCGGTAGGTACACTTAGATACGTACAGATACATACACATACACGCAAAGATAAAGCTTTAGAGTTTATTTCTTTTAGGTGGAACTTTTAACACTAAAGGCAGCAAGACAAAACCACGAAAAGATTCCTGAAATCCTTATGTATGATCAACTGCCTTTGCTGTTTAGTTAAAAAAAAAAAAAAAAAAGGCGGGGAAGGGGAGAGGAGAAAAAAGTAACCAAACCAAACAAGAATATTCCCAATTAACTAGAATTTCTCTCTGTCCAGGAACAAAAAGTAAAACAAAACAAAACAAAACAAAACAAAAAAAAACACCTCAGAGGCACATGCCAATTTCCACCTTTTGCAAAACTGTTCACACAGAAATTTCTCAAGAACTCCTTTTAAAAATGGCTTAGGTTCTGTTGTCAAACTAGCTGAACTTCAAGGATTAAAACTAGGGCTCCAGCACAGGGGTACGGTTTCCCCTTCCCCATCTACCACTTAATATGTTTCGCAGCTCGTAAAAATGGAATGGAATATAGTACTATTTACTATCAGAAATTGGTCCCAGGCCTCAATTTGACACAGGGAGTCTACACAAACACTGCTGTTGGCGGGATCACGGTGACTGTTTGACTGCCACCTGCTGGGAAGGGCTCCCCAGCGGTGCCTGTTTGTGTACATTGCCAGTGGCAGCTCCGATCACCCACCGTTCTGTCGGCACTTGGCACAGCTTTATATTTAGTGCTGTTAAAATGGCATGAATGCAGTTGTCTCCTTCCCTGAAGATTGCTAATTTAACTGCAAGTGCGGGCCACAGAGACCTGCATTTGTCATTTAATGTGTCTGTGACACACAAGTGAATAGAAAGCAAATTCAACTCTTAATAAACCTTGAATAAGGCACTGAGAATGTTTGAGTATTCAAGTGAGAAGCTGTACTTGAAAAGCAAACATTTCCTACTTTTTGTTTGCAAACTGTGTTGCCATGGTGATGCAGTCTTTAGAGCATTAGAGAAATTAAAGTAGGAAATCAAAGGAAGGGCTTTGCATTACCTATCTGCACAAAAGCATTTGTCTTTAAATCGTTCAGCAAAACACATCTTCCCTCACTCCCCCTTAAATCTAAGGGCAGTTCTAGTCCAGTCTGGCATCTTTCAAACCAACAACCTCCCGCTTACAAGCCAGTCTTTGTCATGTGACCTGGATCCACAGTGAATTTAAATGTACTAGCAGCACCATGCTCTATTTCCAGTATGCTACCCTATACTTAGGTCTAGTAATTTCTCAGTTTATTTCCCATAAGCCACAAGCCCCACTGTCCAGATGTGGTGACTCGTTACCTGTAGGAGAGCTCTGGCGTCATCCACTTTGCCTGAATCCAGAAGCTGAAGGAAAAGATCAGTGACAGGTTTGTAAACTGCAAACTGATTGGCCAGTCTCTCTGCCATGATGCTTACTGAAAAAATAACAGGTAAGAAAACTCTTTTGTTTAAACTGTAGTATAACTCATCCACCAAAGAAACCTGGTCCAGCCTCACCAGACAGAAAATGTGCTTCTGTGTTCTTTTAGCAAGAACAGCTCACTTACTCTTTTCAACTGCTGGTTCCAACTGCTCCTCTATTACTTTTCTGAATAAGTATGTCAAGCCAAAGTACTGGGGTTTCACGGTTTCATTTCCAGAAGTAAGCATATTTTCAATGTTTTCAATTGCAACATCTATGTTATTGCTGTCAAAGAGTAAAACAAATTATTAAAGAAGTATTTGCTTTTGTATTAATCTTGTAGGCAGTTTCAGTATAAGACCTTAAGAGATTGACACATACAAATACTTTAGGAAAAAGGGAAAACAGATTTACAACTAACCAGATAAAAACCACTAGGCAAAGCTGACCTGCACATTTAGGTCACAAAAGCAATCGCTAGGCAGTTTATGCTACAATAATCGAAGTAGTTGCTTATTGTAAAACACTGCCCTAGAGACAAGATCAAACAGCTAATTAATGACAGTTCCTTAAGAAAATAGTTTACCTTAAATATTTAATTTGATTTTGTAGCTCTTTGGGTATCAAATGAAAACTTAAGTGCTCTAACTTCAGCTTTCTGATCTACAACTGCTTCCTGCTGCATGAGGTGAAGATAATAATTGCATAACACCTCAGGATTCTTCAAGCTGCTGCTGAGGTCTTCGAAGGTCTATTTGCATGTTTTTCAACCAGTCACATCAATTTGTTTTTGTCAGGTATCATACATTTGAAAAATAATTAATTTATACTAAAATTCTCAGAAAAAAGTACCTTTACACTCAAAAAAAAATCAATTACATGGCCCTATTTAACAAGTTATGATAAAAAATGATCTGTATGACTATCTTTTTGGCCAAGGTACTCCTAACTGATACTTTACAGTCATGATATGGTACTCAGAATCCAAATAATCAATTTTTTGTTGGAATTCTTACCTAAAACATAAGAATCCTCTAATAAAAATGAACACCCTGTTACAGTAAGTTTTTCTCATGGGTTTCAGTGAGATAGTTCTTTAATAGTGAATAAAATCACATTCTCTACATCATATAAAACTGTGTTTAATATGGTAGCATTTTAAAATTCATCCAGATCTTACTTGGATAAATTCCTTGATCTTCTAACATAAAATAATCACATCCTCTTATTAAGGAAAAATTCAAAGTTCTATCTGGCAGGGGATGGGAACCATTTTAAAAGGAAAAAACAAAACAAAACACAGCTTTTCTGCCCAAAGAAATAGAAACAAACAAAAGACCCTGCAAAAACAAACATTATATTTTGATTATTGCAACCCATCAACTGTATGTGTGATTAACTAGTCAAGAACAAAGCACGCAGAGTGTCAATTCCATAATTATCCCATGAATCTTTAACTTAGGCAACGTACTTTGCTAGAGACGTTAATAAAAATCAAGTTCTGATTTACTGCTACAGTGGCATGTCTCCATAAGGAATCTAGAGGTGATGGTAAAAGAACCACCTCTAAACACCTCTTTTCCTATGCATGTGTGTTGACAGCAGGGACGGGAAGGACGGTGGGGGAAACAGAAATGCCTATTTTTAACAAGCTTGCTTGCCCCTCCGCACTCACAATGTTCTAGCAGAGTGTCACCCTCAGTGTTGCTGACAATCATATGAACTCATTTTTCACGTTTGTAACAGTGTTTCAACACAAGGGCCTGGCATGCACATGAAGAAAGTTACCACCATGGAGAAAGTTTCACAGTTTTGAAAAATTTGATAAATGTCATTCGTTGGTGTAATTTAAAGCTAAAACACATTTTGTAACACATAATTATTCCCTAATAGTTCGAGGACAATCAGCAACTGACATCAATATTTCCTCTGTGTTGATACGGCTTCTAATAGCCTAAGAAAAGTTTTTAAAGGTGGTATTTGAGATAATGCTCCTTCTGGTATCCAGTGAAAGAAAAGAAACTTGAAAATACTCACTTCTTTATTTGTGCCAAAGCAATGTTATTGATGAAAACCATATTTGAAAGTCCAATTGAATCTTCAAGTCCATTTACCATCTTCTGAATCTCCCGTATACTTTCTACATCACCCTTCAAGGCACATGCCTGAATAAGGCGGGTCACTGCTATCCTAGAAGGTGTTTGCTCCAGATCTAAGGCGGTTTTTAGCGTTTTTAGAGCCTCTACAACAGAAAAGCAGGCGACAGAGTTCTTCCTTTATGAACCGTACTGACTAATGCATTTTGAAAACCAGCTTTTAGATACGAGTACCAAATGGCTACACACAAAAAGCTATGAATAATTTATTCTAGATTACAGAAAACATTAATACTTTATGAGAAACCTAAAAAAAAATAATGATCTATTTGGCTATCTATAAAATATCAGAGGCCAGAGAAATTTCTTCTTTAAATCTCAGAGAAAACACAAATGTTACTGACAGAATATGGGTTCCCTTCAGGGATAACATTTAGTGACCAATTTTAAGGAAACTGACAAGTTCAGAAAAATAGAAATAATTTTAAAAATTAAAGAGTCTCCATAAATACTGTAACTTCTACCACATTCATACTTTACCAGATTTTATTACATTCAAACATTACCTGCTTATCCAAATCTAATATCCCAAAGATTCATCTTTGGAAACAATGTCTCTCTCTAAACAGGAGCGATTACACAGAAGCAGCCAAACTAGAACATTCAACTTCCACACTAACAAATTCATTTTAAATGACTGAACACTTGGTAGATATAGAAAATAAAGATCATCAGATTCCCATGGATATAGCCACAGGTTTTTTTTTTTTTTTTAAGTATCATACTTGTAAGTACTTGATTACGGATAAATATGAAATATCTTGATTTACTGACTCATGTGCCAGTGTAGCGAAATCATTACATTAAAGTAAAGTGGTACACTTAGCCTAACAATCACTACTGCTATCAAGAAAAACTTCACGGCTTTTTAGAATTAAAGCAATGTAACCTAGAAAAAATGGAGACTCTGAAGGCAGCTTCCAAATGAGAACAAACCTATCTTTTACAGAAGAACGAGGGAAAGGGAATAACTAAACAGTCTATTAAAAGTGCTACAATAAAAAAAAAAAAATACGCTCAGTGTTTATTATTGAGGAAACAATTTTTAACTACTACAAACAAAAAATCCAAATCCGTGATTCTCAAATGGGAAAAATAGGTACTTCAAAAGGCACATTCTCTAATATTTTGTAAATACACACATATAACTAGGAAACAAAATGCTATTGATATTGTTTTAATAATATAATCTATGAAACAAGCTTGATAAAATCTTCTTTAACTGGTAGTCACACATAGATAATCAACTTAAAAATATTCTTTTAACTAAGAATACAGGCTGCTAGGGAGGATCTTCCCACGACTGGATCAAAACAGTACCAAAAACAAGATAACAATAGTGTTGAGCATTTACTACACGTAGACACAATAGTCAGCAGCTACAATCACAACTACCCTTCTGAAGTCAGTGCCAATTTTATAAGTGAGAAACTGAGACAACAGAGTTTAAATAATTTGCCCAAGGTCATATTGCTAGACAGCAACCCAAGAATCCAACACCCCCACACCTGCATCTACGGGTGCATGTGTGAGTGAGAGAGAAGGACTGGGACAACAGACCATTGTATGTCCACTCAAAGGGAACATGAGACCTTAGAACCTAAATCAAATTCCCAGAAAAGGAATTGCCTTCCATATAGTTTAGGACCCAAGAGACACTCAAACGGTACCCATCCACACTCTCCCCCTGAGTCCTTTTCACAGTCTCCTTAATTTACTAGTAACACTGATTATATTGCCAAGATGCCATATAAATCAGCTATTAATATTCCAGAACAGTATACGCTTATAAAATTAGATTAAGATTGAACTGGCTTTATTTTTCTGCTTTAGATGGCATTGAGAAAAAGAAACCTGAAAAAGAGAAGGGAATTTTAAAAACTGGGAGCCCTAGTCAGCCATGGAGCAAGATAAGGAGATGGGGACTGTACCAACACCATTGCCATCCTTGCCGACGACCACAGGACTCTAACAGGTTAGCTGACGGCGACGGTGGCATGGGGGGTGGAGGCGGGAGTGTGGCAGGGCTCCCACTCTCGGCCAACTTCCCGCTGAACTGAACAACTGAGAGGTGTAGACGTGAAATCACATCGTAAAGTTTCTTGTAGTTTTCATAGGGTATCTAATATACAAGCGAAGGACAGTAGTCAAGTTAAAAAAATTCAGTTCAGATTCAGCTCAAAAATTAACCCCTCAAAATTAAAAAAATGTTGTGTCTTTATCTCCATGTCTACAGAAATATTTATATGGGGAGCAAGTTTACAATGTTTTAAAACTCTTTTTCATTCTACATTAAATGTCAACTTGACAAAAAGCCTTTTTTTTTTTTTACATTGAAAATGAAATGACAGCTTTTAAACTTTTAGTAACAAGCCCTGTCCAAAAGGACTGTCTAGATGGGCTGGCCCTGCCTGTGGAGTGCTGTGATAGAAATTTTGCAAAAGAGAAAAATCATCATTTACCTACTCTGTCCTAATCAATGAGAAGACCTCTAAAGACCAGCGTATTTAAATATTACAGGCCAACATTAAAGATGCACAATTAACAACTTTCTCTCAGGCATGGGAAATTATTTTATAAATGTGCAAGTGAAGAATCACATCATTACTACAGAGCGAGGAAGAAAGGAGACACCATACTGAACAGTGAGAGTTTTTTCAACGTTCCTTAAAGATTTCCTACGTGGGTTTTGTTAGATTGGAAAACTGTGGTTTTAATGGTTTTACTGTATTGACTCAAATTCAAACGTAAAGCCTGAGAGAGGACGCTTACCTACATTTAAGAGAGTCATCGTTTTCCTCCTGGGGAGCTCACTCATAAGATCTCCAGATCCAAATCCATCCACAAATACCCTCTACCAAACAAACGGCCCCCTTTCCAGTCTTCCCCAAAGTCCTCTCCGCAGCTTTCTGGGGTTATTTTCTTAACGTTAATTTAAAAACACTAAACTCTAAACTCCAAACACTGTATTTTATTGCTGTTGGTATTATGAACTATTGAAAAAGTATTAGATTAAGTTTTAAAAATCAATATTATAATCATTTGGTGCACAACCCCACACATTTAACACTCAATTTAACTCATTTGCTATCTCACACACAACCAACACAATATGCAAGAAACAACTGCTGGGAATTGTTTCAGATGCTCTAAAGTATGTTAATTTCCAAAGCAAAATGACTTGTGCTGTGAATTTTAACGCATTTGAAAGCCTGTACTTTCTCTCGTTCTGGAACACAAATTTTGCATGTCTGAAGAGCTGTGATTCATCTTAAGAAAACCCATCTTGTGTTAAATGGAATGGAAACTGGACTAAGTGGTCAAATGACAAGTACATTCATATTCAAGCTGTATTATAAATGCATGTACAGTAATTTACGTCTCTCAGCTACCACAAAAGGCTCTTGATAAGCAGGTAATTTGCTAAATGGACTCCTTTATCCAAGTATTCGAAGGGCGTTACAAGAAAAATCTGCAGAGGCATTAATGTGACGTAAAGGTCAAGCATTGTGACATACCTTTCAAATAATCCCGCCTAACTTGCGTTATGATGAGGAGGCTGTTGGCAGCATCGTTCAGTGTGAAGCCCTTGATGTGGGTCTCAGCGCTAAAAGAAGCAGACATTTAGAAAGGAATTACTGACATGCTTCTGATACGATAATAAATGGTTGAGCACCAAGGTGAAATTATAAAAACTACTGTTCGTATGTTAAAAATATTGCTGCAAAATATCGACCTGGAGACAGCTTTTGTGTTATCCTGTCAATGGTTATAGAAGGATAATTTTTTTTTGCATTCTGACAGATGACAAAGTTGGAAATGAGCAACAAAAGAAACAAAGTACAAGATTTTTTTTAAACAATCGGTTCAGATTCTTGAATGCTGACATATTAGATGACTAAAATAACTGCATGCCCTGCATTGTTCGGCTGTATCCTAAGCTGGATACTTTTTCCTCTTTTTTCTACATTCACCATAATTATAAAATGTAAAACTATTCTTTCGGCAACAAAAATGAACATTTATTTCCAGCGCTGTATATTTTAAATATAAATGAAAGCATATTACTAACACCGTATCATTTGGTTGATTAATTTTCAAATTTCTGTCATCTAGATACATACAGGTTTTAAAGGTGAGCATACTGCACAACTAAATCCATCGTGACATTAAAATTGAAAATTTCACTCAATAATCTTGTCCCAGCCTTTTAATTTGGCACCACCCCCCCAACTTTTTAAAACTCAAGAGCAAAAATCGCTTGACTTCTGGCTAAAACCGACATGATTAAAAAACCCTAGCCTGGGATGATTTCTGTTTGCTACACTGTTTGCACATCTCCTGTGATGAAATTTCAGTACCCTTAATGCCCCCAAGGGTTCATCTCCCGATGAGGAAATCCCCACAGGTCACGAGGAGCAAAAGCAATCGCCGCCATTTGCCTTAGCAAGCTCGGTGCTGATCTTGCTGCCAACAACCTCAGCCTGTCGACGTGAACATCGAAGCTGAGCAGATTGCGAGAAAAGCAGGGTCACTCCTAAATTATTCTCGTCAATCCCAAGAAAATCCTCCAAAGACACGGTGACGTGCCCAGCCTCTCAGTCACTTCCAGCCTCTGAGATTCACCCCTGCAGTCCCCGGGCACAGGATTTTCTTATACCCCCCACCCCCTGCCTGACCAATCCTCTTAATCCCACCAAAGCACCCATTGCTCAGTTTGACTTTTTTCCTTTGTCCCATCTGTCAAAGCTTTTAAGTCAACAACTCGTGCATGAGACTATAAACTGCATAAAGGATTTACTTTCTCATTCTTTAGCATGATTAAATAAACAGAAGACACATTAAAATTAAGCTCACTTCTTAAGTCAACATTATTACATGTATTATACCATATTTACATGAAAATATTACCTAAAATTCATTGAGACCATGCAGTAACAAAACTTCCCTTTTAACTGACATTAAGTGTGAACTATCAACCTTTCAAAAACCTCAGAACACAGAACATTTTCTTTCAATAATTTCTTTCAATATCAAGAAACTGCCTTTTCTATACAAATATGAAAGTGGGGATCAACAGAAAGACAGAAACTCTCCTCAGTTCTATAATACACTGAGCATCTATATTTTACATATGTACAAACTGACCAATCACAATAAAAATATATTCCAAACTGGCAAAAGGAAAAAAAAAAAACTACAAAAAGTTACTGGCAGAGATCTTTGTGTTGGACAATAAAAGTTTACTTCTGACCTATACTTTGGATCTTTCCTTTTATAAAAAAAAAAAAAAAAATCTAGTTCAGAGCCATCAATCAAATCAAACTTCCTGTGATGATGGGAATATTCCTTATCCATGTTGTCCAGCACGGTCGTTAGCCACCAGCCACACGTGGTTATACGGCTACTGTGATGGAGGAATGGAAATGTCAATTTCCTAAAAATTCAGTTTAGTGTTATCAGAGATTTAAAACAATAATTTATCTCCCTTACTGCTCTTTGGATAAGCACTTCTCCTCCCTTGAAAGCATTCATTATATCTAAATTTTTATTTTGAAACATGAGGAAGTGTAATTCTAACTAAAAATGAAAGAAAGTTGACTTCTTTAATTTTTTAAAGGCTGCTGTCACTGTTGAGGTGACATACTTTTGAGGTGCCATTATTTGTGGGGAAGGTTTAAATGACCTACCTTCTGAAAATGAAGAAATCTCATTAGAGGTCAAGTAAATGCAACGTATCAGAGGGTACAGCAAAAAAGACTGCATTCTTTAGTTCACAGAGAAAACTGCTCTGAAGACTGAACAAGAGGCATCATGCAGGTAGAGTAACAACAGGTTGCTATCTATGGACTGCCAATAACAGTGCCAAAATACATGGGGGCACTGCCACTTGCTCATTTGGTCACGCTACATCACAATAAAGAAGGCCATTTAAAAAAAGCAACCGTTCTTTTTTACTCAGAGCACTGGTACGAAACTGGAAGAAGTGATGACCTCATTAGAAACGTGAACTTCAACTACCATTTCTGAAGTTCCAGGCCAGAGTTATTTTCAAAACAACCCAATGTAGATCTAACCCAAGGTACAATTCTTCAGAGTTCGATATAACATCTTCTCAGTTCAAGGGAAAGGATGTGCATCCAATCCCCAGATTAGGTGCTTATGGCATGGTAAGGCTTTGCATCTAGGATTCTCTTAGGTGCACCCAGCTGCATGTGGAAGGCAGCTACAAAATCCTCCTGGAAGGATAACACAGCTAAGATAAAAGTGCCCTCAGAGTACAGAAAGGCTTCATGGAGATCCAGAGAAGGAGGAAAAATCAACGTACATTTTACACGTTGTACACATAAGGGCAAACAGGAGGGCTGTGATTGCAGGCATCTTCTACCATCTTCTAGATCAGCAGCTTTCACAACAACTTGTTTGATCAAGATCCCCATCACACAGGGTAAGGAACGTTTCACACAACCTACTAGTGTACATTTTACTAAATAAAACTCACAAAACCATCTTTATCACATGGAGTGCTTCGATATTTTCTATCCTATTTCATTTACACAAAATGTTGGTCCTGTCTCACTAAAGAGATCCCATGACCCTTACTGGTTACAACTGCAGTTTGAAAAACCACTTCAATGAAAGATGTGCACACTGCATGAGCAATCTAGGGGGGAGGCAAGAGGCTGTTTAATCCTCTATTTTTAAATCTTATCCTCTGAAAAGTGTCTATTTTTTAAAGTTTATTTATTTATTTTGAGAGAGAGTGAGTGCATGCAAGTGAGGGAGGGGCAGAAAGAGAGAGGGAGAGAATCCCAAGCAGGCTCTGTGCTGTCAGCACAGAGCCCGACATGGGGCTTGATCTCAATGAACCATGAGATCATAACTTGAGCCAAGATCAAGAGTCAGATGCCCAAAAACTGAGTTACCCAGATGCCCCTCTATTTTTTGAGTATGTTTTATAATATACTTAACATGTGCTACATTAGTACAATTTGTTACTAATGGATACGATCAAAATGTTTATGACATGTGATTATTGAATCACTTGGGGTGTTTAGTAATTCTGGGCCCCAAACCATTGCTGGGTGGATGGACTGAGTCAGATGGACTGAATCAGAACTTTTGGAGTGGGCTGTGGGTAATCTTCATGCTACCAGAATGTGAGGCTTGCAGTTCTAGAACAAACCCAATTAAAATGAGAAAAAATTACAATCTGTGCTTTGGGGAATTTCAGAGATCTCTGTGACCAACCCCAGAATTAAAAGTTTAAAAAAAAAAGTTTGGGGGCGCCTAGTTGGCTCAGTCAGTTAAGTGTCTGACTTCGGCTCAGGCAGGTCATGATCTCACGGTTCATGGGCTCGAGCCCCACGTTGGGCTCTATGCTGATAGCTCAGAGCCTAGAGCCTGCTTTGGAATCTGTGTCTCCCTCTCTCTCTCGGCCCTTCCCTTGCTCATGCTGTCTCTTTCTCTCTCTCTTTCTCAAAAATAAATATGTTTTCTTTTTAAAGTTAAAAAAAAAAAAAAAAACTTTTCTTCTTTGCTTCTACCCCTTCACTTAATCACACCCAGTTCACAACACAAAATGCTCTTCTCTTTACGCTGCCTCCCTTTCCTCCTAAATCACTATTGCTTCAGAATGCCTTTGATTACTATGGGCAGTGTTAGGATAGAGAGTTTAGGTAATAATTTTCTGAGAAAAGTAATTTTAGGAAAATGCCACATCCCCTTGATGACTTCAATGATTACAGATGGCAATAGGCTGTTCAATGTAAAATTTTCCAAGTCACTAATGGAGCATGTCTCGAGTATTCTAGAGATACGTAATTTAATTAGCAACTGAGTAAAAACACAAATGGGATACAGAATACATTAAAAACCTGAACTTTCAAAAAGTCTTAGTGTGACTGTCCTTGATATAGGACATACAAATGATGGTTGAAGACCACAGATATATATGGTGTGCATGTGTGTGTATAAGTATATATTATACTTGTATATATACATCTATATATACTATACGTATACACACTGTACATGGGTGTGTTATGTATTTCCAGACAAGTACAGTCAGATACATTTTTCAAAATGTAATGAAATACAAACAGTAAATATGACCCTATGGTGCATAACTTTTTTTTTTTAATTTTTTTTTTTAACGTTTATTTATTTTTGAGACAGGGAGAGACAGAGCATGAACTGGGGAGGGTCAGAGAGAGGGAGACACAGAATCTGAAACAGGCTCCAGGCTCTGAGCTGTCAGCACAGAGCCCGACGCGGGGCTCGAACTCACGGACCGCGAGATCATGACCTGAGCCGAAGTTGGCCGCTTAACCGACTGAGCCACCCAGGCGCCCCTATGGTGCATAACTTTAACATAACACTAGCATTAACACCAAATTTTCCAGCAAACTGCAAGAATGCCAAGCACCCACTTTCTATTCAGGATTCTAATATTCCAAAAGTACTGTGACTTAAAAATTCTGAAGGCCAACGTTGAGCCAAGAGAGATTATTTAAGAATTTGTAATACGTTAGGAAAAGGCTGACCTTTGCCACTGAAAATTAGGTTATTGATTCATCACCAGAACAGCTCTATATTCCCGGGCAGGTGACTGTGATCTATTCCTTTCTAGGCCCTTTCTGGTTAATAACTCAACTTTTCGCATTAACTTCTTGGGGATAAGACAACAGAGTCCATTACCTGACACACCAGGTACGAAAACTTCACTCTTGTTCTGATTAACGAAGTATTTTACTCTGAGGAACTAGCCAGAGAAACAAAACCCCTACCATGACCACCACACAGATTTTTTTTTTTTTTTTTTTGTAAAAAGTCCAAAATCAAACAAAAAACACAACAGAAGGGCAAAGAGAAAGGCATTTAAAATGTGCTGAGGGGTGCCTGGGTGTCTCAGTTGGTTAAGCCCCTGACTTGATTTCGGCTCAGGTCATGATCTCGTGGTTTGTGAGACAGAGCCCTGCCTCGGGCTCTGTGCCGACAGAGATTCTCTCTCCCTCCCACCCCCCAAATAAACATTTTTTAAAAAATAAGTAAAATCAGTCATTCAATAAAATGTGTTGAGCACCTATATTTTCTCTACTTCACTCTATGTTCTTCAACACCTAGAAGAGATCTCTAATGTAAGTCTTATTATCATCTCCTCATCACATAAAAGAAAAAATGAGGCTCACAGATGGGAGGCAATTTCCCCAATAGAAATTTCAAGTAAGATTCGAACCCTTGCCTAAGTTCAAAGCCTTTGGGTGTTTTCATTATATTAGGGTCCTCCCACCAAAAAAGGTTCACAGATCTAGCTGCTGAACAAGAAACAGAGTATGATGAAGAAAAAGCAATTACTTTTCTGTATATGGACATGATAAATGAGTGGCAAAGTTATATTAGGCAAATAAAATGTACTGCACTGTGCAGGGCTAGTAAAGGTTTTTTGTTTTTTTTTTTTTTTTTTGTAGGTTAAAAAGAAACCCATAAAATTAGAAAACCATTTCATAGGATTTTTGTGTGTAGTTGAGGATAATTAAGCAGCTGCTACCAGTACAAATCATTAGAAAAATTCTAATGAGAGCTGATACTTTTTTTTTAAGTGACAGGTTTAATAAAGAGACTAATACTTACACATCTTTCACTTGCATTGCTTGTAAGAAGCTATCCTTCTCCAAAAGTAATTTTATAAGACTGCCATAAGTTTCATTGTTCAGCACAATGTTTTGCTTGTGTGCTTTCAGGAAAATACTATATGCATCTATGAAGGAAAAAAACATAAAATGAGGTGACATTACTCTGAAATGGCAAAAAAGGAGGGAAGAAACCCTAGAACACGGCCCCCAAACCACATTATTTCTCCTTGTTTCAATACTCAGCCACCATACCACTCTCCACACACACACACTGACCTAAACAGCAGATGCCGTCACCCTTCTCATCTTTGTAAACACAAAGTCACAGCTTTGGAAACTCTACTTAAGCCACATGGAAGGTACCTGAAAGGACTTCCTTTTAAAATGACTTTTCATACTAGTTTTCTGAAGTCAATAAATTATTCTCATGCCAATAAAAATGAAAAAGAGCTCTTCTGAATTTGTTTGTCAAAAGATGATACCAGTTTCAAAATAAGCTGCAAAATGTGTGTTAAAGTCCAAATAAACCACAGTTATAATTTAGATTGAGGGGAGCAAAAGATGCATTTTAAAGCACTCTTTAATCTATAAGTGGGTGGTTACAATGGTTAACATTTCAACACAATAGCATTAAAATGAATATAGCCTATAATTCTAAAATTAGGAGATCAAATTATTTGGCTACGACAGGACTTATACAAAAACATACAATTTTCAAATATACAGGTATCTAACAAGTAAACTAAGCAACATTTGTTTGACTGATTAACAGTTTTATTTCACTTGTTCACAATAACTGTCAGTGAATGAAAAGATGTTACCAAAAGAGAAGTAACTACACTTTTCAGTCACTTACTTTTCTGAAATAAAATTGCCTGGCTATAAACATCCAACTGAAACTATAATCCACTCTCTGGTGTGTATAAACAAACCACAAAAGAGAGGGCATAAGTGAACTACACGTACGAACTTCTATAGGTATAAAGCTCAATGTAAGGAAATGCAGTACATACAATTAGGAGGGAACACGATATTAATGCTCAAAAAAACATTCAGAGCTACTTTAGAGGTTTCTGAACAAGCAGACATTACACTTGTATTTCTAAGTTAGGGGAGTTTGTAGGAGCCCTTCAATTTAAACTGAAGTGACAATGTGAAAAACCCTCTTTCAAGGTAAACTCAGAGAAAACAAGAGAGAAAAGGTATGACATTAATATCTGCGTCTTAACCAAGGAGAACAGATAAAATCTGTCATTCTGTACACAGTGCTCCCTTTTAAGGGAGCTAAGAGGTTAAATGCAGTGCAATTTTTGTTTACTCCCCAACAAGCATGGTTTCCTGAATGGAAATATAAGTATAATTCGAATATTTAAGATTGACAAAACAATCTAGAAAATCTTACTGTTTTCTAAAACTATAGGCATTGTAAGAAATTGGTATGTCTGTTTATTATTCTCTACTAGTTGAAGGAAGGAAGGATTGAAAGAGGGAAGGAAGGAGGGAAAAGAAGGAAGGGGCTATCATTGTAAAGTGCCACACTCATTCACCACAGGTTTCTGGTGTAAAAGTTGGTAAGGATGCTAAACTACCAGAAATTCGATAAAGTGCTATCATGCAAAGCATTCAAATTCCAAAGTATTCATATTTTGCTAAGCACTCAAATCCTGAGATTTGTGAATAAAAACTCTGAAGAATTAACAGGATAAAACAAGTACAATAAATGTAAGTTGCATACTAAAACCAGAATTGGGGTATATATCCACGTTTATAATAAACACTACATTATATTTATCTAGTTAACTAGTTAAGGTTTTCATTTAAAAACAATTTTTTTAATTAAATGTTTATTTAATTTCTGAGAGAGATAGAGCGTGAGTGGGGGACGGGCAGAGAGAGTGAGGGAGACACAGAATCTGAAGCAGGCTCCAGGATCTGAGCTGTCAGCACAGAGCCTGATGCGGGGCTCAAACCCACCAACCACGAGATCATGACCTGAGCTGAAGTCAGATCCTTTAACTGACTAAGCCACCCAGGTGCTCCCCAAAACAACAATTTTTAAAAAGGTAATATATGAAGGAGCTCTAGAGTCTTCAAAAAGTAACTATATACTAATTTCATATTTGTTTCAGTCAAATAAAAACTCCACTGGAGTATTTAATTGGTATTGATGATCATAATTAATTTTATATTTAGGTTTACCATATATAAGGTAAGGACTCAAGGATGTATAGGGTGAGTATGCAGCAAAGGAAAATGACACAAAGGATAAAGTTACTCTTCGTGACCCTGTACACTTTACGTCAGTGTCACAAAATTCAGTTAAGAAATAAGAGGAAATTATAAATTTCTAAATTGATTCCTTTCTATTGAACAGAGCTCAAAATGATCAATACTAAAATGAATAAAAATCTACGTTAACGGTTTAAGTATCATAAAGCATACTTGAAAATCCACACAAAACTGAAAGAATTAAAGAGCATGCTAGCATGCTATGGAGAAAAATTAACAACAAAAAAAGGGAAACAACAGTAATGTATGATTCTGAAAGAGTACAATGAAGTCTAAATGGAAATGTCTACAACGTAATAGGCAAGCTGCTATCAGAGTGTTCAAGATGGTCATAAAATTTTTAAAGTAGTCATAAAGGTGGTAGGCACGTCACGTCAGAAGTTTACTGCTAGAAAACAGGAAGATGAGCAAGACACAGGGTTCACGTCCAGCCTCTAACCTTGGAATGGTGCTTGATCACTTTGGCTTAGATATTTTAAAACAAGTTATAGATATCTTGATTTTTTTTTCATCTCTCAGTACTTCATTATAGATCTCAACATTTAAGGATATTGTCCCTGTAAGTCGTAAATTCCACTATCATACCTAATAAAAATGAGATGGGGCACCTGGCTAGCTCAGTCAGAAGAGCATGCGACTCTTGATCTCAGGGTCATGAGTTCAAGCCCCACACTAGACATAAAGATTACTAAAAAAATAAACATAAAAACAAAATGAGATAATTCCTTATTATTATCTACTACTCAGTTTATATATAAGTTTTCCCAACTATCCCAAAATATCTTTGTTAATTTAAAAAATGAAAGAAAGTAATTTATACAAGTTCCATCTCTGTCCTAGAGCACTTCTAATTTGTTAAATGGACTTGGATCTCATGCTACTATTAGACCCCTGTGTACAGGTTTACCTTTGCTTTTCTTTCGTTGGCAGGCATTCAACAGATCTTTCTGGATATTTGCTTCTTCACGTGAAGGTGGTGATGAGCTCAGGGAATGCTTTTCATCCTCATACCACAACTTAAAAACAAAATTCTTCAGTTAAACAAAAACTGGTATACACAGTGATTTTTTTAGTATAAAACCGGGCTCACCTATGCCCTAACGTTATACTGACAACAAAATCTGTTATGCTTACAGTTAAAAACAAATTACCTCAGGTACATCAAATGGAACCTCCTGATTATTGTTTCTAAGGATTTCTGCTAATAATCTTAAGGTCTTTGCACGAGGAATAATATTTTCTTCTTGCATTTTATTCCAGACAGCATCAGCTCTTTGCCAGTCACCATTTATTTCTGTAAAATTTGATTAGGCAGAAATTAATGAGCATAACGAAGTAGAATTCATAAAAATGTTTAGAATTTCCTCCTATTTGATGTTGAATTGTAAGCATTACCCCCAAATTACTGCTACCAGGGAAAGGAACAGGATGATTGTGGACCAAAGATGAGAAGACTTCTTTATGTATACCTTTTGAATTTTCAAATTCAAATAGAAATCCCTAACCTATTAAAAAATAACAACAAACCTCCTACCCTTTACTACATACTCTGAAAACCTTTTTAAAGTAACTGAGAAGTTGCCCATTTCTGAAATCAAAATCAGAAATAGCTAACTATGTCCGTGAAACTATGTCAGTGAAACTCTGGAAAGATGATGGGTACATGTATGCAGTAGAATACACAGCTGAAGGTCTAAAGGGAGTGAATACTAGTTGTGAAAAACTAGACCAAAATATGAAAAATATCATGACACTAATTAAGTTCAATATAACTATTAAGCACAAAGAAATACTCCTTTAAAAGTATTTTTTAAATTTTCAAATATGAATAAAGAGTATCTTCATTGTGTACCATCAGCTCTAGGGAAGGGGTTATTTCAGAGCACAAAATGTTCCAGAAAACATAAATAAATGTTTCTCAGGAATTCCAAAATATTAAAACAAATGGGATTTTCCTAGATTCTCCCTGACCCCTCCAACTGAAAAGCTAAGTTTTTTGATAACTAATGACTCCTAAAAGTAAACAACTCAAAGAAGAAAAATAAAACACATTCATGCTCCATCAGAAACCTAAGTAAAAGGGTAGTAAGTAGGAAAATTTCACCAGGTCATATACAGATTGCAGTGATTTTGTACACACTTTGATAATAAAATCATTTGTATATAAAACGCTTAAATTTACAATCTATTTTCAAAACAAGATTCACATAAGCTAATTATGCTTATCCTTCATTAGAATGTTCTCATGTAACGTAAAATTCAGCAGCAACTTTTCAATTATGTGAATATAGAAAACTAATTGAACTAAACACATTAAAAGCAAAACGCCAAGCTCCAGTATCTTTAATCCTGTAGAAAAGGTGGAACACTTCTGTTCCCTGCCAGAGTACTATGGACTATACAAGACACAGGAAAGGTTTCCAAGAACTGGAAACAGCACTGCTAAGGGGCTTTCTAAAGAGATTCATTTTTACACTAACATAAACTATTCCAAACACTGAAGAGAAGATGGGTGGAGGATGTACAAGTCTGTGCCTTCAACTGTAAGAATTAGAGGAAGACAATTTTCTTCTAAAAGAGGCACATGTATATGGAAGCTTCCAGTTTGGGGGTACAAGATATTACAGAGATGTACCTTTAATTAACTAGCAACTTATACAAGAGAATATTTCAAAATACATGAAAATTAGATAGTGTTTATACCATGAAACAACTCAGTCATTTATATTTACACACACACACACACACACACACACACACACAAAACACAGACACTTTTTTTTTGTTTAAAGGGAAAAAACTTCTTGGAAATATGCCTGGATCACAAAATACATAACAAACCTTTGAGGCAAACTAGTCAGCGTGCCAACATTTGCACCTGTGTACAAAAACTCACAAAGGCACAGAAAGGCCATGCCTTTCTTGTATAATATCCCTCTGGGGCTTAAAATGCCTTCTACCAAGACAACAACAATCCTACTCGTTGCCTGGGCTGTGGCCAGGGAATGGACACTCTGCCTCTATAATCCCATCACCACCCTCCTGGCACTCTTGGTTCCCCCTCTTTAAAGAATGAGAGGGCTGACCACTACACAATCTCTGAGGATTGTTAAGCTATACAACCAACGATTCTGGACACCACTAGTGATTTTACCAGAATACACACTGTTGTGGGATTGTAATTTATGGTAATAGGACCAGTGTGTAACAAGATGTCACTATATGCGTAGCCGCTATGGTTATGAACTAAGAAATGAAAATGTCTAGTTTGGGGTTTTGGTTGAAATCGAAAGTTTTTACATATTACTGATCAGAGGGGGTAATTTCCAAATGATGGTTCCACTCTAAAATAACAAATCTAGGGCTCGGACAGGGATCTCGCTATGCAAGCCTGCACAGTCTTGCTTTGCCTGAATACAATCCAAGACTAGCGAGGGGTGTTCTATGACCTGGGAGACAAGGTAAAGGAGTTCCCACTGGTCAAAGATGGAACAGTGTGAGCACCTAGAAAACAATGATCGCAATAAACTGAAACACAAATAAATTTTTAAAATATGAACTCAAGAATTGAAAAAAAAATCAATGTTCAACTTTGGAGATTCCAAGGACACCAGCACTTAAATATGTTAATTAAAGAGAAAAGGCACTGATCTTTCCCTGTGAATTTATTTCACATTAAGTAAAAAAGGAAGCCACAGACCATAACGAAGAGTATGAAACATGTAGAGGATAAAATAATCAAGATAATAGGTGTATATGTAAAAACTATATGGATACAAATATACAGAAAAAAGGCTGGAAGGCTGGCCAATTGACAAGTTACTTCTGAGGGGTGGACAAAAGGACATTTCCACATTTTGTTATGTATACTACACTACTGCATTGCTTGGCTCTTTAGTAATTTGGAATATACTCATGCCTTATTTGTATAATAAATACACAGTGTGAAAAGAAATGTCAATGGAAGTATCTGAAAAAAAGGAAAAAAAGCACATAAATAACTTCAGAGGTAGAATAAATGCTAAAGTGTAAATGTTGGCTTTTTAAAAATCGATTTGTAAGTCATATAGAGAAGGACAGATTCCATATGTTTTCACTCCTATGTGGATCCTGAGAAACTTGACAGAAGACCATGGGGGAGGGGAAGGAAAAAAAAATGGTTAGGGAGGGAGCCAAAATATAAGAGACTCCTAAAAACTGAGAACAAACTGAGGGTTTATGGGGGGTGGGAGGGAAGGGTGGGTGGGTGATGGGTATTGAGGAGGGCACCTGTTGGGATGAGCACTGGGTATTGTATGGAAACCAAGTTGACAATAAATTTCCTATTAAAAAAATAATAAATAAAAATAAAAATCGATTTGTAACATTTTAAGACAAAATTACAAACAAACATAAAGCAGTCTGTCTCCCAATAATGTATACAAATAATAAACTATCTGTATATATGTAAAAAGAAATTGACATGTTTAGAATATAAGAAAATGTTCAATAAGAAGGTAAAAATACTATCTCAAAATAACAGTATATTCATTATACAGATGAGGGGGCTGCTTCATTCATGTTTGTTACAGGTCTTAGGAACTAATTTTGCAAGACTATCACCATGAAAGGTGATATTAGAAAGTGTATTAGAAAAGATAGAGGGGCACCTGGGTGGCTCAGTTGGTTAAGCGTCCAACTTCGGCTCAGGTCATGATCTCACGGTTTGTGAGTTCGAGCCCTGCATCAGGATCTGTGCTGACAGCTTGATCAGAGCCTGGAGCCTGCTCCAGATTGTCTCCCTTTCTCTCTGGCCCTGCCCTGCTCACACTCTGTCTCTGTCTCTCTCAAAAATAAATAAACATTAAAAAAAAAAAATTAAAAAAAAAAAAAAAGAAAGAAAAGATAGTTCAAACTAAAATTTGAATTGTGAGAGATTCTTTTTAACAGATCACCTATGGACATCATACTGTATACAATAAGTAGAAAATGAAACGCGTTTAGTACAACTAGTATTTAAAGATATGAAAAGTTTCATTTTCTATTTCTTCATCTAGATTACAGTTACATGAATGTTGGCTATCATAAACCACTGAGCCATGTGTATCGTTGTTTTGTGCCTGTTTCTGTAGTATGCTGTAATTCACAACCTGAAGGGTGTGGTGGGTGGGGGATACTCTTTTAAAACAAAACAAAACAAAACCGCTCTTTGACAAATACCCCAAAATAATCAGGCCAATCGCTTTTAAAGGCTAAAATTACACCATGAGAAAGAATGAATTCATAAAAAGTTCTGGTAGGTCAAACAAATTACTTTTTCAGAAATCCACAATCCAAGATAGGGATTTTTCAAGTATGATAGGACCACATCTCATACATCATTCCATATTATATGTTCCTTTTCAAATAAATTGAGTCCATAGTGCTTTATAAATTATTTAACACGTTTAAGTAGTGGTCCAAGTCAGAGGGCAAAAAGAAGAGCACTGGTTTATTCGGCAGAAAGGGAAGGATTAGGATTATCACAACCATATTATCTATTTGTTTTTTTTTAATTTTTTTTAATGTTTTTAATTTATTTTTGAGACAGAGACAGAGCATGAACAGGGGAGGAGGGTCAGAGAGAGAGGGAGACATCTGAAGACATCTGAAGGAGGGTCAGAGAGAGAGGGAGAATCTGAAGCAGGCTCCAGGCTCCGAGCTGTCAGCACAGAGCCCGATGCAGGGCTCGAACCCTCGGACCGTGAGATCATGACCTGAGCCGAAGTCGGATGCTTAACCGACTGAGCCACCCAGGCGCCCCCCATATTATCTATTTGTAGCACTACAAAGGTTATGAAGTACACCAACTGGGTTAAAAAGTATACTTCAATATAACGATTCCTCTGGCTTCCAGCCTCACAAGAGGCTACTCTCACATGACTGTGCTCTTCAGACTGCTGGCTCAAATATACAGCAAAACACTGGAAGGAGGTGTCCAACAGAGCAAAGAGAGGGTGAAGGAGAAAAAATGGTGATAAACCTCAGAGACTGCTTATCCCTAAAGGAAAGTTGAACTTAGAAATTGTTTTCTTTTCTTTAAAAAACAAAACAAAACAAAACAAAACAAAACAGCAAAGGTCATCTGGACAGGGAAATAGAAGTCTGTGAGGCTGGCTACTTCCACCTTCCCCGGACTAGTGCTGTACCTCGTACATTCTTTCAGTTGTTCTTTCACTCTGTATAGCTAGTCTTTAGTCTTGGTCACAGGCCTAACTCTTTCCACAGGGCGCTACCTTTTTATCTGCAGGGCCCTCCTCAATGTCTAGCACAGTAAGGGATTAGGGTCTTCTATGGGGATGACTTTAAATGCTGGGACTTGTGTGGAAACATAAATTCAGGGTTTTTTTTTTCGTTTCCAGTTTGCATAAAATTAAAATTTAAGTGTGAAACTGTTCCTCAAAAGGAAGAAAAGGGGGGTGGGGAAGGGAAAGAATTAGCACCTGAATGAATACAGGTTATAATCCACCGACTGAGGACTAAACTCCTAAAATGTAAGTTTTCTAATTATATATTCAATAACAACAACCTCAGTATTATAGGCCAGAATTCATTCAAACCAAAGAATTGAATTTTAAGAATTTTGAGACTTTTAAGAACTACATAGTGAAGTGTGTACTTCAATGCAGCCAACAAGTGAAATGTAAATTTTATGGAAAGTCTTATTTATACCATCAACATAGAAGACAAAGCTTCTAAAGATAATAAATACAAATTCAAAAAGACAAATGAACTTACTTATTCACTGCTGTCTATGGTGTTTGGTGAAGGAAAATTTCCCATGAGAAAAAGAAAATAATCTAGAACAAATATCTATGAAGTGAAAAAGGGAGGGGAGGGAGAGGAGGGGATGGAAGGTCAGGTCAGTATTCTTTTTTTTTTTTATTAAAAAAAAATTTTTTTAATGTTTATTTTTGAGAGAGAGAGAGAGACAGTGAGCAGGGGAGGGGCAGAGAGAGTGGGAGACACAGAATCTGAAACAGGCTCCAGGCTCTGAGCTGTCAGCACAGAGCCTGATGTGGGGCTCGAACTCACAGACCGCGAGATCATGACCTGAGCCAAAGTCGGACGCTCAACCGACTGAGCCACCCAGGCGCCCCAGGGTCACTGACTATTATAAGTGTTGTTCCTCTCTACCCAAATACCTTAAAAGAGACTACCAAGTTCCCAGATGTATAAACTGGAATCAACACACTAGAGCAATGTTTGGTAATAGAGATCAAAAGTTTCAGAAAACAGGGGAGCCTGGGTGGCTCAGTCAGTTGGGTGGCCGACTTCGGCTTAGGTCATGATCTCATGGTCCATGAGTCTGTGAGTTTGAGCCCCACGTCGGGCTCTGTGCTCACAGCTCGGAGCCTGGAGTCTGCTTCGAGTTCTGTGTCTCCCTCTCTCTCTGCACATCCCCCACTTGCACTCTGTCTCTCTCTCTCAAAAATAAATAAATATTAAAAAAAAAAAGGTCAGGACACAAATATAAATGCAGTACAAGGAAACAACTAAGAGTATGTGCAAAGATTACGGCACGCAGATGGTTAATGCAGCGCTATTTTATAACACGGGAAACTGAATTCTATTCCAACGTCTAGCATTAGGAGATTGGCTGGGTAAATCTAGTACATCCATTCAATGAAGTTATTTGTAGGTAATAAAATATAAGAAAATGTCTATAGTATAGAAGCAGTCAAAACCGTATTATAACATAATCACATTTTAAAAACTAGCAACGAGTTTGTACATCAATATGCGTTCTTCTGGAAAAGGATCTTATAGACATGAACAGGTCAATGATTATGCTATTTATAGAAGTGACTGATTGATAAGTCTACTAGAGCACTTAAATAAAAAGAAAACATTAGTCTCTCCTCAAAAAGTCCCATTACATTCTGTGGCACTGATGAAGATTTTTCTCATCTTCTGATTACTGCAGTAAGATTGTCAGAAATTATGAAACTTGTATGGTATCTAGTGATACAATGTAACATTCTGTGATAAAACTCAATCTGGCCTCTACTTAAACCTCGGTTAAAGGCTACACATTTAACAATCCCTGGACCTTCCTGATACTCCTTTCTAGCACCTGCCTTCAACAGAATAAATGTCACAAGATGAAAACATGAGGAATGGTCAGATTACTTACTATATAGTTTTAGCAGACTGTAGTACAGCTGGTCTCTATCACATTCAAATAGCTTCTGCGTTAGCTCCACTAATTTTTCTAGAGTTTCAACCTTAAAAATAAGAGTAACAGATGGATCTAGACTGTGTAAAGGATATATTTTATAATTCACAAATGTCCGTTGAATAATCCTTCAAATAAGCTTTACCCAAAGGGCAGATTAACTTCATTTAAAAATTTAAAGAGCCAAACAGAACAATGTGAATGTAATTAATGCTTAAAAATGGCTAAAATGATAAATTTTGTTAGATGTATTTTACCACCATTAAAAAAAATGTTTTAGGTTGAAAAGCTGAAGGACTCTGCAGTCAAGAACAAAACATGAACAATCACCTAACTGAGGGAATCTCCATGAACATGCATTTTGAAGAATTCAAAGATACTTGGGGTAGAGGGTAGAATTAGCACATCCTCTATTTATTTATAAGAATATTCCTCCACCCAAGTGTTATACTCCTCTTCCCCTGTGGCTTTTACTTTGCAGGATATGAACAAATATCTGCACTGGAGGAGACAGAGAGTAGAAATTCGACTTGGGCTCCCATCAAGCGACTCCTCTGGTCACTAAGAACTGAAGCAGATTTAAACTGCCAAGGAAACAAGGTTAGCCTGCTCAAGCCAACAACTAGGATAAAGCAAGTGAAAATCTTCAGGGCCCTAATTAAAATTTTTTGGGATTCTACGGCACCTCAGAAACAAGAATTAAGCTACCGCTTACCTGGAAAACAACCAAGATAACGCTGCTTCTATTAATAATGCTGTATGTCCCCAAATGCTCATATGACATGGAGGACACTTGCTTTCTACTCACAGTTTTAGGTGCTTGAGACCAGAAATTAAACACAAACCTGATTACTTGAAATGCATCTATCACAAAACCACTGAAGTCTTGAAGATCGAGCTCTAATGCCTGGAGTCTATAAAATAAAATAATCATACAGCATGTGAGGTAAAACTTAGCTAAATGTTAATTTTCCTTCAAAGTTTTCCTTCTACTGAATTTGCCACTTCCTTCCCAAATATATATCATAATAAAAGAAACCTGTAACTTAATACCATAGTTATCAAAGACTTTTAGGATTAAAACAGCATAAATGGTAAGCAATATTTAACCAGTATCTAGAAGATTTGATTTACATCAAAATGTTGCTTTGTAGGTCAATTCTCATTCAATAAATCATTTTTTAAATATTAAAATGGTTAAGCTTTCTTTAGTTCAAAAAGAAACCTTGACTCGAACTAAACTCCAAAAGATGTCAAATCAAATACACACACACACACACACACACACACACACACACACAGTTTCTCTCTCTCTCTCTCTCAGAGATCCCAATGGACTCAAGAAGCAAAAACTATTGTTACAAAAACTTATTAACCATTATCACAACCATAAACCAATGGCTTTTACTTTTTCCTTTAACATGCTTTGTGAAGTTTAGTGATCAAAAAGTACTGACTACCACAAATGTCTGCCTAGTATCTAAAACTAAATGTTTAAAGAGCTAGGTACTTAAAACAAACTAAGTACTTTAAACTAGCTCACAGTCTTAGTTTACTTTAATTACTGAGACATAGGTTATATCCTCAATCAGAAATTACTAAGGTTTAGTCAATAACTCTGGCTGTAAAGCAATTATTTTACAATTCTCATACTGGAATAAAAGGAAAACCAATTCACACATAATTCCAAGGATTTGTCATTCTAACTATAGTATTTTCATCATCTGTAAGAGGGCTTCACCATTAAATACTACATTTCAATCACAGCATTATGATAAGAAAACTACACACTCATTAGCCCTGGCTGCTCCAGTCTAGAGGAGGTACCTTTACTGCTTTCTCCACTCCGCTTTGTTGACTAAACCAGGTACCCCTCCAATCTGATCTCTTATTTATAAGTCTTCATTATTTTTTACCTCTTAAAATAATATTGTACAATGTTAAATTAAGAAACGAAGCAGACACTAACACCTCAGAGTTTTGGCAGAATGACAGAAAAGCTGGTACAGCAGAAGCTGTTTAAGTGTTCTCATTCTAACTGTGCAAGTATGCACATTTGGGGATACAAGAACGAAATGCTGAATAAATTACTTGTTTAAATATATTCTCAAATATCATTAATATTTACATTTGCACACAATTTCTACTCAAGGGTTTTCTCATCTAATTACCTGTTTTGTTTCACGTGCATTACACTGAAAATGAAACCAAATGAAATCTAACATATCCAAAAAGCCCTTGCAAAAATTCTGGACAGTCTTCATTAGAAGAAGGCAAAATGCCAGGACTGTTACATTCATTCACTTATAACTTTCAACGTTAACGCTGATCCAAATGCCAACAATCTAAAGAGCACAACTTCTATGGTAAACTCTTCCTTTTTGTGGCTGATTAATCTGCCTGTCACTGGCAGGACAGCTTATACAGCAGATATTCCTATGTTTCATTTTGAAATTGAGAACTGTTTTCACATTATAAATCTCAATCATCAAAAGAACATCTAGGTCAGATTAACTAAATCTCCTAGGCTTCTGTAATAGTCTACATTTCTGGCTTATCTCTTAACATCTTATTGAATTTTAAACACTACAAGTTGAAAGCAAAAATAGAAAATGTAATAAAAATATGGAGAAGAACAGAATTCTAATTGGGATGTTAAATATAACTTATCAAAAAAAACCGGTTAACACTTAATTAAAACAATGAACTTACCTAGTTTTTTCTTCTCGTTTTGCGACAATCTAATTAATGGACAGTGAGGATAAAGTAATTACTGTAATAAAAAACCTGGCATGTTTGTTTCCCCCTGGGTTACTGGGCTTCAAAACATTCTTTGTGATGTTCCAATTTAGTAGTAAGTTCACTTGTATAAGAATAATAGTAAGCCAAAAGAAAAAATAATTTTCATTTAATTTCATTACATTACTCTGATATAAATTTCCTGTTATCGTAATAGGCTTCTATACATACTAGTAAAAATACCTATCAAGTAATTATTGTCTTTAAAGCAGAAAGAGATGAAGATTCTTCTACTTCAAATCGATCTCAAGGAAAACTATCTTAAATTTGACTCAAATACAAGTTTTTACCTGTTTTGATTTTTCCTGCCTTTAGTGCTAGAAACATGAAATGGAAAACAAACAACTACCCTAGCCCCACACCCTCTAGGCAGCATGGGAGGAAAACCAAGTGCATGAGAGGGACTGGAAGTTTATGTCCAACTATTTATGTCCATAGCTAGAATAGCAAAGGAGGAAAAGGGTATCATGGAGCTTACTAAATCTTCCGATATTTGTCCTTTTCTCTAAAATCTTCAGAGATTGACATAAAGACCATGTCTAGAGGAGTAAGGAAAATATGGCTGAGCAAGTCAAACTAGCAGACTGACTATGGTAAAGTAAACATGACCCATTTAACTAGGCATTACAGGAGATGCTAAAGAGAGGGGGTATGAACTGGTATGAGAACTGACATCCATCTCTTGAAATGTGGGAGGTCACGGGGGAAAAAACTAGCTCTAAAAATCCTTCTGAGGGGCGTCTAGCTGGCTCAGTGGGAAGAGCGTACAACTCTTGATTTCCAGGATGTGAGTCTGAGTCCCACGTGGGGTGCAGAGATTTCTTAAAAATAAAATCTTTTTTAAGATTTGGTGCAGAGCCCAATGCGGGGGGCTCGAAGTCACAAACTGTGAGATCATGACCTGGGCAAAATCAAGAGTCAGACGCTTAAGCAACGGTGCCACCCAGGCGCCCCTAACCTTTTGGTTCTAAACACAAAACCATAAAAAGAAAAAAGGTTTTACCCCTGAGAAGATAGCAAAATTACTCTGGCTACAATGTGATGGAAGAGTAACAGCAGATAAGAAGAGGGAGAAAAATCAAGAGAATAATTCTGGAGAAAGGATAAGTTCTTTTGATGGTTTAGATTACTAAGGGGTCAAGAGATCATGGAGGTCATACTGCAATATATAAATGCATCAAATCAACATGCTGCATGCCTTAAACTTATGCAATGCTGTATCTTATCTCAATTTTAAAAAGAGAGAGAGATCACAGAGATAGGAACTGTTGTAAAAGAACCAAGAGAAAATGTGAAATCAGGACCCGATTTCAAATTCCATGCCTACTACTAACTAAACAAGCTCCACATGGACACTCCAAACTAGTTTCTTTGCCCTAATTACTTCTCAGAGTTGTTTTGTGAGAGAACCCCAAGCAGGCGCCGCACTGTCAGTGTAGAGCCTGATGTGGGGCTCAAATTCACAAACCGTGAGATCATGACCTGAGCTGCCACCAGGAGTCAGATGCTTAACCAACTAAGCCACCAGGTGCCCCCATAATAAAGTCCTTTCTTAAATGAGAAAATACCATTACACTATATGCCAACAAATTGGAGAACCAAGAAAAAATGGATAAATTTCTGGAAACATACAACCTTCCAAAAACAAATCAGGAAGAAATAGAATATTTGAACAGATCAATTCCTAGCAATGAAATCGATTCAGTAAACAAGTAAGTCCCAGGACCAGATAGCTTCACAGGTAAATTATACCAAACATCGGAAGAAGAGTAAATACCTATTCTTCTCAAATTATTAAAAAAAACAAAAAAACAGAAAAGAAAGCTTCGAAATTCATTCTACAAGGGCAGCATTACCCAGATTTAAAAAAGTAAAACCATTTTAGTTTATGATAATTTCTAGCTATGGGACTAGAAGTCGGGAGGCCTGCACTTTAGACCAAATCTCTGCTAAGATAATCATAAAAGAGGTATCATCTATAAAGACAGAACCGGGGCACCCAGGTGGCTCAGTTGGTTAAGCAGCTGACTTCGGCTCAGGTCACGATCTCACAGTCTGTGCGTTCGAGCCCTGCATCGGGCCGGGCTCTGTGCTGACAGCTCAGAGCCTGGAGCCTGTTTTGGATTCTGTGTCTCCCTCTCTCTCTGCCCCTCCCCTGCTCACACTCTGTCTCTCTCTCTCAAAAATAAACAAACATTAAAAAAAATTTTTTTTAAATAAATAAAATAAAGACATAACAAAGTTTCTGTCTCTGTGTATCAGGGGCCTTAATGGTAATAACATTTCACCTACTTCTAAGAAATGGTCCTATGTAAATAATCTGAAAACCAAATATACCTGCATCTATAGCTTAAGATGTGAGTTATGATTTCTTTGTAATAGTAAAAATTTTTCTCAAAAGAAAAATGGGCAAATAAACTTTTTTATTTAAAATTTATATAAAAGTTTATATAAAAGTGGGCAAATTCACTTATATAATGGAATGATAAGGTCATTAAAAATAATGCTTAGAAGAGTTCTTAATTACATGGAGGGAAATGCAGAAGCAGTGATGTAGGGTAAAGCTATGGTACGATTTATTTCAATTATATATAAAAGAAACAGGCATTGAATAAAGTACAGAAAAACCACAGGGATGACTAGACGAGTAGTGAGATTAATAGTGTGCCTTCGGACTTGGAATATTTTAAACAGTAACACGTATAGTAAATTTTGTTTGAGTCTATTCACAGGGGAAAAAACAAACGTCAGATTGATCATCATCACTGGTACAACACAGAATACAGTTCACAAAATATTTACCTGATATTATTAAATAAGTTTGTAAAAATAATTTGTGAACATTTCCCCAATTTCATTCCAGAATGTGCCAGAAGAACACTGAGAGGAACTAGGGATAGTTAGCCTGCAGAGGATGAGACTGCACAAGAGAGACAAAAGGTCTGACTTCAACACAGGGAAGAAGGTCACACAGAAGGAAGGGATTAAAACTAACATTTATAAAGTGTTTGATAATGCTGCCCCTCACCTGCTTGTGCTCTCTCTCTCTCTCTCAAAATAATAAATAAACCTTATTTAAGGGGGGGAAAAAGGCACCTGGGTGGCTCTGTCGGTTAAGCGTCTGACTCTTGACCTCAGTTCAGGTCATGATCTCACAGTTCATGAGTTCAGGCCCCACATCAAGCTCTGAGCTGATGGCTCAGAGCCTGCTTGAGATTCTGTCACTCTTTCTCTCTGCCCCTCACCTGCTGTGCTCTCTTTCTCTCTCTCAAAATAAACAAACTTTATATTTAAAAAAAGTGTTTGATAATGTACCACTCTTTGAGTGTTATCTGATAGAGTCCTGAGAGACAGAACAAGGATGAAAGATGGAAGCACTTTCCTACCTCAGAGCCTTTGCACAGGGAGTTCCCTCTACATGAAATGTTTTTGCCGCCACTCTACGTGGCTGGTTCCCAATCCATCCTTTAGTTCTCATCCCAAACATCACTTTCTCAGAAAGACTGAGTCTGGAACAGACCCTTTCTATGTCAATTACTACATTATATAGACTCATTTTTTTAAGGTCTTTCTCTAGGATTAGATTGCAAGATGTCATCAGTAATTATTTGTTAATGATATAAAGAAGAAAGGGAAAGAGGGAAGAAGGGAAGAAGGGAGGGAGGGGAAATTGGTCTAACAGGATTGACCTGGAGGGCATTATGCTAAGTGAAGTCAGGCAGAGAAAAGACAAATACAGTATAATCTCAAACTCCTAGAACAGTGGTTGTCAGGGGCTCAGAGAAAATGAGGAGCCGTTGGTCAAAGGGTACAAACTTCCTCTATAAGATGAACAGGTTCTGGGGACCTAATGTACAACACGGTGATAGTATAATATAATACTATGTTATAGGGGTGTCTGGCTGGCTCAGTCAGAGAAGAATGTGTTCTTGATCAAGAGTTCTTGATCTTGGGATTGTTGAGTCTGAGCCCCACACTGGATATTACTTAAATAAATACAACTTTAAAAAATGTTATTAATTTAAAAAATATATCCTTGAAAGCTGCGGAGAGTAAATTGTAAATGTTCTCACCATAAAAAAGAAATGTAATTATGTGAGGTGATAGAGGCGCTAACTAACATTACTGAGGTAATCATTTTGTACAACATAAGCAATCAGAGGCACCTGGGTGGCTCAGTTGGTTAAGTGTCTGACTCTCGGTTTCA
Organism: Prionailurus bengalensis; assembly: GCF_016509475.1. NCBI lineage: Eukaryota > Metazoa > Chordata > Mammalia > Carnivora > Felidae > Prionailurus > Prionailurus bengalensis. Next base: position 63,674,394 of record NC_057354.1, read on the forward strand.
GCTCAGGTAATGATCTCATGGTTCGTGAGTTCGAGTCCTTCATCGGACTCTGCACTGACAATGCAGAGCCTGCTTGAGATTCCTCTCTCCCTCTCCTCTCTCTCTCTCTGCCCCACTTTCTCTCTCAAAATAAATAAATAAACTTAAAAAATACAAGTAATCAAATCAACATAATGTACACTTAAACTGACACAATGTTATATGTCAGTTATCGCAATAAAGCTGGGGAAAAAGAACTATTTAGAGATTTCCCTTTCTACTTCTTTGCTCTACCTCTAATACCTGTAGTAACCTTCCCAGACCCCATCAGACTCTCAAATGTTAAAGTACTACTATATTCATCAACCCCTACCTCATACTCTATTTTCTCCAGAAAGTCTTGCCTAATTTCCTTCACTGGGAGTAAGTTCCACCCTTGAACTTTCAGAACGATTCATACTTTTCTTGTAGCAGTGAACATTTCTCAGTCTCATATAGTAATTATCCTCACACGTTAATCTCACATTCAAAGAGCTTCACATTAGTTCTTAGTCTGATTTCCTTTTCTCTCTTACTTTCATTTGGAAGAGAATACTTTCTCTGAGTATTAAGAATATGTATGCTTGTTATAGAAAACTCAGAATATATGGAAAAGTATAAAGTAAAATAGCTATAAATCCAATCTCCTGCAATAAACCATGTGTAGAAATAAAATATAAAGGCTATGTTAAAAGGTATTCTATAGGATATATGTACATGGGCTCATTTAAAAAACAACACAAGTTGCTGTTACACTGAATACTGTAATACACACTGAATCCTGCCTCTTCTTTCTTCATTTAATGTGAACATTTTCATAACTGGTTTATCTGATCTCTCACAGTCCATGGAATACAAAGAAGCTTCACCGTACATTCTGCTTTGAAAACTCAACGCCAGCAAGTCTACCCATTGATAAGACACTATGGGCATTTTTGGAAATGATAAAAAATGTTGCTCACTGTTTACAATATTCTTTCATACACTGATATAGTCATAGTTGATTAATTTTTATTATTTTTTATATTTCAACAATTCTGAGAAAACTATGAGAGAGAATTCCAGGTCTTGAATTTTTTATTTATTTTTTTTTGGGGGGGGGGGAGTATGTGAGCAACAGAGAGAGAGAGAGAGAGAGAGAGAGAGAGAGAGAATATCCTAAGCAGGCTCCCTACTCTCAGCATGGAACCAGACGCGGGGCTCAATCTCACCAACCATGAAATCATGACCTGAGCCGAAATCAAGAGTCAGGCACTTAACTCAGCCACCCAGGTGCCCCTGGGTCTTGGATTTTAATAGTGAAAAAAATAAGTAAGTTCCCACTTTAATTCAATTCCAACTAACCATCAAAAAAAGAAACTAAAAATGTGCTTCAGTCTATTCTCATGTATTACACACCTGCTGTCCTACCCTACAACACGGCAGGGGTTCCACAAAGCCATTCTTTATCCTTTAAGCAATTTTGTACACATCCACTATGAAAATTCTGTCATCAGTAGACAGCCATCCCTAAATGATTATGCTCAATGATGTGGCATTTGGCAAAGCTTTAAAGTAATTAAGAGGCAGTTTTCTCTTGCCTACTCATGTGACAACATGTACCTTTCTGCTGAGCATCATATTGTGAATTGCGCAGGGTAAAGAAGATAACACAATCCCTACTTTTGAGGGGCAAAGAGAATTAATATTATTGATTACTACCATAATCCAGGAAACATGCAAGCTGCTTTACATACATTATGTGATTGAATCTTAAAGAAAGATACTATATTCCCTTTTACAGATGAGGAAGCTTAAAAAGGTTTAGTAAACTGTCCATTACCACACTAGCAAGTAGATGGCAAAAGGCAAACTCACTCTTATGCCTTTGGCTCTTCCTATAACATGTTGCTTATTCCATAAAGAGACACGCATGATTTCCTACCGTAGAGCCACTCGCCACTATTATCTGAATACCTGAGCTTCATTTCTCCTCTGATCAGTGCCCTGCTAATACTGATACCATGCATACAGAGCAGAAGAACTCAAAAGACTTCTGAAGAGGTGAATCTTAAGAGCTTCCTGCATTTTCAGATACACTGTGCACTTTCAATGAAAGAATTTATACTATTTTCTAGAAAATTCAAATGGACTACTTGAGCTACAGAAGCACCTGTCCAAGACAGCATATCCCACTTCCCTCTGACAGGAGGACAGATTGAGTTGTAAGACAGACAGACAGACAGGGAGGAACATTCTGAATCAGTATCACAGTCTTCCCTTTTCATATTTTTCTGCGAAAAACATCAAGAGAAACTAAAGATTTTTCTGGGTTATATAACTACATTTTCAATTTCATGATAAGCAGTCATCAATATACAAACAAGGAAGCCACACATCACCTTTGGGAAATTTTGGAAAAAGACACAGAGTAATGGCAAAGTATGATCTGACAGAAACATGATTAAGGATATGTTTACAAGTCTATTCTATTTATTTCACATTAAGTATTTTTTTCATAAGGTAATGGGTCTATTCTCTGTGGAATGTTTTATGTAGAGGAAACAGAATTGTTTAATAGTGAAATTAATCATAATTTGGACAGACTTTATATAGTTGCCCTTTGACTTATCAATTTCAGTAAGCAAAATTTCAATCAAGCCTAGATAAAATACACTAATCCTAAGTAGGCCAGGTTTGTCACCTACCATTTCCCATAAGCTGCTTACCATAGTTTAAAAAAAAAAAAAAAAAAAAAAAGGAGAAGAAGAAGAAGAAGAAATTTTAAATTAAATGCCAAACAGTTGCAGACAGCACTTGTTTGGCTGATTAACTTGTAGACAAGCATTACAAATAAATCTGAGCATGGTCTGCAGCAAATTAAATTCCACTGCTTTTAAGAACAAAGAATTCCTTGGCAAAGAGGATTAGCAACTTTACACCCAGGAATGCCAGTTTAATTTAATTGTTCCACAATCCAAGATTTAATATGCAAATATCATTTTGATACATAACAGTGAATTTAACAAAGTGAGGAAACAAATTCAATATACAACCAGGCTGCCTTTTCTGAACTGTAATTACATACAATAAAGAAGCTGGCCGAGTACCCCCCAGCCCCCATTACTGGGATTGAATTATATTAACATGAATCAGAACAACTGTAATTAAAGGTTAAAATTCTTAAACATATTCCAATTAAGAGTCTAAATAGCTGTCCAATTAGAATACTGTAGTTAAAAAATCATACCTCAATGATCTTCTTGGCCTCTTTGTAATTTCCTGTTTGTAGGAAGGCGAAAAAGAGATCATACAGCATTGTCATTTCACCTTGTTCTTGGCTCACAAAGTTCATTGCTAGAGAGGAGAAAAAAACAAAGCAGAGGAAAAAATACTAAAACACTTGAAGTTCTGGACAAATACAAGAGAACTTTAAAACAAATACTTAGAATGACTTAAAGACTGATGCTGTATCAACCTATTTTCTGTCACATTCCTTATCTAAGGGTATACATTTATGACAGTGAGGACCTAAGACTAGCTTCACGGAGGACTGGTGAGGGTGAGAGGGAAAAACTCCTCCTAAAGGCAGATTACCAAGAAGCAGAGCAAAAAATAATAGAGGGGCAAGTTTGCAAAATGAACAGTTATTACAATCAAGGACATTTATAGCATTGAAAATCTACCTTTTTAATTTAGAATTTAATTAGAAGCACAACAAAGTTTCTCTGGATGTGCTTCCCTTCCTGTTAAATTTTCTCTTCACAGCAATGCATTAAGATTAAGCAAGCAAGAGGGGGAAAAGAATACACCAAGATACTGGAGGTGACCAACCTTTCTGAATTAGATCAGTCTCGCCTTTCTCTATTAGTTTACATAAGACATCATGAATCCTTGGTAATACTTTATACTTTTCATAGCAGTCAATGGTGACTTCAAGAGCGGCACTTAAGTCATCCCTTGGAAACATCAAAATATTAACAATGAATACACAAAATGTACAAGATCAGTCAAAATGTACAAGATGAGCTTTACTCAATAAAGCCAAAATGGGGAGGGGAGAGGGAGAGAAAATAATCCTTGTATAGTATAAATAAATGTTCAGAGTACAGACATCATGAGCAGTTCCCTGTTGTCCCTCCTTTATCTTTTATTATTTTGTTTGCTAAACAGCACTCTTAAAAATAAGTCCAGGTGCACCTGGGTGGCTCAGTCGGTTGACTGTCTCAATTTAGCTTAGGTCATGGTCTCGCGGTTCATGAGCTCGAGCCCCACGTTGGGCTCACAGCTCTCAGCACAGAGCCAGCTTCAGATCCTCTGTCCCACTTTCTCTGCCCTTCCCCCACTTGCCCTCTCCCTCAAAAATAAGCAAACATTAAAAAGAAAAAAATCCAAATGGGGGAGCCTGGGTGGCTCAGTCGGTTAAGCATCTGACTCTTAATTTAGGTTCAGGTTATGATCCCAGGGTTGTGAGACAAAGCCCCACATTTGGCTCTGTGCTGGGTGTGGAGCCTGTTTAGATTCTCTCTGTTTTTCTATCACACATGCATGCGTACTCCCTGTCTCTCAAAAAAACGCAAAAAGTCCAAATAAATGAAGGCATTCTCTGAGATTATTACAAATAAAACCTGATTTCACATATTAAGATGCTATAAGAACACATTACTTCTAAAAATAAGGACTACTATCAAATATTTTTTCCAAATACTTATGTATGTTCATGGCCCTTAATAATTCTAGATTCGGGAAGCTTTATGAAATGTCCAGCAATAACTACCAAGGAATTTTTGAGTACTTTTTTCTTTTTTTAAGTAATTTCTACAACCCCGTATGGGGCTCAAACTCACGACCCCAAGATCAAGAGTTGCACACTCCTCCGACTGAGCCAGTCAGGTGCCCCTTGAGTACTTTCAACTTTATCATCCTAGTTTTCATACTGCCACCTCTCCAGACAAGGAGAAAATAACTTCAGGATTCATAATACAGAAACCTTACTGTGGGTAAAAACTAGGACATTCTTAAGATCAGTGAATTCTAGGAGAACCCTGAAGAAATTTCTCATTAGAGGGTGAGGTTTTTAAAATTATTTCCAGGAGTACCTGACTGGCTCAATCAGTGGAGCATGCAACTCTTGATCAAAAAGAGTTGTGAGTTTGAGACCCACAGTGGGCATAGAGATTACTTAAAAATAAAACCTTAAAAAAACATTATTTCTAATTGTAAAGTTAGGGCTTCTTTTCTGTGGTAATAAATTAAAATGAAAAGATATTTTCTAAATCAGTTTCTTCAATTTTTTTTTTTAATGTTTATTTTTGAGAGAAAGAGAGACAGAGGGCGAGCAGAGGAGGCAGAGAGAGAGAGAGAGAGAGAGAGAGAGAGAGAACCCAAAGCAGGCTCCAGGCTCTGAGCTGTTGGCACAGAGCCCAACACAGGGCTCGAACCCACAGGCTGCAAGATCATGACCTGAGCCAAAGTCGGCCGCTCAACCGACTGAGCCACCCAGGTGCCGCAAGCCAGAGTTTCTTAAACAAGAGTGTGGAAATACATCGTTATGAGTCCTCAAAAACCACTTTTTCCTTTAAAAGGAAAATGACAGTGTGAGAAATGTGTAAGACCTTAGAAAAACTGTAGAAATTGTGTGATCCAATTCTACATCCCATCCTCCTTTATTTTAAAATAGATGAGGAGGGGCGCCTGGGTGGCGCAGTCGGTTAAGCGTCCGACTTCAGCCAGGTCACGATCTCACTGTCCGTGAGTTCGAGCCCCAGCGTCAGGCTCTGGGCTGATGGCTCAGAGCCTGGAGCCTGTTTCTGATTCTGTGTCTCCCTCTCTCTCTGCCCCTCCCCCGTTCATGCTCTGTCTCTCTCTGTCCCAAAAATAAATAAACGTTGAAAAAAAAAATTTTTTTTAAATAAAATAAAATAGATGAGGAAATGAAGGCATGTACAGACTGAATGATTAGCCTAAGGCTGCTAGGTAAACAGAGGAAGGCACTGCCTTCGGGTCCCTAGACTTCTCACTTTCAGCTAACTACCTCTACTTATACATTATGCTCTATTTAAAGCACTGCTGTTTGTTTAACCTTATAATAAGGTGGTGCAATTTGGAAGAGGAAATTAAGGAGTTTTGAAGAGAATGTATGAAATATAGACAGACAGGCATGGTTAGTGACAGTTCATAACAAGCTCTGTGGAGAAAACACCTTTCTCTCACACATGCAACAGTTTTCAAAAGGAAGAAAGCATTTTTAAATTTTCTGTTGAAGCCCTAACGTTTTGGTCCATTATACAAATGTGCTGTTGCCCGAGACTGAATTACTATTTTATCTAGATTAAGATTTTAAGCTCTACTGAAAGGAAAATACCACGAAGAAGTGTTAATTTTACTGCGATAATACTGACACAGTGAAAACGAGCCGATCCTGAGGGAGCTCTACCTTCTCCCCTTCCTAAGCCCTGTTTACAGTGCATCTTCTGGCACCCCACAGAGTCATTTGAATTTTTGTCATTTGGGGTGAAGACTAAATTACAGGTTAATTTCAAAACTGCAAGTAGATGTTGCAGGCTAGATTACTGTCATACAAGGGAAATGCTACAGTAGCTACCACATACGCTATAAACCTTTATATAATCAGTATTTCCCCTTGCTTCAGACACAAGTTCAGTTACTAGCTTTCTACAATTCCATTTAACGGAAAACCACTAAAATATTTTCAAGAGAATAACTAACACATACTGATTTTTCGAAAGCAGCACGATCTGCTTTTTCAGATCAACTCCCAAACTAGAATAGTACGTCTCAATTGTATTTCCTCTACATTAGGTCAAAGCTATCAATAAATGAATGAATAATTGCTCTGTCAATCAAAGAGACATGTTAACAGTCTTTGGTCTCCAAATACATGCTTCTGAAGATTATACATACTCAGAACAACAGAAAAGACAAGAATACCAAACTGGAAATAATTCATATATTTGTTAGTAATTTTAAGTACCACTGTTACTGTTCTCAGGTTGCCAACAAAATGAGTTAGAAATCTATAATGAAACATTTCATACAAAGTGTACTCATGACAGAAATGAACTAATGTAATGACCTGGGGTGGGGGGATGGGGGGAGGGAGGAATGAACTAATAATTAGCCGGCTCTTTTCAATCCCTATCATCTACATTCTGACTTGTGGCTGATTATGTCATTTTAAAAAGAGATAAAAATATCCATGTTTCATATGATATGATGTCATCATTAATCTTTCCTATTAAACCTTAAAAACTTGGGTGATAAAAATGAAAAATACGAAAAAGTATCTAAAATCAACACAAATAGTTGTATACTCACAGGACTTTTGAATTTCAATCCCACTTGGTAAGTACTACATGCAGCTTTGGCTGTAGCCATGTGATAAATTTCCAGAAGTGGTGATGAAAGGCAGATTATCACAATGGCTGAACTCAAGGATCTATGGGTTCCCTCCCAGTTCTAATTCTCTAATGTGAGGTTCTGTGAATTTGAGCTTATTAGATTAGATTCATCAACTCAAATGTTTCACACCACCAGAGAAAATCATCACATGAAAGTACGACTTTTATTAGACAAGATGAAATCAGTAAGAACAGCAAAACATAAAAAGGAAAAAGTGGAACTACTTTATACCCAAGATGTGGGACAGCACTTTATCAGTGTGCCTCGAGGTTCCGTGACCTCAAATGATTCCATGATCTCCTTTGCACACTTTAAACCCTAGAATGGATTTAGGGGCGCCTGGGTAGCGCAGTCAGTTAAGCGTCCGACTTCAGCCAGGTCACGATATCGCGGTCCGTGAGTTCGAGCCCCGCGTCAGGCTCTGGGCTGATGGCTCGGAGCCTGGAGCCTGTTTCTGATTCTGTGTCTCCCTCTCTCTCTGCCCCTCCCCCGTTCATGCTCTGTCTCTCTCTGTCCCAAAAATAAATAAAAAAACGTTGAAAAAAAAATTAAAAAAACAAAAAAAACCCTAGAATGGATTTAAAACCCTACTCTAAAATAACAATAATGCTTTGAAGAAATCTTGTTGGTAACATTAATTCTGGATCCAAAGCTTTTGATTCTATGCTTACTTCAGCATATATTCATAACTCTGAAAGCTTTATGTACAATTGAATCACAAATTTTTAAAAGCCCATTCCTGATAAAAATTTAGCCACCGCTGTCACAAACCTCAAATAATGCTAAAAGAAAACAACTCTATAACGTATCAGTATCTCTAAAAATAGGGGGGGGGTGGCCCCAAGGTGGCTCAGTCTGTTAAGGTTCTGTCTTCGGCTCAGGTCATGATCTCACAGTTCATGGCTTCAAGCCCCACATCAGCTTACATGCTGCGAGTGTGAAGCCTGCTTGAGACTGTCTCTGTCTCTCCCTGTCCCTCTCCCACTGAGGCTTTCTCCCTCAAATTAAATAAACTTGAAAAAAAAAAAAAACAGAAAAAAGAAAAAAAAAACTGTAACTAAGACTTTTTTTCAATGACTAGACCCTCCCCCCCAAATATTTCAATGAAGTACATAAAACAATTTTCATGAATGAAATTACATATGCCAATAAGCAATCATTTAAAAACTTTTTTTCATTGATGCAAACATAAGGTTTATCAAATTCTGTGAGTCTATGAAATGAGGCAGAAGAGAGGAAAGGAATATTCTAAATTCTCAATTTTAAGAACAAGTATCTAAGATAGGTTGAGTCCAGTAAGAGTCCAGTAAGTAATTTGAACATTTAAAAGAGAGTTCTGGGGCACTGGGTGGCTCAGTTGGTTAAGCCTCCGACTTTGGCTCAGGTCATGATCTCACGGTTCGGGAGTTCGAGCCCCGTGTCAGGCTCTGCCCTGACAGCGCAGAGCCTAGAGCCTATTTCGGATTGTGTGTCTCCCTCTCTCTCTCCGCCCCTCCCCTGCTCAAGCACTGTCCCTCTCTCAAAAATAAACATTAAAAAAAATTAAAGAAAAAATAAAAGAGAGTTTTATTTATCAACGTGAATGGACTTGGCCCATATTAAAATTCACTCTAGAATCTCTAATTCACTTTTTAAGGGAACATGACTGAACATAAAACTACTACAAACTGTAATTTTCCATTATTACATGGAGGAATATCCAAAATGGCAAGCTTGAAGCTCAGATAGCAAATCTGTTGCCACCTTTTGTTTCAGTCATTATTATGAGATTAAAGTATGTTATGTCACTGACGGAAAAACAAACACTGGACATACATCCATATGAGGCATCCACTGAACACAAAAATACCTTCTCAAAGATACTAGGAAACAAAGCACTTTTAAGTCAAATTCCTCACTATACATAACTGTAAAAACCACAAATGCATCTCACAGAATCTCATGTTGTTAGAACTAGTGACAACGATCTATTCACCTATCAGTAGCCTCAAACTTAATCTCCTTACTTATCGTAAATAACTTTCCAATCCAGAGAGTATACTTGATTTAAACAACGAAAAAGGGACAAATATTGATTTTTAATTGGAATAAGGTGCTTCGACATTATGCATAAAGTGTTCGTGAAGTGGTAATTTACCTAAAGGGCATACTGCCTGAAAAGCTCTCAAAATCGGAAATCACTAGAGAAAAGGGGAGTCTGGGGGAGAAAAAAGTTTAAAACAAGAAAAAAAAAAAAACAATTCACTCTAAGAACAAACTATTCTATAAATCTTAAGCAGTTGTTCAGTGTGGAAAGAAATCAATTCAAGAGAAACCATCGTCCTCCTAAAAATTATTCTGTAAGGAGAACCAGCCTTTGAAAGAGCTAAATGTTTTTTTTCTGTTCATCATCTATAAATGAGGAATCTTCAAGTAGACTGGTGTTGCAATTACAACTAATCCTCCCAAAAAAATTAACTGTGTTGAAGGCTTTGTAATTTCCCTAGGTACAATTTAGCTGTCACTTACTTTAAAATTTACTCAAACATGCGTTCGGAACAGCACTAACTTCACATGTCAAGAGCTTTCCAGCCAATTGAGTCTAAACTGGAAGTCGGTGTTAAACAACTGAATGATTAGACAAGATAGCTCATTTCCCTGCTCTTTTGTTCAGAATAAAATGCCACATTTACATTATCAGGCTCAACAGGATTTTCTGACAGAGGGAGAAAAAACCCTACTGAACACTGTCCGTACTAAGCACATGAAGCCTGTCATTTACCAATCATCCTTCAAAAAGCAATAGCCATGAATGTAACTTAATTACGACCCAATGATCCTTGACGAAAAATCATCTTATCACTGTCCTGTCCCCCTAGGGCAAATGAACCACTTTTGTCCTTTGGCACTGATGATGCTAAATTCTTAATTGCAATAATGGAGTAAAAGAGCCAAACCTCCTTAATTTCCTTTCAGCACATAAAGAGTTTTACTCTAGAAGGCAAGCATTCCCATAAATAATAAAAGTATCTAGTACAAATGAAGATGCTAAAATTGAAGGGGAGCAAATATGACAGAATAACCAGCATTTTAAAAAATATATTTCCCATTTACATAACATTCTAAAGTGCTACAATGAGTTTTAAAACTTTTATTATTATAGGTTCATCTTACAGAAATTGTGACCTTTATGAAGAACTCAAGATTAACTTAGCAAGAGTTCTGGGATGATTAAATATACAAAGTCCATGGTTCACTTAAATGAAATGCATGTGGACATATACAGATTATAGCACAAATCAGCACAGAAAAGTCCTTAATGGAAAGCAGAAATTAAAGCTTCTCTGATCATTTGCACTAAATAATCCAGTTAAACAGCTTCAGATATTTTTTTCACATGCAATGAAACCAAAATGGATAAGCTGTAAGACAAGTGAATCTGAAACTACATCATACAAATTTTTATGCTTTTAAACCTAATGGCCCAGATTTTATTAATTTCATTTCCTTTACCATGGCATAAAGACAAATCAAAAGCTCTTTTAACCTATTTTAAAGCATTTCTTTCTTCCTTAATATGGAGGGCCCAGATCATCTTCCAGAATCAGGCATGATTTCAATGAAAAGAAAAAAAATTTTAAGTAGTTACCTAAAATAAAGTAGCATTCATTTGGCCTATAGGTAGACACGTGGCTTATAAAATAATCCTAACGTAAATGAAACACCTGAAAGTTTTGTTCAACTCGGCCTATTTTTCCATTCAATACAAGTATTATAATTTTGATAATACAAAAACAGATTAGTTAACCAACTTCTTTACAATTTTCCAAAAGTGTTATTACTTTGTATTTCTATTTGCAAATAAATGAAAACAAAGTGTATTGTTTTCCACACCCATAAACTTTTTATGCACTTTCCAAGTAACAAACTGACACAGGATTACTTTCTCCTGTGTTTTATCTAATGCTGGAAAAGTCAGCATTATCTTTCAAAATTAAGATATTACGGAATCCGAAACATCATCTTTCTAAAAAACCCAATCTCGGGGCGCCTGGGTGGCGCAGTCGGTTAAGCGTCCGACTTCAGCCAGGTCACAATCTCGCGGTCCGTGAGTTCGAGCCCCGCGTCAGGCTCTGGGCTGATGGCGCTGAGCCTGGAGCCTGTTTCCGATTCTGTGTCTCCCTCTCTCTCTGCCCCTCCCCCGTTCATGCTCTGTCTCTCTCTGTCCCCAAAAAAATAAATAAACGTTGAAAAAAAAAATTAAAAAAAAAAAAAAACCAAAACAATCTCACAGATTTGTTCCAGAATTACAGTATCTAAGTGATAGTCTCTTTAGAGTCTTTGCAGTGGCATTCCAAAATGATGCTTGTCTTTGAATGAAAAGATGAAGATTTTATATGATGTTCTGAAACGTGTTTCATAATTTTATCTCAAGTCTGAATAAATAAGGCTCATTCTCTAGATGAGCTCACACCTGCTGAGGTCAATTACATGATATTATTGAAGATTAAATATATTTAATCAAATCAAATACATGTGGACTTTTTAGCAGGCTAGTGTAGTTAATCCTTGTACTGCTCTCGTCATGATTCTGAATTAATTAGTTATGTTCCACCAGTTACGGAAAACACAACAGAAAAAAAGTTTCAAAGACAATTTTTTCCTCCAACTTATCCCAGACTAGAAGTGCAACTACTGTTTTCTGCAATTCTATAAAAAGGAAATCTCCTTTGTCTTCTCTTTATTACTCTCATGACTTATCTGAAACAGTCAACAAAACCTTTTTATTAAGATAAACTGAAAGATTCTGTCATGGAGACTGCCTCTGCAAAGATACTAAAAAAAAAAAAAAAAAAAAAAAAAGACTAGGCAAATCAAAATAGTGGGTAATAATTTCTCTATGTATCTGAAAGTAGTAAGAAATCAAAAAGCAAAGATACTAATTTAGATTTCTCTAGCCCAATTAAGAGAGACAGCCCAATTTTCCTGAGATCTACAAATCTCTGAGTGTCCTCTATAATCAGAAGCACAGAGCATGCTCTAGGTTAACATGTAGATTCCATGTTATTTCATTTTCCTGTGGATAAGCTCTCCTTGGTTCATGAGCCCCATCTGCAGACCTCTTTCAGAAAACTTTCTGTCTTCTCTGTATTCAAAGTATTTCTATTTGTAAGATACTGTTCTACCATGGCCTCGTTTTCATTATTAATTATTTTATTTTTGCCCAGTAGTGGAGGAGGGCCTAATTCTTCTGGGCACTGGGCCCATTTCTTTCAAATCCCTAAGCAGAGCTTCACATGCAATTTGCAGAGATGGGTCTCTCAAACAATCAAAAAAATTCTAGTAGGAAGCATATTAATTATAGGATTTCGATATAAAGTTGGCTGTGAACATGAGAACTCAGTAACACAGTAATTGTTTGAATCGCTATTTCTTTAAAAGGATGTAATGCTGAGATTGTAGAGGTTAAGATGTGGCCAATCATCTAACTTGATAAGCTTTTTTTTGATTGGATGACAAATTGTTTCATCAAACATATATATGTATGTATGTATCTGTGTGTGTATAAATATATATATATATATATATCTACATTTCCTAACATGGAGCCAAGATGATTTTTATTCCCCATTTTGAATTCAATACTAGGGACACCTGGCTGGCTTCAGCGGGAAAGCATGTGCTTCCTGATCCTGGGGTCGTGAGTTCGAGCCCCACGCTGAGTGTAGAGATTACTTAAATAAATAAAACTTAAAAAAAAAAATTCAATAATAAACCATTCATTATATTCAATTAATTATACCCTCTAATTAATAAAGGAAAACTACCAGAAATTTGGGAAGAATATGAGAACGATTAAGATGTATCTTTTATTTTTCCTGGCATTGATAGGGCAGTATCTATACTAAAATCAGAAAAATCCCTACACTTATCTTGATGAGCACTGACTAACATAAGGAACTGCTGAATCACTGTATTGTACACCTGAAACTAATATAACTCTATGTTAACTACAGTGGAATTAAAATAAAATCAGAAAATCAGAAAATCCCAATCACAAAACAGGCAAATTAAAAACTGCATTAAACCATGAAAAAGATGATAAAGAGGAAAGATGTAAGAAATTTTTTTTAAAAAGGCAAAAAAAGGGAAAACAAATGCAAAAGGAAAAGAAGATATAATAAAGGGTGCATAGTGGTCTTACTAAAATGTTTTACTCACTGCAAGAGAGCAGGGTTGATTTTTATGATTTGTATTGCAAATAATACCTTAAATTGGGCATATTAGAGCATATCAGTTGCTATCGAATGTAAAAATTTTCAAACTAAGTAAACCTCACCCTATCTACAAAATTCATCTTCCTCCTCCAATGCACATAGACATCCTCTACAGCATTTATCAAAGCTAGAAAACCTGTATTGGCACATACTATTAAAATCAATTACAACATGGAGAAAAGGAGCACCAAAGAGATGCTGCTACATTACTACTCGAATAACAATCAGGATGCAGAATCAAAAGCCCCAGAGAATGCTTCCTTCTTATATTAATAATTAACACCTCTAAGGCTCATAACTGGGAAAAATTAGATTCAATTTCATGTGATATCATCACATGCCCCACAAAAAAATTCAGCGCACACCAATCCATTGAGAAGTAAGCCATAGGGCCACAGAGCTGCTGGTCATTTTCAACGTCATCTAGCCCATAAAAGTCCTCTTATTTGTGGTAAATAACCTCCAAGGCTTCCATAGCACCACAGAGTATTTACAAAGTGTAATTCCCAAATGATTAGCCTCATTATTTGAATACCAAGATTTAAAATTCATAATTCACTTAACTTACTTTTCCAGATACAGAGTGACCAGTGGGGAACTTAAGGCAGTGGATGGTTTCGCTAACCCCAGAGTCATGATGGCTTTGTGCAACTGTTTTACTGTTTCAGTTTCACCTCTTAAAGCTGCGCCATTCAGGATGTGGAAAAAGGACAAGACTGTTGCATCTTTGATAAGAACATCCTTCTCTTTCATCTCCTTTAGAATGTTAATAGCATCTACAATGAAGTAACACAAAAGACCCTTAGGTAATTTCATGTAGGGAAAACAAACTGCTATTAAAACAGCATTTCAAGCCCAGCAGGAATGTAAATTCTAGTGTATAATGCCGATTTCAAGTTAATTACTACTTGCATTTCTAAACGAGACTACAATTATAAATCCACAATAGCATGGTTTTATCATTTCCCTGCAACTTTGACTACAAATTATAGATAGGGACTGTGTGCCCACTCTGCACCACATAACCCTGTACGGTCTGCCCTATAGCTGTAAGATCCTCCTAAATGGAGGCTTTTATCGTTCAAAGCTAACATCTGCTAAATCACATCATTGTTTCTTCAGCAGATGGCTTGTCAGGAGGCCAGATAATAAAGATGTGTTTACACTGTATATACAGCCAGACTAATGGTCTGATACCGATAGGGCCTGTTTGCTATGTCGATACTAATTAGCCAAGCAGAGCCAATGAAAGCTTTCCAAAAGACTGCATGTTAATACATTAGATTCATTAAGCTTCATTAGGAAGGCAGAAACAAACATTTTAGGATATGGAATAAGTGCATTTTTATAATGTTGTTCTTAATTATTGCCCAGACAAAATGTTTTGACCGTTTTACAAAAAGTGATTTTTAAAAAGCAGGCTAATGCTTATAAAGAGTTTTCTGTATTAGAAGGACGTCCCAAGAAAAAATTCAACGTTCAGATCAAGTATTTCCTCCTTACATTTTTCACTGTAAAAATTTTCTTTAAATATCTTCTCTAGAAATAAAAAGGAGAGGAAGGCTAAAAAGGAAGTTTCAAAATCAAGCCCAATGAGAAATTTAAGAAACAAGCAAACAGTAAGAATATATGATCAAGTGTAAGTAATTAGGCTTAGTATTATCTCAACAGTGAGAAAATTACAGCATGCATCTCAGTTGTAAAATCAGCAAGGTTTTCCCTGCAAACTTCTAAATGAAAACTTATTAAGGTATATACATTTTTTGTTAATGTTATTAAAAGTTAAGACAAAGACTACAACAGAAATCATATTCTTAAATAAAGGGTATGTTTATAGGTTTTACGTTCAGCCTTCAGATGTTCTTAAGCAAAAACAAAGCCATTAGTGCAGGCATATAAGCAAATTGTGCCATAAGTCATGATCTTCAAACTCAATCCAAACAGCAATGCTAATAAAAACTAGCTGTAGAAATGCAAAAAGCACTGAGCTGTGCAAATGTAAATGACAAGCTTGCCAATCCATTAAAACTAATGGCCTACACTGTCCACGCAGCTCTGGATGGATTCACATGCAAATTTGTATGCAAAGCGTTCAAGCACTTTGCAGGACATGATATACCATTAATATCAATTCACATGTTACTCCAGTGGCAAGATACTTGCATCACCTATTTCCTTTATGTGCCGAGGCTTACCTTGGAGCTTGCCATGTTTTCCCAATACTTTTACAAGGCCTACATACTTGCTGGTGTCAAGGACAGCAGATGGATCTAAACGGTCACTAAAAATTAAAGGCACATTTATGTTATGTTAAAAGTTGACTGTGAAAAGAACTGCAATATCCATGTTATCACTTTTCAAAACTCATCAGTTGTTCTGAACTGTTATTAGCGTAGGCCTCTACATTTCTGTGAAGGTTTATTTTTGAAGCCATATTCAAATTCACATGTAATTATACTCAAAGTGACAAAAGGGTAAAAACCTAACACTACATGTTTATTGCATCACACCATCTGCAAATGTTACAAACGAAGGAACTCTTCGCTTCGTGGCACTTTACGTGATTCTAACTTTGTGATAAACATTGAAATACTCAAAGACATTATTTTTAATTAAAAAATCTATCAGGATGGGAAACCAAAGATACCTGAGAAATGGACAGAATGTTGTTCACACTACAGAAGAGAAAGGGGAATGTTAAGCCTTATAATCACCCCTGTTGTGATATGCAGTTGTAGAATAATCAATGGGGAAAAATCCTTGGCTTTCAGGCACAGGATGTCTTATCATACTTAAACAAAGACTCTTTGCTGAAAACAAGCTGCAATTAATCAAAGGGAGTCATTTTATGAAATTTCAAAAAACACTGACAAAAAAGATTTTTTAAAAATTACATTCTATAAGAGGAATATTCAATTTACACGATCCATGAAGGACTGACTATCCGCATAAATGCTGATGATTTGTTCCAGTGCCAGGGTACTCACAATTCTTGTTTCAGGTTCAATGCATCTTCTGCATTATCATGTCGACAGCACAAATTTATTAAAGCTGCATAGCCACCAACAACCATGTCCGATTCATATTTTGCTTTCAATTCAAGAGCTTTTTGCATGTTCTAAAATAAAGGACAGAAGTAAAAAAGAAAGAAGGAAGATGGTATAAAATGATATAAAAGTAAAAATGTAAAATCTCTAAGTTTAACACTCGGAGTGTAGAAAAAGTTAATAGCACTTTAAAAACAAATGGATCCGGTGTTAATAATTTCACCTTTCTCCTTGGGGTGTTTTTATTCACCTTTCAAAAGCAGCCAAGATACATATGTAGGGTTTAAAAGATTTGTCACATGTAACGCAACATGAGCTGCTATGCCAAATCTGATGTTTTAGCTTTGTAGGTACTGTATTGTAAAAAAAGATGTCCAAATTAAATGTGTACCAAGTCAGCTCCTACTCGCAGTCCAATGTCCACACAGAGAAATATGTATCATCGCAAAGCTCCTCACAGTCTACTTTAATATCCAAGTGAAGAAATATTTTACAATTCAACAGTACCATGTTATAATCTTAAACTCAGTTATGCTTTTTTCCCCTAGAAACACAGGCATACAACCAAATCATATTGAACTAGAAACTGAGAAAGTCTAGTGATATACCACAAATTGCAGACACACACTAAAACGAACACAAAGTACAGCTGGACGCCTGCTGAAAAAATGCAAGAGACCCTTTATCTCAGAAAGAGCTTTTTTCCAGCAGGAAAATGGAATTTCAATCCCTGCATTAACAACCTAGTAATATTTGACTTGCAAATGACTACTGCATGTATCAGTTGCTTGACAATCTAGATATAAGAGACCGGAGCCATGGCTTGAAAGGACATTTGGCATGTATGATAAACCTATCACGGCTGTTACTATCATTCACTTTGCAGATTATCGTAAACAAACTACAGCAACCCGAAAACATGCCATTCAAGGTGTAGCTGAAATTAGTTAACCTTTCATTTAATTGCACTCTTCACACATGATGTATAATAATCAATTGTGAAAATCATAAATATTATATTTGGCTTTCTTACTTTTATCTATAAGAATTTTTTTTTTTTACCTTAATGGCATATTTGAAATACTTAAACAAATATTACCTCTTCTGAACAAAGCACTAGTATGAGTTGTTTTAGGACATCTCCTATAGGTTGATTTTCAGCTTTTAGTTTTTCAAGTGTAGACTCCAAAACAGATGATGTAAGCTGCGTAGTCTACAGGAATGGAAAGAAAAGAGAAATTTACTACTAAAAGAAAATGTACCCCTTGTCATTCTTCCCTTTAAACTGACCTTTCCTAGATGTCAAAAGTGCTATCAAGGATATTAATCTGGGGAGCCGGATATGGATACACTCCAAGGGTTTTTGAAGTTCCTGAGATACATATGCGAATTTCTTAGATATGCTGATTTTTCTAACATAGGGAATAGCTGTTACTAACTTCTTAGATATGTACTGATGACAAAAATGTTAGGAATCACTGGTTTTATAAGGACACAATCTAGAATTCTCATTAAATGTGGTGGTTATATAGCATCTAGAATCTACTCAAAAAAACCTACTTACTTTTCGAGAGTCTATCTTCTCTCTGTCAACCAACATATTAACATCCTAAAATTGAGATTTAAATTAGAATTAAAAAACATATGGAAAAGTATATCAGCAAATGTCAAAAGCAGATTTTAGGAGTTTCAGCTCATTTTACTATGTTTTCATCTTTTCAAAATCTTCCAGAAATTCTATTCATACTTCATTAACCATTGTAATTAATGTTTTAAACACATTCTTTGAGATATATAAGCAATATTTACCAACCATCAATGAAAAAAACCTTATTTTCATGGTTGCCATGTAAACTTTTTTTGCCCAAAAGCATCACACTTAAGTAAAATTTTAACATGCTTTTATATATAAATCAAGCATTTTTAAAAAGTTTACTATTTCACACACCTTAATCAATTCAGGAACGTGGTAGCTATCCAGTAGATTACGAATGCCTCTGTAGATATTTTCAGGAATTTTTACATTCTGTGCAAAGGGAAAGGAGGAAGAAAAAAAAAAAACATCCTGAGTTTTAGACAACCAAACTGAAATTTGTCTAACAGAAATTATCTCAGACATAATTTAAGTCTCCAACTCGTGTATGTCATTGAGAAGTGGTCTGGTTGTACTTAAAAGCAGCAATTTCAAATCTAATAGATACATGTCAGACAGGACAGGCATTATATAGCAAAAAATGAAATGGTACCATCTCCTTCAGCTGATGGAAGTATTGTCTCAAACGCTCCTCCTTGGCCTGTACCTCTGAGTCACTCATGCTGTCAATCAAGTTATAAAGAAAATAGCCAACAGCTTCTGTGGAAAAAAACAAGAGAAAGCATTCCACTAAAATTACTGAGACTGTCATGTTATCAAGATTAATTTATAAGAAATCATTTTGGTGTGAGATGTCACCCTGATGAGAGGCTCTGAAATGGCAACAATGATCACTGAGGCATAGAGATTATGTGGTTTGGGAGCACATATCTAACTGGTGAGTGAAAGGAATATTAATTATTTTCAGACCGAGTGACAGCTTTTCAATACTGAATCTTACTTCAATCTATTTTTTTCCACCACTCTGTGACAGAAGTGGTCCTGCCCAAGGCCTTACCCCTTTCCTGTCCAAACCATGAGTAGGAAGAATAAATAAATGCCTTGTACACATTTCTGTACTAATTTTTTTTTTTTTTGTGGACAATATTTGGGGAACACGTAAAATTAGAAATGGCTGCTAAATGTTGAGTACAGAAAGTTAAATAATTTTAATAAGCAGATGCAGTAATCCTGTGGAGAGCTGCCTATTAGCCAATGAAAAACCAAGATTAACAAAGATGTTTTGTAACAACAGTAATTTTCCTATGCGTTCAAGCATAAAATGTAGAGGGCCATATGTTAATACCTAGAATAGAAAATCTGAACTTTCAAGAAGGGTACCTTCTTAAAGAAAACCATATAGGTTTTCTTTATAAACCTTCATAAAGAAAACCATCTAGGCTTCATTAGGTGGAAAACAAAAACCATTAAATGTCAAAATAAGGCATTTTGGATAATAAATTATATTTACGTAGGAATAAATCTAAAGATCTCTTTTACTATCTTACAAATTGAAAATTAACTATACCTCCAAAACATTAAAATAACAAACACTAAGAATACTGGTTTGTAAGCCTATTTTGGTAGATGCTGTAAGAGGCATTTCTTCAATATCTAAGAAGGAAAAAGCCTCCAACCCTGTCTTTAAAAAAATTATAATGATAAAACCAAACGCCTCATAGATCTCAAAATGTTGTAGTTATCAATATAAGGATTTATAACCAAATGTTTTCAAATTTCACTTTCAAAAAGAAAATGTTTACTGCCATAATCCTTCTAGCCCATCATTACACAGAAGAATGGATTTGTGGATAAGTTACAATCATCGAAATTGAAACGTTACCCGTTGGTCCTGGAGGCTCCTGGCAATAACGTCCATCCTTGTACAACAGTTCTGTTATCTGGTAAGACAGAAAATGCGCACATTGCAGCAAGAGAAGCAAACAAGAAATACAATCTGAAATTGAATTCTTGAAATAATAAAACCTCTCCCCAGTAAGGTATTATTCTATATCACAGTTATTCAACACTACCCCACCTGCCAAGGAGATTGTTTCGTTTTTAAATAATAGGTCTTTAAAAACAAAAACAAAACAAATCCATGTCGAAGAAAAACTACAGTGTTTCATGAAATGTCACTAAACCGATTTGTTTATATATTGTTTTAAATAAATTGTTAGAAACAGGACAGAGCTTATAGGAATTACCAACCAGTATTATTTCTCATCATGTTTCCACCTTTAAATGAAGTATTACAGAAGTAATAAAGTAAAAATATCCTGGACTCGTAAATAGCTTAATTTTTTTTTAGTTTTGTTTTTTTTTTTCAAACGACATTTTCCCAGTCATTTCAATGGCATTAAAACCAAAGGGGTCAAGAGCTCTAATGTGCTTGTTCTCAAGGATTCTTAGCAAGGGAATGCACAAATACTCAAAGACATACACACCACCAATTCTTCAACATTAATTCTGCAAGCCAATTTTAACAAAAGAAATCCAAATACATATTTCATGATGAAAATGATTACAAAAACCTATAGTACTGACTTGTAACTTTTGGACACAGTGTTTGACTATGTATCCTTGGGCTGAAGATAGTAAGAAGGGAGTTAAGAATTCTAAACTACTTTATGGGTATTCTACGACTGAATTTATTTGCTCTTAAAATACTGCCTGGCACATATTACAAGTGTTGACAACTCAAAATGCAGTTACTTCTACTACTATTTATTTGCTAATATAGAAAATTAGGCAAAATTGGCCACATCCCACTTTACTCCACCATGTAAATCATGCTGCAGTTAATGGCAATTCAAAGGATAGTTAAGGTAGACAGTACTTAAAAACAAAGTAAAATGAAACAGTTCTTACCTACAAACTATTTTTCACTAACACAGACATGTACAGAAGATAGACAATATAATCCTACTAGAAGTTGTAATTTATAGCCATCTAATAGATGTAAGATAGCCACATTTAATACTAAATTTTGAACAAAAACATTTCATGAATAAACCAATAAAAAAATCTTTCTAGTCAAAAAATCATTTCTAAATACAGATATCCCAAGCATAAGTTATAACTGACTGTATAGTTTGGCAGTATAATACTTAAAACAGAATTAAAGGAAATTTAGATTAAAAAAAAATTTTTTTTTAATGTTTATTTATTTTTGAGAGAGAGAGAGAGAGAGAGAGACAGAGCATGAGTGGGGGAGGAGCAGAGAGAGAGACACACACAGAATCCGAGGCAGGCTCTAGGCTCTGAGCTGTCAGCACAGAGACCAATGCGGGGCTAGAACTCACAAATTGTGAGATCATAACCTGAGCCGAAGTCAGACCCTCTACCAACTGAGCCACCCAAGCACCCCTATGGAAATTTAGATTTTAAAAAATATACAAATTGGAAATTCCTGTTAACGATGTATGTTCTGATTTTATTTAGCTACAAATGTTTCCTGCAATTCAGCATAAGGGTAACGGTACTTCTTGCATAAAAGCAATTAACTTTTTAAAAAACTAGCAATTTAAAATTGATCTATACATCATTCATATACAGAGACACATAAATGTCCATATGTATATATAACTTAAAAACTAATTATTAAATTTTATGCCAAACGTCACTGCAATAATGTTAACAGCTGTCCTTTGGAAAAGATGAAAACCTTATGAAGAATTTAGGACGAAGTCAAGGATCACTGCAATAATCAATTTCAGGCTCTAGGAAGACAGTTTGAAAACTACCGATTTCAAGACTCTAAAATTCATTAATTTATAATAATATATCATAAATGTACGAAACTACTATAACTTTTGCTCTTAAAAGCATTTTAGAAATCACCTTATGAATTGCATTATGAGGAGTACTTACCTTGCTCCAAAGATTTATATCCATAGACCTGCAGAGGGCAGCAAAGGATTAAAAATAAATCCAGAGGCTTAAAAAACATTGTAAGTTACAACACACTGGCAACTATTATATGCAATGCAGATAAAAGCCATAAAAAAAGTAAGTAAATAAATTTTTCCAAAGTTAGGTTGAATTTTTGGGATAATCTGGAAAGGCTGACTCTTTGAACTCAATCAAAATAATGATTAATTTAGGGGCGCCTGGGTGGCGCAGTCGGTTAAGCGTCCGACTTCAGCCAGGTCACGATCTCGCGGTCCGTGAGTTCGAGCCCCGCGTCGGGCTCTGGGCTGATGGCTCAGAGCCTGGAGCCTGTTTCCGATTCTGTGTCTCCCTCTCTCTCTGCCCCTCCCCCGTTCATGCTCTGTCTCTCTCTGTCCCAAAAATAAATAAACGTTGAAAAAAAAAAAATTAAAAAAAAAATGATTAATTTAAACAAGAATCATTAAGAATCATCCCTAAATCTTTGCGTCCAAGTTTGAAAGAGCAGGATATATATGCATACTCTCGAAGCATCTTCCCACAGACTGTTTATTACTTGTCTTAGTAAAGATAGAAACCATATAATGGAGAAATTGAACAACATCTTCACTAGGTGATCAAAATTAGACTAATGGACATTGCTGATGGACAATGTGTGATTTTTAGATTTAACTCCCTGAGGGCAGAATATCACTCCAATGCTATTCCTCCAGGCAGGAATGTAAAACCTAAAGTTAATCATGGGGAACCATAGTAAGGAATATTCTATAAAATAACTGGCTTGTATTCCCCCAAAATGTTAATGTCGTAAAAGATAAAAGCTGAAGAAACATTCTGGATTAGAGAAAATTAAAGAAAAAGGATAACATCCATCCATGAAGGAGCTTCTGGAAGAGAGGGGGGGGAATACATACATACACACACACATACATACATACATACATACGTAAATCTATCTATCTATCTAGAATAAAAAGAGCCATATTAGATAAAAGTATTCCATCAATGTTAAATTTTCTGAATTTGTAAACTGTGCTGTGGTTGTGTAACAATATCCTTGTTGTGTAGCGGGGCCCCTGGGTGGTTCAGTCAGTAGAGCATGTACCCTTCTAAGTTCAAGCTCCTTGTAGGGTATACAGATTACTTAAAAATAAAACCTTAACAAACAAACAAACAAAAAGAATATCCTTATTCTTTAGAATAACACCCCCAAAATCATAAATTTTATTATGTATATGTGTGTACATTGATTGATACATGTACATATGCATACACACAATAAGCATGGGTGTATAATCATTGATAGAGTGAATGAATAATAACAATGTAGAAAAATAATGTCGAAAAATGCTAAAAGTTAGTAAACGGGGCATATAAGAGTTCTTTGTACCATCCTTCCAATTTTCTATACATCTGAAATTACTCCAAAGAAAACGAAAAGAATGTCTCACCCAAATTTCTCCTATTTAAATGAAAAGCCATTTATGAAACAGGATAACCAGTGAACCAGTGTAACCAGTCTTACACTATTTTTAAGCTTCATAAATTTAATGTCTACAAGTTCTGTACATTTAATTTAAATATATCATCTACTTTAAAAAGACTGTGTTTTAATGGTAATTTTATTTTTTTAACGTTTGTTTATTTTGGGAAGAGAAAGCATGAGTGGGATAGCAGCAGAAACCCAGGCTGCACACTGTCGGCACAGAGACTGACATGGGGCGCAAACCCACTAACCGTGAGATCATGACCCAAGCCAAACTCAGGAATCGGGACACTCAACCGCCCGAGCCACCAAGGCACCCCTTAATGGTAATTTTATAATGCAAATATAATTTACTAAAACTTACAGACTATATTTACTACATATATTTACATTGTAAAATACCCACAAAATCTACAAGCCTTTTTAAATCTATACCTTTTTAAACTTGATGTTGGGCAGCTTTGAGTGGACTGAATTTTGGTATATGGAGTTAACAAGGCACTTATTTTTTATTCTAAAAACATATTCAGAGGAGCGCCTGGGTGGCGCAGTCGGTTAAGCGTCCGACTTCAGCCAGGTCACGATCTCGCAGTCCGGGAGTTCGAGCCCCGCATCGGGCTCTGGGCTGATGGCTCAGAGCCTGGAGCCTGTTTCCGATTCTGTGTCTCCCTCTCTCTCTGCCCCTCCCCCGTTCATGCTCTGTCTCTCTCTGTCCCAAAAATAAATAAACGTTGGAAAAAAAAAATTAAAAAAAAAAAAAAACATATTCAGAATGGGGGCGCCAGGGTGGCTCAGTCAGTAGAGAATGCAACTCTTTATCTCGGGGTTGTAAGTCTGAGCCTCATGCTGGGTGCAGATAGATATTATTTAAAAATAAAATCTTAATCCCTCTCAAAATAACACCAGGATTCTTCACAGAACTAGAACAAATAATCTTAAAATTTGTATGGAACCAGAAGAGACCCTGATAGCTAAAGCAATCTTGAAAAAGAAAACCAAAGCAGGAAGGCATCACAATCCTGGACTTCAAGCTATGCTACAAAGCTGTAATCATCAAGATAGTATGGTACTGGCACAAGAACAGACACTCAGGTCAATGGAACAGAAAAGAGAACCCAGAAATGGACCCACAAACGTATGGCCAACTAATCTTTGACAAAGCAGGAAAGAATATCCAATGGAATAAAGACAGTCTCTTCAGCAAATGGTGCTGGGAAAACTGGACAGCAACATGCAGAAAAATGAACCTGGACCACTTTCTTACACCATACACAAAAATACACTCAAAATGGATGAAAGACCTAAACATACGACAGGAAGCCATCAAAATCCTCAAGGAGAAAGCAGGCAAAAACCTTTTCGATCTTGGCCACAGACACTTCTTACTCAACAGGTCTCTACAGGCAATGGAAACAAAAGCAAAAACAAACTACTGGGACCTCATCAAAATAAAAAGCTTCTGCACAGCAAAGGAAACAATCAGCAAAACTAAAAGGCAACTGACAGAATGGGAGAAGATATTTGCAAACGACATATCACATAAAGGGTTAGTATCCAAAATCTATAAAGAACTTCTCAAACTCTACACCCAAAAAACAAATAATCCAGTGAAGAAATGGGCAAAAGACATGAATAGACACTTCTCCAAAGAAGACATCCAGATGGCCAACCGACACATGAAAACATGCTCAACATCACTCATTATCAGGGAATTACAAATCAAAACCACAATGAGATACCACCTTACACCTGTCAGAATGGCTAACATTAACAACTCAGGCAACAACAGATGTTGGTGAGGATGCAGAGAAAGAGGATCTCTTTTGCACTGTTGGTGGGAATGCAAGCTGGTGCAGCCACTTTGGAAAACAGTGTGGAGGTTCCTCAAAAAGTTAAAAATAGAACTACCCTACGACCCAGCAATTGCACTACTAGGCATCTATCCAAGGGATACAGGTGTGCTGTTTCAAAGGGACACATGCACCCCCATGTTTATAGCAGCACTATCAACAATAGCCAAAGTACGGAAAGAGCCCAAATGTCCATCGATGGATGAATGGATAAAGAAGATGTGGTATATATATACAATGGAGTATTACTCGGCAATCAAAAAGAATGAAATCTCACCATTTGCAACTATGTGGATGGAACTGGAGGGTATTATGCTAAGTGAAATTAGTCAGAGAAAGACAAATATCATATGACTTCACTCATATGAGGACTTTGAGACAAAACAGATGAACATAAGGGAAGCAAAAATAATATAAAAACAGGGCGGGGACAAAACATAAGAGACTTAAATATGGAGAACAAACAGAGGGTTACTGGAGGGGTTGTGGGAAGAGTGATGGGCTAAATGGGTAAGGGCATTAAGGAATCTACTCCTCAAATCATTGTTACACTATATGCTAACTAATTTGGATGTAAATTTAAAAAAATAAAATTAAAAAAAAAATAAGTAAAATAAAATAAAACAAAACAAAGCAAAATAAAATAAAATCTTAAGAGGTGCCTGGGTGGTTCAGTTGGTTAAATATCCAACTCTTGATTTCAGCTCAGGTTGTGATGTCTCAGTTTGTGAGTTCAAGTCCCCCATCAAGCTCTGGCTGACAGTACAGAGGCTGCTTGGGATTCGCTGTCCCCCTCTCTCTCTGTCCCTCCCCCATCTCACGCGCATGCATGCACTCTCTTCTCTCTCTCTCTCAAAATAAATAAACATTTAAAATATAAAAATAGGGGTGCCTGGGTGGCACAGTCGGTTAAGCATCCGACTTCAGCCAGGTCACAATCTCGCGGTCCGGGAGTTCGAGCCCCGCGTCAGGCTCTGGGCTGATGGCTCAGAGCCTGGAGCCTGTTTCCGATTCTGTGTCTCCCTCTCTCTCTGCCCCTCCCCTGTTCATGCTCTGTCTCTCTCTGTCCCAAAAATAAATAAACGTTGAAAAAAAAAATTAAAATATAAAAATAAAATAAAATCTTAAAAAAATTATTTTTTTCAGAATGCACTATCAACACACACCAAAAACTTAGATGAATTTCAGGGGCATTATGCTGAGTAAAAACAGGCCTGTCTCAAAACATGATTTACTTTGTGTGTCCATTCATATTATCTTTGCAAAATAACAGAATTATATAAATTGAAAACAAATTAGTGGTTGCCACAGGTTAAGGATGGGGTGGGGGCAGGGGTAGGACTACAGGGGGAGTCCTGGGGGGGGGGTATGCAGGATAACTATGGTAATAGAGTAGTTCTTTATCATCACTGCAGTGATGGTTACGCAAAGCTACACACACAATATAATATGTCAGAACTATACACACACATTATACCAATGTGTTTTGATAATGTACTATAATTATGTAAGATATAACCAGTGGGGGGAAATGGGTAGAGAGCACATAGGCCTTCTGTGTCCTATCTTTGCAACTTCCTATGATTCCATAATTATTTCAAAATAAAAACTACAAACATGACCATGCATGATGAAATCATCCCTCCCACTGATGCACATTAAGGAATTTTGGAAAAAGAAGATGGACTCTTAGCTATAGGTGTAGAAAAAAATGTGTATGGGGCGCCTGGGTGGCGCAGTCGGTTAAGCGTCCGACTTCAGCCAGGTCACGATCTCGCGGTCCGTGAGTTCGAGCCCCGCGTCGGGCTCTGGGCTGATGGCTCGGAGCCTGGAGCCTGTTTCTGATTCTGTGTCTCCCTCTCTCTCTGCCCCTCCCCCGTTCATGCTCTGTCTCAAAATAAATAAAAAACGTTGAAAAAAAAATTAAAAAAAAAAAAATGTGTATGAAGCCCTGTGTTTAGTATAGTGTTTGTTTTCATTTGGGAAAAATTCTTTGAGAAATCAGTTAACAGAAGAAATGATAAACTGACCTAAAAATCATAGCTTAGGGCTGTAGCAGAAAACAATGTCTCAACTATTAATGAGAGTTTTCATCTCGCCCATCCACTGACTACAGTGCAGCCTCCTTGGACTACTTGACGTTTCCATATGCAAAAAGAAAAGAAAAAAAAAAACTTTTATTTTGCCAAATAGTTAACTGAAAGAAGGGTGAGAACTCAAGATATGAAAATATAATGCCGCACAGTGAATGTAAGATACAGTAAAGTCTATATTGATAAAAATAAGGCATCTTTTCTGACCAGGCCAGAAACAGCTTTGATTTAATTCCAAGGAATCTTTTTTTAAAAATTTTTTTTTTTTTAACGTTTATTTATTTTTGAGACAGAGAGAGACAGAGCATGTATGGGGGAGGGTCAGAGAGAGGGAGACACAGAATCTGAAACAGGCTCCAGGCTTTGAGCTGTCAGCACAGAACCCGACGCGGGGCTCGAACTCACAGACCGCGAGATCATGACCTGAGCCGAAGTCGGACGCTTAACCGACCGAGCCACCCAGGCGCCCCTAATTCCAAGGAATCTTTTTTTTTTTTTTTTTCAACGTTTTTATTTTATTTTTGGGACAGAGAGAGACAGAGCATGAACGGGGGAGGGGCAGAGAGAGAGGGAGACACAGAATCAGAAACAGGCTCCAGGCTCTGAGCCATCAGCCCAGAGCCCGACGCGGGGCTCGAACTCCCGGACCGCGAGATCGTGACCTGGCCGAAGTCGGACGCTTAACTGACTGCACCACCCAGGCGCCCCTCCAAGGAATCTTAACCTATGGGTACCTACCACATCTAAGGAATTGGTAGGGGTGCAGGGTGGTGGGGGAGTGAGAAGCAGGGAAGTTTGCAGGCAAGTTAGAAGCCAATGCCCCAAAGCACACAACAATAAGTGGCAAGACTTAAGAGCGGTTTGTCACCTTTTTGGTATCATGGACCCCTTTTTGGGAAGCTGATGAATCCCTCTTCTCAGGTACTGCTAATTTTGTCAGGTGTGATAATATTATAGTGGTCATGTTGTTGTATTTAAAGTAAGTTCTGAGGTGTATACTGAAGTATTTATAGGTAGAATGACAAGAGGTCTGTAATTTAAACAGTCCAAGGGGGGGGTGGGGTGCAGGGGAGGAAACAAATGAAACAAGATGGTCTAAATCTTAACTGTTTGCTAATGGTTACTTGGGAGTCTACTTTTGTGAATGTTTGAAAACTCCATAGTAGAAGACAAACATTAAATAATTTGGGTGTAAATTTTAAAAAATAAAAAATAAAATAAATAAAAAATAAAAAATTCTTATTAATAAATAAATAAAAAAAAGACAAACACTATCTCTGGTCTAAATGTTGCATCTCTATTCCAATGCTCAACATTAATAAGCTGGGCTTCCTTTTTTAAGAAAAGCTACTTAATCATATCTCTCACCAAACATCAACGTACATAAAATAAAAAATATTAAGATACTAAACTGCCCTCCAACCTGGCAATAAGTACCTAGGAAAGGCTGAGAAATAAACTTTCAAAACTGTACATTTATCTAAAACAACTGACAATGACTAAAAGCACTACCTTGAATGTGAACCTTCATGATGGATGGCACAGGTTCAAAGAAAAAGTGCAGAATCTTTTAAAACTAAGTTTTTGTCAAGAAAAGGCAACACTTCTTCACTGAATGTTCACTGCTCTCTGGTCTCTGGCCTCAAACCTCCACTGAAAGTACTCTTGCTAAAATAACCACTAATCTCAATTCAAATTTCAACTAACGCTTTTTAATCTCCCTTGACTAAGTTTTGAGATTTGTGTTGTTGATCATTCTCCACCAGTCTCCTACTGATGCTTCTCCTTTCAAAGGACTCCTTTCAAAAATTTCCTTCCTATCTGCTCCTTAAGCAATCCTCTGTACTGGGTTCCAGGTACCTCATATTTTTTTACTTATTTTTAAGACAATCCTGTAGGTTTTAAAATTCCTTATGTTTTATAAGGAATATAAGAATATTCCTTATGTTTTATAAGGAATATAAGAATATTCCTTATGTTTTATAAGGAATATAAGAATATTCCTTATGTTTTATAAGGAATATAAGAATATTCCTTATGATTTATAAGGAATATAAGAATATTCCTTATGTTTTATAAGGAATATAAGAATATTCCTTATGTTTTATAAGGAATATAAGAATATTCCTTATGATTTATAAGGAATATAAATATATTCCTTATATTTAAGACAATCCTGTAGGTTTTAAAATTCCTTGTTTCACAGAAGATGAAACAGACTTAGAAAGGCTAGGTACAGTAGAAAGAGAAAGACTGAGAAAGGCCGGCTCAGCTGGTACAACATGTGACTCTTTATCTCAGGGTCATGAGTTCAAGCCCCATATTGGGCACACAGATTATTTAAAACAAAACAAAACAAAACAAAACAAAACAAAACAAATCCATCTGGGGCGCCTAGGAGGCTCAGTGTGTTAAGCATCTGACTCTTGATTTTGGCTCAAGTCATGATCTCAGGGTTGTGAGATGGAGTCTTGCATCGGGCTTCACACTAAATGCAGAGCCTACTTGAGATTCTCTCCCTCCCTTTCTCTCTGCCCCTCTCTGTGCTCTCCATCTCTAAAAAAAAAATTTTTTTTAACAGCTAAATAAAGTTTCACAGGTCCCTCAAAAGGCAACTCAAAGGACCCCACAAACTGTGGATCACCTTCCCTTACCTGCACCCATTTCTCTCCTCTTTGAATATCACTGTCAGCCTTACCTTCATTACACAAATCTTTCAATGGCTCAAAGCCATGACTCAAAGTCCAAACCTCACAACTTAGAAGAGATCATTGGAATGCACTTCCTTTGCCTTAAACAAATTCTTACTCATCCTTTAATACTCAGCTCAGCACCTTTTCTGCACATCTTAGCCCGGACTCATCCCTCCCTTGACCTTGGTAGAAGACATAGTACCTTCTCCTCTACATGTTGGTAATGATCAAGACCAGTTTGCAGGTGCTTTCTTACTTTCTGGTCTCCCAACTATGAACAACTTGGTGACGGTAAGTTTCCTGTTCATCCTTGGATTCAAGGATGAACCTATTATCTTGTGGTCCCAGCATTTGGCACACACAAATAAGTTAAAATTTCTGAGCACTTAAACCATAGTTCATGAAATACTTCCTCTGCTCCTATAAAGATGTCATGAATGGGAGCATCTTTTCTGACCGAAAAGAGGGCCTTACAATCCGGCATTTAACTTGGTGAATTCAATAGGGTAATGCCAGAAACTTCATTTTTTTCCCCCAACACATGGAAAGGAGCACCACTTCAATGGAATAAACAAACTCCTACTTGCCAAGTTTAGACTATTGCCATTGGGTCAGGAAATCCCTCCTTCTATCACAGAACTCTGTTTCTGTAGCAAAAAAGACTTAAATACTGGCATGCCAATTTGGAAACATTTATCTTTTTGACATGGTATATTTTTGACATGGTATATTCCCAGCCAAGTTGTGAACTAGCTTCAGTGACATTTTGTGTCTTAGAAGTGACTCAATATTTCTGGTGGTAGGTTTCAGTAATATATAATATGTATACTGCCCTCTTTCTTATTTGAACTTTGTTCAGCTAGCACTATTATTAGGAGGAAAGAAAAGTCTTACTCATACTTAATGTCAGCCTGCCTTGAATCTGACATAGGAATTTACTAACTTTATCAGTCAGATCTAAAATGCCCTTTAAAATAGTCTTAAAAACAGCCTTATTTTTTAAAAAAAGTTTAGAGTTAAGAATTCCCTAATAATCTTAAATAATCTCATCTTCACTAAGCAGTATTGAATTTAAATAGTTTTCTACAGGTGACTTTGCCTTCAAATGTTAACAGACAATTTATAAACTGGAAAATTTTTTTTTTTTTTTTCAACGTTTATTTATTTTTGGGACAGAGAGAGACAGAGCATGAACGGGAGAGGGGCAGAGAGAGAGGGAGACACAGAATTGGAAGCAGGCTCCAGGCTCTGAGCCATCAGCCCAGAGCCTGACGCGGGGCTCGAACTCGCAGACCGCGAGATCGTGACCTGGCTGAAGTCGGACGCTTAACCGACTGCGCCACCCAGGCGCCCCTAAACTGGAAAATTTTAGGAAGGCATATACTTCTTTTTCTTTCAAAGAGAGAATGCGAGAGGGGGAGAGAAAGGGGGAGAGAGAGAGAGAGAGAGAGAGAGAGAGAGAGAGAGAGAATCTCAAGTGGGCTCCATGCTCAGCACAGAGCCCGATACGGGGCTCAACCCCATGACCCTGGTATCATGACCCGAGCCAAAATCAAGAGTCAGATGCTTAACCAAATGAGCCACCCAGGCACCCCAGAAAGGCATATACTTGATTGGTAATCAATGACCAGGTCTTGAGATGATCAATTTACAGAAATACTAGCTCACCAAACACTACTCTCAGAAGACATGGAGAAAACAGTATTGGTATTTCAAAACTATTGTGGGATAGCATAAAAAATTAATCTGGGCCAACAGGTTACAGAACACATGCTAGGAACTATTTCCTCACAGACCCTGGACGTACTACTAGAAGGCAGTTTATTTGGTTTTTTTATTTTACTTTTTTTAAAAGGCAGTTTATATTAAGGGTAGAGAACTATCCCAAAATTGCATTCCAGTATTGAAATGCATATTCAAGTTTCCCTTATGATTAGCTAAAGTGACTACAGTATCTCATTTAATGCTCTAGAACTTCTTACATTTCGAATGACTATGAATAATCCTTCATAGTCTTTACTTTTGGTAAGGAGTAACTAAGTGAATCTCTTCTGTGTTCATCCTCCCGGCAGTTGCTGAGGGTTAATCTGGACTCTATTGGGAATGCAGATGAGCACCCAGTTGTCTTCTCATTCAGCCAATTCTAAACTAGAGTACAAGACCCTGGAGAAGCATGGGATAGGTGACTGTTTTAATAGTTGTATTAAATGTCCTGCAAAGGGATTTTAAAATATACATACTGTTTGATTCAGCATCAAATAAAAGAACAGAAAGCTACATTAATCCTAAGATACTAGACTGTAACAACATTGATTACATTCCGAATTTTTAATAGTTTTTGTGGTGGGAGAGAGCGAAAGAAATCACCTAGTTACAAATGCTTAAAAATATGCTATGAATAATGCCAAATTACCACAGGCTGAAACTTTTCTGTATCTACAATAAGACAAACTCACCAATGTAACAGTTTTGAACTTGAAGACTTAAAAATACTTTCCTGGAAGGGACTAGTTACAACTTGTTGCAGTGTAGACTACCAGAGAGAAGAGACCCTGGCCGAGAGCTCTGGAGATCTGCAGAACTGGCCTCAGTCTTTAGCGGAGTCCTTACAATCACATCTGAGTGAGGCAACAATCTGCAGCCTAGGGAACTATCCAAGACCTTTTGAGAGACTGAAAAAGACAATTCCCAAAACTCACACAGGGGTTGTAATAGCTCACATTCCCAAAGATCTCAAAAATACATGGTCTAGGGGTGCCTGGCTGGCGGAGTTGGTGGAGCATGTGACTCTTGATCTCGGGGTTGTGGGTTCAAGCCCTATGCTGTATGTAGAAATTATTTAAAAATACTAACAACAACAACAACAACAACAACAACAAAAACATGGGCTAGCAGGCAAAATACTCACAAGAATACTGCCTCAATAATGGAGCTGGATTAATTTACTGGGAATAATCCTAGACTGAAGGCTGATCTAGTCCTGCGTAAAGCATAAAAGCAACAAGCACTAAGAAAACTGTTCCAATAACTTAACTCAAAACATCAGAACAAAAGCTCAAAAATTTTTAAAGGAATAAAAAAAAAAATCCACATTTAACAGAATAAAATCTACAACTGGCCTCCAATCAGAAATTACAAAGAAACAGAAATGTATGATGTATACTGAGAAAAAATTTAACCAATAGAAACAGACCAGAAATGATACAAACAATAGAATTAATAGACACATCGAAACACCTATCGACAATATTCCATTTAGTCATGAAAGAAGAAAAAAAAAAGCATAAGCATGTCAAGGAGATATGGAAGATATGTTTAAAAAATCCAAATTGGATTCCTAGAAATTAGAAATATATCCGAGATTAAAATACATTCTAAATGTATCTCTGCCTCAGCCAAGCCTCCGCACTGCACAAATTAAGCCTACTGTCTTCAAGATAAAGGACAAGTTCCCATATGTTATTCACCACATTTCAGTCTGATCCCAACCAGCACCTCCAATCTCCACAACAAATACTTGCTGAATTAAAGGGAATGCCTAAACACAGAGGGAGACAAAAAGGCCTCTGTAATTAATTCAACCATGTGCCAGGTATTAATCTAGAACTGGAGATAGCGCAATAAACCAAACAAACAAAAGGTGATGTTCTAATAATCCACACAGCTGCCACAAAGTCTGTCACAAAATAATAACAAAAAGATACATACCCATGCCCTTACTTAGAACTGTTTATTTTTCCAAATTACAACTTAGTTTACCTAATTTCCCAGCCCATAATAAATCAAAAATAGCAAATTACTGAAGGATGCATAGGTTACTTAAATACACTGAAAGATGTCAAGAGCAAAGCAAAAGCTCTTACAGCAAAGATGATGACACAAAATTAAAAAGCAGAAACAGAGAGGTGCCTGGATGGCTCAGTCAGTTAAGCATCCAACTTTTGATAATGGCTCAGATCATGATCTCACGGTTTCTGAGATTCAGCTGCACTGTCAGTGTGGAGCCTGCTTAGGATTCTCTCCCTCTCTCTCTGCATCCCCCCCAAATAAACAAACATTTTTTAAAAAGCAGAAACAGAAAACACAACAAATTTAGTGTAGAGGCAAGCAACTCTACATACTTCAATCACTGAGGCACTCCCAGCTCAATGACTGACCTAGGTATATACCAGAACGTACAGTGTGGTTTTTTTTCCGTCACACTGGACCAACTTTACAGTCCAAATACCTTGTTTAAGAAGACTAGGACATGTGAAATGTAACAACTGCCATTCAAACGGACTACAAAAACATAACATCAGTCAAGTTAAAGAAGGAAATACACAGGCCTGGAAGTTTATACAACAAACTTTCAAGGACAAACAAATGACAATGTTACTATTTCACTTCATAATATATTATGGGTTTTTAAGTTTACTTATTTATTTTGAGAGAGACAGAGCGCAGAGGAGGGGAAGAGAGAGAGGGAGAATCCCAAGATATGGGGCTCCAACTCACGAAACTGTCAGATAGTGACCTGAGCCGAAATCAGGAGTCAGATATTTAACCAACTGAGCCACTCATGTGCCCTGGTTCTTACTTAGTTTTATGGGTTTTTTAAAAATCTGGCTCTACTAGCATTTTGATCCACTTAATTATGTATTTTGTATTTTTAAACTTTAAAGGTGCAGCCCTTGGTTTGTGTTTTAACCTAATTCAAAGCTATGACTGAAAAGAGTGGAACCACACTGGAAATGGTAGCAACACAGAATCCCACCGACCTGTTCTACCTCTCCTGGCCTGCAAGGGAGGTGCTGGAGAGGTCTACAAAAAACCCTAGTGTTCCCACCGATGAAACAGGCTAAAAATTACTGAGATTAGTATCAGAAATTAGAAATTAGAAAACAAAATTAGAAACCTGTCCTTTTGTAATTACCACTGTGAACAACTGATTCAACAAGGATTACCAATGACTGCTAAAAAACACTGAATGAAAGGTTCTGTGAAAGAGGACAGACCCACTGTCTCAAAGTATCATCCCACAGACTTCTCACTAATCACAAAGGGAGTGAGGTTCCTTTGCAAGAGAGACATGGCGGCCACCACCATAACCAAGTGATCAAACTCAGCTGATGGCACCAACATTGTATCTCTTGCTGCAATAAGAAATGCCATCACCTATCAAGTATTCTTGCTAAAAATATTCAACCTGAGTCTGATTATGAGAAAGAAACTGGATGAATACAAAATGTGGGAGGGACATTCTACAGATCAAGTAGCCTGGGACCCTTCAAAAAAGTTAATGTCATAAAGACAAAAAGAAGGTAGGGGAATTGTTCTGGATTAAGAGAATATAAAGAGGCAGCAACCAATGCAATGCATGCACTTACTGAATCCTCAATCAAAAAGTAAAATAGCTATAAAAGAAATATTTAGAACTAGGGACAATCTAAACATGAACTATGTATACTAGATGATATTATAATATTATTAAATTTTAGGAGTGATATCGGTATTGTGATTATATAGACGATGACCTTTTTTTTTTTTTAATTTTTTTCAACATTTATTTATTTTTGAGAGAAAGACAGACAGAGTGTGAGCAGCAGAGGGACAGAGAGAGAGGGAGACACACGATCCAAAGCAGGGTCCAGGCTCTGAGCTGTCAGCACAGAGCCCGACATGGGGTTCGAACCCACAGACCACAAGATCGTGACCAGAGCCGAAGTCAGACACTTAACTGACTGAGCCACCCAGGTGCCCCACGATGATGACCTTGTTCTTAAAGAGAAAAAAGCTGAAGGATCCAGAATCACGATGTCTACAACTTCAAGTGGTTCAGCAAAAATGGAAAAAGCATATATACATATGTGCTTGTGTGTACATATATGTTTGAGAAAGCAAATATAGCAAAATATCAAAAATGGTGACTCTACATAAAGGGTATATGGATGTTTCCTCTACTATTCTTTCAACTCATTATGTTTGAATTATTTTGAAAATAACAACACTAAGAAGGAAAAAGGTCATTAACATCCCCTGAGCACACAGAGGAAGACCGTAGTATTATCCTCACTAAAGTCACCTTGTAATTAAATATTCAAAGTACCATTCAAACATACATACAACTTTGGAACTCCAACCTGCCATTTTCAAACAGTGCTTTCTTCTCTGATACAAGACCTTTACCAAATCTGTGTGTATTTCTTGGAAAAGATGATATAAAAGACTGCCTGCACTCAAGTCAACTACTTAACAGGAAGAAGAAAACAGGTAAGGTTATTTCAGGTAACTAGTGAATGGAAAGATTTGGAAGACAAGAATATCTGTATGTTTCCTTACACAGCAGGTCAAAAAAAACAGGAGCAATCAGGCATAGAACATTATGTAAGGTAATCATCTTACCTCCTAAAGCCTAGAATTAGGCTGCCTCTCAAAGAAGCAAATGAGAAAGGCAATGTATTTGATTCCACTGCAAAAGAAAGTGATCATCATTAAATCCCAGACCAAACCCAAAAAACTTAAAAATTATCACCTTATTTGGAAACACATTTATAGCAATACTTTTTCATTTTCATTTTGGAAATTGTTTTTAAAACGGAAATGTTCTGATACAAAATTAATTAGATAATGCAGTAATATATACCTACAACATAAGCCATCCTTTAAAAACATTTTTATTCCATGTTCATGAATATATACAACTAATGAATTTGTGTTTTTTTGGTATAAATGGTAATAAGTAATCTACCAGCACACTGACAGTCAGTCTGGTACGCATGCCAAAACTGTACATTACTAGACAATGTGGCCCTACAAAGGAAGAAACTGTAACTACCCATAGGACTTCTGTCCTTTAAAGGAGAAAAGTTCTGGGGCACTTGGGTGGCTCAGTTGGTTAAGCGTCTGACTTCGGTTCAGGTCATGATCTCACGGTTCGTGGGTTTGAGCCCCGTGTCAGGCTCTGTGCTAACAGCTCAGAGCCTGGAGCCTGCTTCAGATTCTGTGTCTCCCTCCCTCTCTCTCCCTCTCTGCCTGTTCCCTGCTCAAATTCTGACTCTGTCCGTCTCGCGCACGCTTGCTCTCAAAAATAAACATTAAAAAAAAATGTAAGGAGAAAAGTTCTTTTCTCAGAGTAGCACTGGGTTCTGTAGAACCACTTACACTTTGTCATTCCATTTTCCACTATGATCAATAACCTCATACACGTAAGAGTGACAGCCTAAAGTCATAATAAGTCTTCACCTCTGTTAGATAACTGATTTATATTCACCTTCCACAAACAAGTATTTGCTTGTTCTATTATTCATTTTATCATTTAACAATTTACAACTTTGTATGTTTCAATGATGACATCGTAAGCCTGATTGCCTTACCACATAAGGCCTGATTCTTCACATAACCCTTACTAGCAAGGGAGGAAATCAAAGTAGGTAACTCCTGAATTTATTTTTCCCTGCCACTGTATTAAAATGGTGCCATGTTGCAAGTAACTGATTTAATCTTTTCATACATAATGTGACTACTGAATGATCCAAGATGGACAGAATTAGAGAGGAGCTCATAGTCGAGGTAAATTCTGAAAACAGAATTAATAAATACAGTTTAGTGAAGATTAAGATACCTGGTTAACTTAAAAACAAAAACACAACTCATGGGAAAGTCACATAAGATTTTAAGAGTATTTGCCCATCTCTTCTAAACATGAATTAAAATTTAACTCACACACATAAGAAAACTATTTTAGATCAACTGTTATATCCTTCAACAGGGAATATAAGTTTCTCAATGGTTTTACACAGAACTAAAAAATCTGAAAATCATTTTTTAAATGACCAGCATTTAGTCACTCAAGGAAGTTTTAAAGTGGACATAACTACATGCTTTTCAGCAACCTTTAATAAAACTGCTTGATGAAATTAATTCTCCACGGCTACAAACACAAGTGGGGAAATGTTTCCTACTACTACACAAAGTGGATCAAGACAAGCCACTTATTCTTCTCTACTACTTGCTATTCTTTTTGATGTAGTAACCAAAAGTGCCTACCTCAGAGCTGCCTACAGGGAATACCAGCAATTATAGAACTAACTGCTTTTCAAAGACCTGTAAATCAAAGCAGGGAGGGGAGGGCACTGACAGGAGTGGCCTGAAGTACTTCTTAAGTTCCTAGAATTTTTCTTTTTCAAATGTAATAGCCTCTTGAAATGTTATTTTTATACTATTCACACTAGTATTTTACAGAATATTGTCAAGTTTTTATTCATTAAAAAGTGACCAGAAACATCTTAGCAAGATGAAAGCTGCCGACAAAAAGCATCTAGTTTCCTTAGCAACAAATAAGTCTTAAAATCAGGTGGCTGACAACAAAGCGGAATGGATGCTACAGGGAAAAGGCAGCTCTCGTGTATACACCTCGTGCACCCAGATTCCTCTAACGCTTCTGTTTTTGACCTGTGAGGAAGGCAAATTTTTATATTATACTGAGTAGAAGGCAAAATCAATACCCTCAGATAGCAGCTAGCATTAACACCCAACCTTAAACTCAAATAACTACACCTCCAGGAGTCACCATTCTTCATACTGAACACCTTGCCTTTCCCTTATGATATTACGATGAACTATTTTCAATACCAGTAATATGGTTTTTACAATGTTTCCACCTATGCAGTCTGGGTACACATTAATCCAAGATGGACTTCTAACATTTTAGGAGTATAGAAACTGATGTTTGTGCGTTTTCTTTTTAAACAGCATCTTTTTCACAGG
This sequence comes from Prionailurus bengalensis, assembly GCF_016509475.1. Classification (NCBI taxonomy): domain Eukaryota; kingdom Metazoa; phylum Chordata; class Mammalia; order Carnivora; family Felidae; genus Prionailurus; species Prionailurus bengalensis. The sequence continues at coordinate 63,713,511 of NC_057354.1, forward strand.
ATTAGAAAAATGGTCAAGTAATGTCATAGATAAGTTCAAAAATGAAAACTGTAAGAAATGTCTTATTCATCAAAATGTGGGTAGGGTGAAAGAATCAGGTCAAATGAGACAATCTTGGTTCCGGCTCAATCACTAACTTTGACCAAATCATTTAACATCTCTGCCTTTCTTCATCCATCAATGCAGGTAATTTTATTAACATGTGATGAACACTGTAAAGCACCATAGCATTTGTTAAGTGTTTAGTAAACATCTGCTGTATTTTGGTTAATGAGGACTAGGAGATGGGCTTCATGGAACAGTGGCTATAATATGCATCAGTTTAGAAAACACTTTCAGAAACAATATCTCCTATGATGTTCACACTGACTTGCACAAGGCAGAGAAGTAACACTATCCCCATTTCAAGAAATTGAAGCAAAAGGACTGTTCCAGGTCCCATAATCAGTGGCTTAATTATAAATAGAACCAAGTCTTCTGGGTCCTAACCTACTACCAAATAATCTCCAAGGTTCTTTTAACTTTAAAATTACTTCCAAATTGTCCATAAGTTAAACTCATAAACTGTCTTATCAATCTCGCTTAAGCAAAACATATTAAAAAAACACAGAAAGTTACCTTGACCTTCCCTGAGGTACGTATCAAGGGCATGAACTACCCTGTATGCCCTCAATAGTAACTGAAATCAATACCTGTCAAGTTTACAGCTAATGTTGCATACTTACAAAATGATAAAACATAGGATAAATTCCCAGTAACTGCTTCACTTCTGAATTCAGCTTGTGAAAATACATTATTTTCAGGTAGACATCCATTTTCCTAGGGATAAAGCATATTTCAATGATAACATACCTCAGCTATAAATATGTTGATATGCCATTCAAATTTCCTGTTTTCCCATTTCTTTATATCACCACATTCTTTGATAATCCTTCACCCAAAACAATCATTTTCTAGAACAATACGTAAACTGAATAAATGAACTTTAACAAAAACTATGAGATAGAGTTTCAACATTCCAAATTAAATACCTAATCTTCAAATTCAAATATGTGTTACCCTTAGGATGCCTTCCTTCTAGAAAGAATTTATTACTGAAGGCATGAGACCAATTCTCTCATTCATAACAAAATAAAAATTCAATGCACTTGGATTTAACTCCAAATGGTGTTAAACCAATTTAACACCAAATGGTTAATCATGTGGCCCAATGCCATCATTTGTTTAATAATTTAATATCTGAGCCAAAATTCAACTCCAATACATTTACTGACTCACTGTATACTAGCACAATATTGAAAGCAACCTAATCAATAATAAGCAATAACTAGAAATAAATTAAGGTATATCCATACAATAAAACAGCACTCAAGCATAAAAAAATAACTGTTGGAATTACACACTGGAATAGAAAGTGCCAAGTGAAAAAAGTAGGTTGGGGAAGTAAGACCCTGTGGGGAAATGAATTTTTATATATAAATTTTTTAACAGTAAAATATGTACACCACAGGCTCAAAATACTCTGCTAAATACTCAGGGAAGAGAGGTAAAGACACTTAAGATATAAACTCTGCCTTTAAAAGGACTGTAGTTATGTAATTATTTCAAAGAAAGAAAAGAACACTAAAATTATTAGAAAAATCTAGGCATTATGGGAATAACCACCTAGGAAACAGACCTTCTAAACAAAGTATTTCTTATTAAGGTGGCTGGTGCTCTGCCATAATGTTCCTAACTGCAGACCACTTTGTTCTGAAAACGCAAAGTACAGCCCTTGCTGATCCAATGCACTATCCAAGTCAATTACTTCATTTGCCCCTTCATAAATGCCTTGCCTCTTGTGATGGGAACAGGAATTACTGGGTAGGAAAATAATGCTTTGCAGTCAAACAAAAGATTATTTTAAAAAAAGAATAAGTGTACTATGTATGGTAAGTATACTAAGACTGTATTATGAAAATTCATATACAAGTGAAAAGTAATGGTCAAAAGCTGAAAACTTGTAGTTACACTGTAAAGCAGGATTAAGGAGCGTCTAAATGTTTTATTTACATTTTTCTTGATATTGACATATTGCCTTTTAAGAAGGCAACACAAGAACACAAGAAAATTGGTGTTTTACCTTTTCAAGTTTTTTAAGTTTAACCACTATAAATGTTACACTAACTGGTGTTTTTACAAAGCTTTTAGAAAATTGTATACAGACAATGACCATTTTTAGTACTAAGCTTAATGACTTTTCTTTTTTGGGGGTTACTACTAAACAATTAGGGAGGAAAGAAATCTCTTCAATTATGAAATTAAAACCACACTTACTTGTACTCACCTGCAAAACCCCACGAACTGACCTCACGCTATCAAAGGATGGAAACACGTAATTTATATAGGTCTCCTGATCAGGATTTACTCCCACTTCATTCATTGCTTTGAGAACTTCAATTATACCTATAAGATAAAATTTAGAAGCACAGAAATGAAATACTTGGAACAAATTAACAAAAGATCAGAAAGTTCAGTTTATTTACTTTCTGAATCATAATGTATGAAAGAATACTCATTTTGTCTAAAAAGAGAAAGCAGAAAAGCAAAAGAACTGGGAAATACGATGACAAATCTATTAATCCAGTGGCAAGTTCTAAGGGAATATCCCACAAATTATAACTGTAAGAAAATTTAAAACAATTGAAAAATAAGCCTAATACTTCTGGTATTATACAAATGAACACAGATCATAAAATAGCATTGCTATTACAGCAGTGATGGATCAACACAATAAAACTTGACCAGAATAAACACTGCAGAGGGAAGGGATGAGCGGGGCACAGGGCGAGGGGATCTGTCAAGGACAAAAGTGTTCTCTCAAGCCTTTATATTAAAAATTCCCTAATTGTTAACTTAAAAAAAATTTTTTTAAGTTTTTATTTATTATTCTTGAGAGAGAGAGAGAGAGAGTGAGCAAGCAAGCGAGCACGAGTGGGGTAGGGGCAGAGAGAGAATTCTAAGCAGGGTCCAAGCTGTCAGCTCAGAACCCAATGTGGGGCTTGAACTCACGAAACAGGAGATCATGACCTGAGCTGAGATCAAGAGTCAGACACTCAACCAATTGAACCACCCAGGCACCCCTTAACTTCCGATTTCCTATTTTATAGGAGTAAAAAGGAAAAAGGAACAACAGATTCTAAGAAATTATTATCTCGATATAGCTAAAAATAAAAATCTACAAGATTGTTTCTCCCTTCTCCCACTTACAAAAAAATCTTTTATTAAAGTCTTAAAAGTCACTGCATGTTTTCCAAAGCTATAGTTGGGTTCAAATAGTGTAAACGGATTCCTTTTTTTAAATTTATATTTTAATGTTTATTTATTTTTCAGATAACGCGAGAGACAGAGTGTAAGCAGCAGAGGGGCAGACAGAGGGAGACACAGAATCTGAAGGGGGCTCCAGGCTCTGAGCTGTCAGCCCAGAGCCCAATGCGGGGTTTAAACTCATAAACCGTGAGATGATGACCTGAGCGGAAGTCAGACACTTAACCAACTGAGCCACTCAGGCGCCCCCAAACTGATTTCTTTATACAAGATCAATTAATCTGGAAAATTACCAAACTACTCAGGTGTCACCTACCTTGACACACAGTTTAATAAAAGAAAGGACTCTTTAAAACTTATTTTCTTTAGTTTCATTACTTTCACATTAAAACTTCCCCTAAAGATCCCTGTGTTTGCCCTATCACATCATCTACAGAAAAATTACATTTCTACAGGGGCTGGGTGGCTCAGTTGATTGAGCATCCAATTTCAGCTCAGGTCATGATCTCGCAGTCCGTCAGTTCACACCCCATGTCAGGCTCTGTGCTGACAGCTCGGAGCCTGGAGCCTGCTTCAGATTCTGTGCCTCCCTCTCTCTCTGTCCCTCCCCACTCATGCTCTCTCTGTCAAAAATAAATAAACATTAAAAAAAAATTTTAATTACATTTCTACAAATTTGTTATATAATGTGCTCTAGCGCAATACTTGATTGTAAATTCCCACCGAGTACAGAAATATATAGGCAAGTGTGATAACATTATGAATATCTGCACATTTATTTACTTATTTTAATGTTTATTTATTCTTGAGAGACAGACAGAGACAGAGTATGAGTGGGGAGGGTCAGAGAGACAGGGAGACACAGAATCTGAAGCAGGCTCCAGGCTCTGAGCTATTAGCACAGAGTCTGATGTAGGGCTTGAACTCACAAACTGTGAGATCATGACCTGAGCCGAAGTTGGACACTTAAGCGACTAAGCCACCCAGGCGCCCTGCACAATTCTTTTAGATAAAATTCAGATTATTATTCAGATTAAACAGTTTATTATACTTAAAATCACCTAATGATCTTCAAAACCTTAAATATTTAAACGTACAATACTTAAAAAACCCTCAAGGTAAAGCATGTGCTTAGTTCTAAGTTTAGGAGAACATGCATGTTGGTCCATAGAGCACACAACAGGCATATAACAATATTTGTAAGTAAAATTTAGGAGAAGTATTCCTCTAACAATTCACTAGGAATTACTACTAATAACATTGATAACTATCATAAAAAATGGCAAATCACACTATGCTCTTCTTTACATGCAAAGATTACTAAGCACTTGAGAGGAGGGCACAGCTAGTAGCCTTTCAATTACTAGTAACAGACTTGTGCTAATCTAATGTCCTCAATGTCCTTTCTCACCAATAGGGATTGCTTTCATGACCACGGTTTAAAGTAAATAACTAAGTTTCTAGTAAGACTCTCCAGTGAAATGACAAAACAAAAACAAGTTCAAAGTTTAAAGAGACCTTTAAGTTTAAAGAGCTTTCAACCCTGTTCTGGCACTTAATGGTAGTGTAAATCTGAGCAAATAACTTCCCCTCTCTGAGCCATAATTTCTTTTTTTTTTTTAATTTTTAAATGTTTATTTATTTTTGACAGAGAGACAGAGCATGAGTGGGGGAGGGGCAGAGAGAGGGAGACACAGAATCTGAAGTGGGCTCCAGGCTCTGAGCTGTCCGCACAGAGCCCGATGTGGGGCTCAAACTCATGGACCGCGAGATCATGACCTGAGCCAAAGTCGGACGGTTAACCAATTGAGCCACCCAGGCGCCCCTCTGAGCCATAATTTCTTAGCTTACACATTAGAAATAACAATATGCCAGGAACCATGCCTTTTAGACACTTCATCAAAAAACACTTGGCTTAATCCTTCCTAACTACCATCCTTGTTAGATTCAGCAGATTGATATGTGTCAAGGCACTCAATGAATGGAAAATTTTTCTGACTTATAGAGTCTAGGCCTAGTGAATAAATAGAAACAGTTTCAAGAACTGTAAGTACTACCCACAGGCATGGAAGAAATTCTTGTGGTCTAGGCCTAGAGGAAGACTGAGAACAGGAAAAAGAGAACACACTGAACAGAAAGAATCCTAGTACTTAGTTTTGATCAATCTATCAATAGCTGACTCCTGACCAACATGGGTTAGGGGCGCTGGCTCCAGTGCAATTGAAAATCCGCACATAACTTCTGACTCTCTAAAAACTTAACTACTAACAGCCTAATGTTGACCAGAAGCCTTATCAAAAACAATCAATTAGTACATTATTTTGTATGTGCTATGTATTAAATACTGTATTCTTACAATAAAGTAACCTAGAGAAAAAAATGTTATACAGAAAGTGTAAGTTCTCTCTCTCCCTCTCTCAAAATAAAGAAAGAAAGAAAGGAAGGGGCTCAGTCAGTTAAGCATCCAACTCTTGATTTTGGCTCAGGACATGTTCTCACGGTTCTCTCACGGTTCATGAGATCAAGCCCCGAGTCCAGACAATGCAGAGCCTCCTTGGGATTCCTGCTCTCCCTCTCTCTCTCTGCCCCTCCCCCGCTCACATGCACATTCTCTCTCAAAATACTAAAAAATAAACTCAAAAAAAAGAAAAAAAAATCGTTAAGGAAGAGAAAATACATTTTCTTTTTTTTTTTAATTTTTTTTTTTCAACGTTTATTTATTTTTGGGACAGAGAGAGACAGAGCATGAACGGGGGAGGGGCAGAGAGAGAGGGACACACAGAATCGGAAACAGGCTCCAGGCTCTGAGCCATCAGCCCAGAGCCTGACGCGGGGCTGGAACTCCCGGACCGCGAGATCGTGACCTGGCTGAAGTCAGACGCTTAACTGACTGCGCCACCCAGGCGCCCCGAGAAAATACATTTTCAATACTGTATTTATTTAAAAAATCCGGGGGCGCCTGGGTGGCTCAATCAGTTGGGTATCTGACTTCGGCTCAGGTCATGATCTCACAGTTCGTGAGTTCGAGCCCTGTGTCAGGCTCTGTGCTGACAACTCAGAGCCTGGAGCCTACTCCGGATTCTGTGTCTCCTCTCTCTCTCTCTGCCTCACCCCTGCTTGCTGTCTCTGAAAACTGAATAAACATTTACAATTTTTTTTAATAAATAAATAAATAAATAATAAAAATAAAAAATCCATGTTTATGGGAACCTATGCAGTTCAAACCTGTTACCTGTATTTTCAGGGGCCAACTGTATTAACAAGGCTTTCAACTCAGTCTACTGGGGGCGGGGGGGGGTGGGTGTACTTCTCTATGTAAATAAAGCTGGAAATGTCTTCAGAAGTCAATCTTTATTTTAACCAAAGTGTTAAACTGAATGATTTCTCTAAGATCAAAGGCATATCTTGAATAAGATACCAAGTCTCCTAGGGCAGGTGGGTAGTTCAGGCAGTTGAGCATCCAACTCTTAATTTTGGCTCAGGTCATGACCTCACAGTTTGTGGGTTTGAGCCCCATGTCAGGCTCTGCGCTGACAGTACAGAACCTGTTTGGGATTCTCTCTCTCCCTCTCTCTCTGTCCCTCTCCAGGTCGCATGCCCTCTCTCTCTCAAAATAAATAAATAAACATTAAAAAAAAAAAGTTTCCTAATTGCTGGCAGGTGCTCGTAACACCACAAAACTGCAAAAACCTACACTTTATCCTGGAATCAGAAGAACGTGGGATCGGGGCGCCTGGGTGGCGCAGTCGGTTAAGCGTCCGACTTCAGCCAGGTCACGATCTCGCGGTCCGTGAGTTCGAGCCCCGCGTCGGGCTCTGAGCTGATGGCTCAGAGCCTGGAGCCTGTTTCCGATTCTGTGTCTCCCTCTCTCTCTGCCCCTCCCCCGTTCATGCTCTGTCTCTCTCTGTCCCAAATATAAATAAACGTTGAAAAAAAAAAAAAAAAAAAAAGAAGAACGTGGGATCAAGTCCTTGCTCTGTCACCAAAAACTGATTTTTAGCAGTTCTTCGTCTATAAGAATGATGATAATAAAACTTTCCACTTAGCTCTCAAGGTGGTCATTTACATTAAAGGAAAAAATGTGTGAAACCCTAAAAATACTAAATAAATGTTACTAGTAACAATGATTTCGTTTTTTTAGCTGTCTTAAAATACCCTAGTAATTTTTTAAATTTTCTTAGTGATACCCAGAGTAAATGCAGAATAATGTAACTATATATTTGATTTTCTGATGTCTGAAAATAGACCAACAAATTGAATGTAAACAGAAGATTCTTATTTCTGTACAAAACACTTCACTGTGATATCTAGGATCCAAAGACATTTTATTCTCTTAACTCATTGTTCTTCCAAAAGGTACATTAGGGGGAGGAGTGTATTCTGCTCATTTAGAGGATGTGTGATGCCAGCATTTTTTAACATGTATTTTTCTAACTGAAATTAAAGTTGGTTTAAGAAAACCCAGGTCCAGGGGCACCTGGGTGGCTCAGTCGGTTAAGCGTCCGACTTCGGCTCAGGTCATGATCTCGCGGTCCGTGAGTTCGAGCCCCGCGTCGGGCTCTGTGCTGACAGCTCAGAGCCTGGAGCCTGTTTCAGATTCTGTGTCTCCCTCTCTCTCTGACCCTCCCCTGTTCATGCTCTGTCTCAAAAATAAATAAACATTAAAAAAAAAAATTTTTTTTAAAAAGAAAACCCAGGTCCACACCTGCCTGATCAGTTAAGTTCAGTCACTCCCTTAGGCATTCTGAGGGAGGATACAAAGATATTCACTTCAATAACTACAGTCCGATGGGAGGACAGAAAAACTTATCAATAAGGAGAAAAAAACATGATTGATCTCACATACCCACTTACCTCCTCCTAAAAAATACAATTCATGTATTTTTTTAATTTTTAAAATATTTATTTATGTATTTTGAGAGAGAGGGGACAGCAGGGGGGGAGGAGGAAAGAGAGAATCCCAAGTAGGTGCCTTCATATTTCTCTTTTACTTATTTTTACTTTTATCTTTTTTTTAAATTTTTTTCTACGTTTATTCATTTATTTTGAGAGAGAGAGAGAAAGCACGAGTTGGGGAGGGGCAGAGAGAGAGGTGAGAGTGAGAATCCCAAACAGTCTCCATGCTGCCAGCACAGAGCCCAACACAGGGCTTGAACCCACGAACCGAACCATGAGATCATGACCTGAGCCAAAGTCAGATGCTTAACCAACTGAGCCACCTAGGTGCCCCTCGTATTTTTCTTTTAAATAAAAAGATTAAAATAATCATATATTAACCTAGGGAAACATAGATTCCAAACCTGTGTGAACTTAGAAAATCGAACTAAGACTAAGCAATCAAATACAAATATTTAAGGAGCACCTGATGGCTCAGTCGGTTGAGCCACCAACTCTTGATTTCGGCTCAGGTCACAATCTCAACAGTTGTGAGATCTGAGCCCTCAGCAGGGCTCTGTGCTGGGCATGGAGCCTGCTTAAGATTCTCTCTCCCTTTCCCTCTGTCCCTCCCCTACTTGTGCACATGCTCTCTCTCTCTCAAAAAAAAAAAAAAAAAAAAAAATTTCAAAGATAGTCACGACAAAGTTTATGAATCCAGAGGAAAGCCTCCATTCAAAAAGCTTTGTAGAATTAAAATAGTTTATACTTTTGGGAAAGATAAATGGTTGATCTGAACAACTTCCACAAACTATGACCACTTACTCCACATGATTTTTGACTCTTATGTAGGGCACTCCCTCTACCAGAGGCAATATCTTATTTCTTGAAAAGTATTTTCTATTCAACCAACTTTACTCAATTGGCATTCAAGCTTCTGTATGGCCCCTTCCTTATAGATCTTATCCCTTCTATATTTAACTTTTCGGTTTTCTAAATATACTCAGGGATATAAATCCTCAATCATTTTGGGTTATTCCCTCTCATTCAGGCCAACTTGCTAAAATTCTAAGTGGTGACTTTTCCATTTGTGCCACAGAGAAAAATACTAGTAAGATGAGCTATAAGGAAATCACTGTGAGAATCTTCCTTAGGGGTTGGTGATGGCTGAACTGGCAGCCAGAAATATTCTAGAATTCAATAATAGTATGAATGATTGTAGTATCGTTGAAAACTCTTGCTTCAGTTTGATCTGATCTCTAAATACCTTTCTTTGATTTCATGAAGGGTTTTATCTATTCCTTATGAAACGCTCCTCTACATCTTCCAACACTACAGCTGTTATTTTCTTCTGTTCTTTCTACCAGTTTATATAGGACATTTTCCTGGACAAGAACAAGTTCATTGCACTGATAAAAATGTGACCTTCTTACCTGACCCTGAAGAAACCATACAAAGTATGTATAGCCATTTTGTTGTCACATGAAGGACAACTGGAGAACACATACTTTACTATATTTCTGGACCTCCCACAAAGGGAGAAACTAGTTTTTAAAAACTGTAACACAACTGACAGTATCTTGTACCTCAAGTTACCTTTCTCAGCTTTTATGTTTTTGCAGATAAAACCATCACTGATTAAAAAACTTACACCACTTTTTTAAATGTCCTAATGTAAAAACTGGCATCTAACTTTTAGTTAATAGCTAAGAATTTTTATAAAATAAACACAGCATAACACTTACAAATGTCTAATACGGAGGTGTTATGATATTTAAAAAGAGTGTTTAAAATAGAACAGAAATCCTCAGTTCTAAGCCCAGCAGCACTGACAGCTAGGTGTGGAACCCAAGGTCAGTCATGGAATTTCTCTGCTGCTCTCAGTTACTTCGTTAATATAAAGCAGTCTTTCAACAAGGCACCTTTGTGATCTAAATTATAAGCTTCTAAGAGAGGATGGATTCAAGATAAAGCCCATTTTTCTACTAGTTTGAGCTACAACTATCAAAAGAAATCACCTGAATTCTTCTATGCTTACTAAGTTGTTAAAGTGTGGTAACCAATTCAAGTCTAGACACACTGATATGGTTGAAGAAAGCAAATTTTCCTGATGAACAAACATTTCAACAGGGGTATTTTCTTATCTGTGTAGAGGTGGACAATATGAATATGCCCGAAGATTTTCATGGAATGATGTAAATTTTCTCTGGTTCAAAAATACTGTGTTAAAGGTTACTTCTTGGGAGCTTTCAGAACTGGAGGATGTGCAAAGAGTTAATCAACTAACATAGTGTTTTCATGAAGATTTTTCTAAAAAGGATTTTGAGACTTTTATAGCCAGAAACAATTAGGGAATACTTGTTTCACTATTTCCTTTAGACCAGAAGATGACTATATATTTAAAATAAAATTGCAATACGAAAGTCTGCTAAAAGCACTTTTTTTGTTGTTTGTGCATTTTGTTTGTCACCCAGTGTCATACTAACAACTCTGCATCTCATTCTAAAGCACATTATACTGCGAGATAAAATGAAAAAGACCATTTTTTGTTTCCCCAAGGGGGAAGTACTTCTGTTAAAAGCATCTTTTTATGAGACTACTCTTTCTGAATTACCAATAATGCAAACCAAAGAATTAGATACTGTACTCTAAAATTTAATATTTGCTCAATTCTTATTCATATCCTATAGGTATCCCATGTGTACAAGGAAAAAGTATGCTAAATGCGTAAGCGTACTTAAGAACCTGAGAGATTGAACATTTCTGTCCTTCAATCAGCAGGCTGTCAGGTCATGAGCACTCATTTTGCAATAAAAGTTTTCCTGCCTTTCCTATTATTGTAACTCAGCTCAGTTAAGGAGACTGGTCCACAAAGAAAATGGCTTGATTATGTATAACTTTATCTTGAATAAGGCTAGACAAATTAATTTTGAACGGTATATGTAAAATCAAAAACTAAGGAGTTTTTCGAAAAACTTAAAAATAAAAAAACTGTTTAAAACTACACTGACAAGTCTGAATATCAAGATCAGAGACGAAGTCAGAATGAAATTAAGACGAAAGAAATCCACTATGTTTTTAAAAATGCTTACCCAATTCTTGACTCTGACTTCAATCAATTCTATTTTCTCAGAAGGTCTACTACTCAGAGAGAAGTTTGCCTTCCCAAAGAATCCAACTAGATGTGTGTAGAAACTTACACTGGATCTCTGGACCATTATGAATCTGTAAAAGGCAAAACCTAACCTTGAACATTTTTCTCCTTCTGATGTCCAGCTAGCAATGGCCAGAAATAATGAGTTCTGACAGGAAAACCTTCTTCCTTCAGAGCCTTCATTAGAGCTTTTGCCAAATCTGAAAGAGATATCATAAAATATTACAAAGCTACTTCAGCAAAACTTATTTATGTCAGTTTTAATGATGAGAATATCATACCACTTTTATTGGCTTGTAATGCGCAGTGGAGTGTGAACTGCAAAGGAGACGTATGCATCTGGGATTCCTTTAACTGCTTGCAGTAATCTTTCAGCTTCTCTGCAGGCTAGGGGGAAAAGGTACCACACATCAGCTGGGTCTGCAAATATCCTACCATTTGACCTTCTGCAGATATGCTACCACTCCTGGAATGAAAAATTTCAACCTCTCATCCTCTTTCTAACTGATAAACTTATAACACAGAAACAAAGTTTTCATAATGTTTGCAATTGGTCTCATCTCATAGTATGTTCTTCTACTTTATAGACTCTTATTTCACTGCCTATTACACTGTCAATAAAGTAAAAACAGACAGGATACCGTATTCATAGTCACACAGTGTCGTAAAAAGAAACTGCCAAAGTCATTCAGATTGTCTTCCCTTGATACAGGACATGCTAATAAAATTTGGAATGCTGTATCTTCCAATTTTTCAGTGACTAAAAGCAGAATGAGGTTCATTGCATCTGGGAAGAAAAGAAAAGAAAGACATATTCTGTTACTGAATTGAATAATATTTTTACACTGCAGCCACTCTGAAAGACAAACTTATGAACTACAAAGGCCAAAAGGATATATCTCCCTAGATAACAGTGAAACACTTCCAAATCAAAACATTCCCATCTGCTCATTAACTCAAGTTGTTTAGTTCATTAATCTGACTTCTAAGAGTCCTGTGTTCATGTACTACAATCCCCTATCGTTAGAGAATGCCCTTTCCATCATGTAAGAAAAGTAATTCAGATTTTTAGAAAAATCATAAAAATAAATTTTTAAAAACTACCTGGAATATATCTTCTTTCATATGTAATTTTTTCCAAAATTTCTGGGACATATTGAGAATACCCAGCTTTACTGAAACTAAAAATAATTTGCAATAAATCACGGTCCATAAGGTAAAGATCAGACTTCTTCACCTTCTCCAGAGTCTGTAGACAGTTTCAGAAATTAGAAGAACGAGTTAGAAACCAGCATTTTTAAATTATAGCCAAATAAATTAAAATACCAAAATTTAAAAAATTAGGAACATACACCATCTAAAGGTTTAGGGCTTATATTACAAAACAGAAAACATTACATTTCAGCAATAACTAAGATCAACACCAAGGTACCAAACTTTAAAAATTCTCCATCAATACTAATGTCTACAAGAAATACCTTTAAAAACAGATATAAGCTATACTTTTCTGCTTCATGCAAAACATAACACAAGCTCACACAAATGATTTTTTTTTATGCAATAGTTTTAAAGTATTATTTACATGACATAAGACATACCTGCTTAACATGATCAATGTCACCCTTTTCAGCATACGCATTCAATAATGCTAAGTATGTGTCTGGACCAGGCTCAATTCCAGCCTCTCTCATCACTGTGAGAATATTTTCTGCATTCTCTATATCTCTGGAAGTTATTCAAAGAAAACAGATTATTATAATACTGGCAAATGTAATACTATCATTCTAAAATATATTAGCCTGTACTTATTAAAATTAACAACTCTTATAAAACCATTTAGCAAAGGACATCAGAAAAGAGCAAATACACATGAAGCCAGCTATAGGTTTCTGAAACAACAAAAATAATAAATGTTCCAAATTTTTACAGGTAACTATTCCAAAAGAGAAACCAAACTGCATAATAATCACATAGACCTTAAATTAATGTGCCCTCTTTCATCAAGTGCGCTATGACTCAAATTTACCTTTTTAGGGAAGAATAACATTTAGTAAATTATTCTTCAAAAATAAAACTGTTTTCCAAGGGCATCAAGAGGGCAATTAAAATACAAAGTCAAGGGGCGCCTGGGTGGCTCAGTCAGTTGAGCGTCCGACTTCAGCTCAGGTCATGATCTCACAGTTCGTGAGTTTGAGGCCCGCGTTGGGGCCTGTGCTGACAGCTCGGAGCCTAGAGCCTGCTTAGGATTCTGTGTCTCCCTCTCTCTCTGCCCCTCCCCCACACATGCTCTGTCTCTCTCCCTCTGTCAAAAATAAATAAAAATTTAAAAACAAACAAACAAAAAGTCAACTAGTTTGGATCAGGCCCAATTTTTAAAATTGAGTTATTTTCAAATAAAAGTTTTATGAAACAGATAAATTTAAGAATAAGTTCTTAAAAAATTGCATGTTCTACTTCACACGCTCAAAATTTTTGAGGGGTTAGATAAACATGGTTTAAGAATTTTCTACAATAATTTCCTATAATTTAAACCTCGCTCGAGAACAAAACCTTAAGTTGAACATTACCCGGCTCTTGCATGCCCTGTAACAAGAGCACTGAAAACTGCCTCCGTGATTGGCAGGTCCTTAGTTTTCATAAATCCAAGAATCTTGCTGCAATAAAAGAGAAATGAAAATACTTTTTGGAAACATACATCAGAACCACTTTTTACAACATACAAACACAAAATCTCACTCCCTGAAATTATATCAATTATATCAAATTATAGATCTTGAACTACCCTTGGTAAAAATAGCAGGTAAGTTTTTAAAATTTGATTGTTTCTTCTATACGAATTAACCTTTAAAAAGCCTATAAAGTTTAATAAAAATCCATTCAATTAAAAATGAATTATACATTTCAATTTATTCCTTATTTCCTAAAGCTGCCATCCAAAAGTAGTACTAAATTTTACAGAGAAATAAACGTCACAACTGATTTTACAGGAATCAGCAAGATAGAATATTGCAAGTTTTATAAATGAATACAGTTTAAATGGCTAAGAACATTTCCTTTAGGAAATAATCAATTTAAAAGGACTAAAGCCAACTTTATACACCTCAGCAATTTTAAGCCTCTGTTCCAGTAAATCAAAATTTTAATTAAAATAGCAATACTCATTTATCTTTCTCCTCTTACACAATTTTATATTTTACCTAAGTCAAGTCATATTACCAAATTTGCTAGATTAAAATCCTTATGAAATAATTTCCCTAAGAAGAAGCTTAAAAGAAAAAGAAAGACAAATGAACGTATCCTAGGTTTACAGGACTTAACAAATTTGTTTGCTTAAACATACATTTATAGAGCTCCATACCTGGCACCTTCAATATCTCCTACATTACAATAAGCTGCGATCAACCTCTGGTATGTCACCTGTCAATGAAATGGGCTAGTTAATATTTTTTTTTAATACTATTTTTTCCCTGGGATTGAAAAAAAAAGTGATATAACAATAAACATTTACGATAGCAGCTACCTACTCGATTTGGTTGAATGTTTGCTTCCTCCATTTTTGCCAAGAAGTCAGTTGGTGAAAATTTATATTCATTTTGAAGATAGACTTTAAGTAAAGCATTATAATGACTTACATCATACACAGTACCTACAAATAAAATTTAAATCAAATTTTTAGAAAAGGACCTAAAATCATATTCTTTATCACAACTAAAATATGCATACTTAAATTTAACAAACAAAAGGGGTAAAATGGTCACTTCAGCATTTCACCCCATACTTAGGCCCAACTATACAGAAATCTTGTCAGAACAGAGCAAGTTAAGCATTTAAGACAGTAATTAACTGAATTACTATACAGTCACAAGTAACTGCTTATTCAGATGTTAAGATGTAAAGTGACAAAGATTTTCTTACTTATGAAGCATAATATCCCTTCCTGTTAGAAAATGTTGACAATACCTCTGTATTTAAAGTGACAAACATTTTTGATAGAAAGTAGTCCCTGCCACAGAACAGACACACCAAGACGGACTGTGACTGCAGTTGTTCTATACAGGGAGGACTGTACTAGCAGACCTGGTTATTTCCTCACAGTGTTTGTTTGAAGGCTCCATTGCCAGTTACAGTTTCTAGTCTGCTATTGTTAATTACCCCTATTCCAAAGCTCTTTGTTTTCTTCCAGGTCCTATCTTGCCTAAGGCCACATCAATCAAGGTAACCATTCAGCCTTCCTCAACCCACTGATGACGTCTTGGTCATCGTATCAATCTAATGCTAATGTTTTACTAAATTTGCATGAATTAAATTTTGTATCTAAACTGCCTGTAGCAACACAGGCCTCTGGTCAGTCAGTTTGAGATTCTAGACCACACAGGACTTATTCTATTAATATCTGCTTTTATCTTACTAGACTTGTACATACTGTGCTATGTTTCAGAAACTGTGCTAAGTGCTCTGCATCTAGAGGCTCTGTTAGTCTTCACAACGCTTTGAGACGTACTCATCCCCATCTTATGCATGAGGAAAACTGACTCTTCCACTTGTCCAAGGCCACATGGCTAGTAAGTGACCACAGATTTGAATGTAGGTGGTCTGCCCTGAGTGCCCAATCTGTTAACCATTGTAACACTTTATATAAGGCCTTAAGGGGAACCATGTACAATTCAACATCTGCAATGTGACTGTGCATCAAGGTTACCATACGGCGTCTGAAAACTTCTAAAAAATCATCAAGTTGAACTCTAATAATGGTTGGCTAAAAAGCGGCTCTAAGGCTGAAAGAACGTATATCCTTTTTCACAAAAATTTCTCCCAGTTCAACATGTATTTTTAAATCACATGACTTACTGACATACAGAAATTTCTAGTTTTTTTGAAGTCAATTCTTTATTTTCACTTTCCTGCTGCTTTTATACCTAGAAGACTATTTTCCATTCTGAAATCCATTATTCATCTATTCTTCTCAAAACTTTAAACAAACGAACTTCTCATCAAAATTAGTTCTAGATGAATTCAAAACTGAGGTGAGGCTCTGTGTTTATTGTATAGTTTTCTTCCAAATAGGTACTACATGTTTCTTGAAGGATATTCATAGATATTTTATATATTTGTGACTAAACTTAGAACCTTCTACCCATTTTATTTTCTAACTAGGGAAAGTTATAGATTCCTGAACATTTAATATTTCCTACTACTTTACTGTAAGTTGATTTTCTGGGATTTTACAGGTAAACAAGTATATCATCTAAAGAACCGTAATTTCTCGGGGCGCCTGAGTGGCGCAGTCGGTTAAGCGTCTGACTTCAGCCAGGTCACGATCTCGCGGTCCGTGAGTTCGAGCCCCGCGTTGGGCTCTGTGCTGACAGCTCAGAGCCTGGAGCCTGTTTCAGATTCTGTGTCTCCCTCTCTCTCTGCCCCTCCTCTGTTCATGCTCTGTCTCTCTGTGTCTCAAAAATAAATAAATGTTAAAAAAAAAAAAAGAGTCTAAAAAAAAAGAACCGTAATTTCTCATATTGTTTCACAACTTATTTCACTGCATGATATTAGTTGTTGGCTTTAAATTTAACATGTTAAATAAGTATCCTTCTATTCTTTGTTAAGGTTTTTAAAAATCAAGAATGAACATTGGATTTTATCTAATGGTCTTTTAAACTATGTTATTTTCTGAATAGATACTATGTTCACGGTTCAAAATTTTCAAAGCATAAAAAGGTACAGAGTAAAAGTGTATCTGGTATTTATTATCCTTCAAGAACTATTTTAATGTTATATGCATATACAGATATAAATATTTTTCTTCAAAATAGTAGCATACTATATACACCATTCTGCACCTTAATTTTTCCTTCTATTTTGGAGAACACCCCACGTTAGTATAGAAGAACTCCTTTTTTAACAGTTGCACAGTATCCCATTTCATGGATACCCCATAATTTATCTGATCCCCAGTGAGAGACATTAGAGTTGGTTCCAATTCCTAACTATTACAAACAAGCCACAATAAAGGATATCCCTTTGCACATTTGAATGTATCTGTGATCTAAATTTTTTTTTTAATTTTTTAATGTTTATTTATTTTGGAGAATGGAGGAGAGGGAAGGGAGGGTCAGAGAGAGGGATACACAGAATTCGAAGCAGACTCCAAACTCTGAGCTGTCAGCACAGAGCCTGATGCGGGGCTCGAACTCATGAACTACAAGATCATGATTTGAGCTGAAGTCAGATGCTTAACCTGCTGAGCCACCCAGGTACCCCTGTTATCTAAATTCTAACAAATGGAACTGCTTGGTCAAATGGTATGTGCGCTCCCAACTTTGACAATACAACTGCCTTTTTATCCTGTCCTTTTTCTTTTTAACTTACCATAAAAGTAATAACTGTTATGAAAATTACTTTATTTTTTCATTTGAGTATAGTTGACAATTATTTTATTCTCAATGCCTCTAGATGTCGCTATAACTCACCAGATAAATATTACCAAGTAGCTCTTCCATAAAATTGAATTATAGCATTTATGTAAACAAATTCTTATTTACCAAAAGAAAAAAATATCTACACTTTTTACATATACACATATTTTTAAACAATCATACCCAATTTCTGAAGTTTGTCCCATATCCTATGAGCAAATTCGGTTCTCTCTGATAACTGTAGTTCAGGCAAGAGAGAACCACAGCTGCGCAGGAGAAGTAAGGCTTGATTACCACCTGGGCTCCCTGGGAAAAAAGGTAACATATCATTTAACACAACAGCAATATCATACAGGTAAATATCAAAACTTAAACTGAAATCCGTAAATAGTCAAAACTCTCCTGCCTCACTGAGATGGTAAGAGTACCCACAAACTAGAAAAACCATACCCAAATCCACAAGTAACATTTACAATGTTACTGAAAATTATGTTTTTAAAATTAGTCTGCTTTTAAAAAGCTAAGGTTATGAATCCATGTAATCTGCAAGGCTCTATACCATATAAAAATACACAGAACTTAATTTATAAGCACTACTTACTACAATTCAAAGGCTAAGCTTCTCAGTATCTTATGAAAATAGTACAGAGCAGTACAATTAAAACCCATGAATACCAAGTTTACAATCAATTACAAAATAATGTAAACTTCCTTCTCCCTTTATCCATGGCCTTTATCTACACGTCTCTGAAAGATGACTTTAAAACCAAACAAAAACAAAAAACAAACCACTCACTGTATGATTCCACTTAAATAAAGTACCCAAAATAAGAAACCTGCAAGGCCAAAAAGTACACTAGTAGTCGTCTAAGGCTGGAAGGGATGAGGGATTGGGGGATAATGGCTACGGGTTTGGAGATTTCTTTTTGAGGTGATAAAAATATTCTAAAATTAACTATGGTAATAGTCGTTCAACTCTGAATAAATCAAAAAGAGAAAATGATACAATAGCTTTTAAATACACACAATTATAACTGACACTTCTTTGATATCCATCATCATTAGATTCCATAGCTTCTTAATGTGAATGAAATCCACAGATGGGCTTTAGGAAGCTGGTGCATATTCTGTAACTACATGCAAAATTATGTGCATGTTTGCATGCTCGGCTTGTGGGTGGTGGGAGGTGGTAAGAGGGCCTACAGCCTTCCACCAGATTATCAAAGTAAGTGATTCAAATGGATTATAATAGCTAAGTGAAAATGAAAGGGAAATAATGATTATTGGTCCTTCTGGGAATCTATCATATGTAAGCATCTTAGGGAAAGTTGACACCATACAAGGCAAGATAAGAAACGCTTCCAAACGATTTACCACTGAGTGACTTTTTTTTATAAAAAAGTGGAAAGCAAGAAGACAATTTTTATTTGCTGATTTTGGAAAAAATATCTAATACAAAAATGTTTCATGCAAAACTTTGCCCTGATGAGTTGGAAAGATCAAAAGATCACAATCATAACATAAAATCATGATCAATAGAAATAACAAAATTAAAAGTATCAAATAACATGTTTTGCAGTGATCTTGCCCCGAAAGAAGAAAATATACAAAAAATTTGAAATACCTGAGTGACAGGTGTTATCAAAGACTTTTTGTAGAAGAGTCTTTGGGATGCGGCCAGTTCTTCGGACAGAATTATCCAGTCTCATTAGAGCCCAGTCAAATTGACTGGCATTCTTTCTATGAGAGGAGGGCTCCTCTTGAAGATAATTCTTTTTCTCAACAGCAATGGCATATAGCCTGGCTTGGCTCAGCAGCCCTCTATAAAATGAAACACAATTGGTAACTAACTAAACTCACTTATTATCCATATAAATTCTTTTATTGAGCAAAATTTATACAAAGTTTATTGGTTACCAAATACCTGAATTCTGGTACAAAACCAGAAATGCTCAGAGAAGTGTAAGATGGTAGAAAAGAAAAGTTCTGCCTTTTACTCTAAATAAAATCACAAGCACACACAAATTGTATGCAAAGTAAATCTCCTGAATAACTGTGTCTGGATAACTTTCCACATGGAATCATTTCAAAGTAAGACAATAATATGATGTGGTTTAAGTGTGTGTGTGTGTTTTATTTTCCTTAAGTAAAACCAGCTTAATGAAGGAAAATGAAGCAGTTTATGCTACAAAGTTCTTCTCACCTTTACAGAGATCTAAAATGTACTTAAAATTCTGATAACTGCTTTCAAATGTTTTCTAGGTGTAATCTCATTATGAATCTAAAAGAAGACCAATAACCAAGTTTAAATTATGCAATTTTTTAAAGAATCATTCAGGACCAAAGAATTTTCAATCTCTCTAAATAAATTTGAAACATTTTATAGTGACTGTTTCGGCTCTCAATTCATAGCTGCTTTCCATCTGTCAAAATACTAATTATATAGTACCTTTCTAGTTATTTTAACAACTTCAATCATTGAAAATAAAACTAGATTTCTGGTTTTAAACATCATTAATTTTCAGGGGCTCCTGGGTGACTCAGTCGGTTAAGTGTCTGACTGCGGCTCAGGTCATGATCTCACGGTTTGTGGGTTCGAGCCCTGCCTTCGGCTCTGTGCTCACAGCTCAGAGCCTGGAGCCTGCTTCGGATTCTGTGTATCCCTCACTCTCTGCCCCTCCCCCGCTTGTGCTCTGTCTCTCAAAAAATAAATAAATAAATAAACATCGTTAATTTTCAAAAATTAAAAAAAAGTTTATAAATTAGATAAGGTCAGATTAATACATGTAGGTTTATAAAGAACAAAAAACTTTTTTTTTTAATTTTTTTTAAACGTTTATTTTTGAGACAGAGAGAGACAGAGCATGAATGGGGGGAGGGTCAGAGAGAGGGAGACACAGAATCAGAAACAGGCTCCAGGCTCTGAGCTGTCAGCACAGAGCCCGATGCGGGGCTCGAACTCACGGACCGTGAGATCATGACCCAAGCCGAAGTCGGCCACTCAACCGACTGAGCCACCCAGGTGCCCCAACAAAAAACCTTTAAAGCATTCAATATTTTAATAATAGGAGAACTTAACACATAAGCCAAATGCTCTAAAACATGAAATCAGAGGTATTCCATACTGCAGAAATATAGGCTATGCCTGGTTTACAAATAACAGACTTAAAAATAATCCTTATGTGTGAGAAATACCCTATCATGAAACTTTGAATTGAATTTAAACTTTCGCTGCATTCAAACACCACTTTTTAACACAAAATTTCTAATGCACAAAGATTTACATTTATTCCAAAATATCTTAGAGTTTCCAATAGCAGCTAGTTAAGTATAACTAAATAATATATACAAAGTACATATTAACAAAGTGTGATATAAAAAAATACTTATTAATCCAGGGACACCTTCATGATAATCCTATTTTTCTTGCAGGTGCACATTTTTACCCCAATTACCAATAAACATTTACATAGTAGTAAGTTTAAAAATAAAGCTGTTGGTTTCCTACCCTATGTTCTCTACCTGGAAAACCAGTCACAAATTGAATGATTAAGTATATGATACTACATTAAAGAAATCTACGCCAAAAGTTTCACCACAAGGTTATGTAAAATACAGAGGCAGTAACAGATACTAGACTAGAAATTCTATTACTGTGATCTGGGACAAATCACAAGCACTCTGGCCATCAATGATTCTACCTATGTAAACAAATTGGAAAACAGTGGAAGAAATCAGGATACTAATTAAATAAGACAATGTTTTCTTACCTTTACAAACCTAATGATCAGCACACTGTAGATGGCTAATTGATTAATTTGTAAATGGCTCATTTGTTAAATGAGCTGAATTAATTAAATGCTAATTACCTATGAACCATAGAAGATACGCTCCTACTTATTTATTCATTATTTTCAAAGGTTTTCTCTGGTCATTTGCCTATCTACTGGATCAGTTGTTACTAAACTATGCCCTTGTTAGGCAAACACAAAACAGCATTATTTTAAATCACCCAGAACATGTCAAGTTCAGGTGAATATGCAATAAATAATACTGTTCAAAACAACCAAAGCTAATTAATACGGGAATTTCAAAATTGTAGTGAAGTACATTTGCCAAGATTTTCTTATACAACCCAAATCTTATAAACTGTGAAAAAGCACAAAAATAAAACCTTTGCTAAAAGGCAGTTTTAAGACGTAAGGTCAAACAAACACAAAATTCAGAGAGAAGACAAAGTACACTATTCTGAACATTTTAAAGCTAATTTTTCCACAAATAAATCTTTAATGCAGCCAACTCTCCTTCACACAAGTATACTCAATTTCTTTTTTTTTTTTAAGTTTATTTTGAGAGAGAGAGAGAGAGAGAGCGTGCGCACACACGTACAAGCAGGGAAGGGACAGAGAGAAGAAACAGAATTCCAAGCAGGCTCCGCACCATCAGTGCAGAGCCTGACGTGGGGCTTGAACTCATGAACCCTGAGATCATGACCTGAGCTGAGATCAAGAATTGGACGCTTAACTGCACCACCCAGGTGCCCCAGTATATTCACTCAACTTTCGTTAGATAAGCTGAACTATGGACTCACCATAGAATGAACTGGGGTGAGGGAAGTGTTACACATTTAACCAAAAGATTCTTCACTCTTCAAAAAGTCTCCAGTGCTTCCCTACATGGTAGTGCTTTCTACATTTATTTAAAAAAAAATTTTTTTAACGTTTTTATTTATTTTTGAGACAGAGAGAGACAGAGCATGAACGGGGGAAGGTCAGAGAGAGAGACACACAGAATCGGAAGCAGGCTCCAGGCTCTGAGCTGTCAGCACAGAGCCCGATGCGGGGCTCGAACTCATGGACTGTGAGATCATGACCTGAGCCAAAGTTGGACGCTTAGTGACTGAGCCACCCAGGCGCCCCATATTTATTTATTTTTTAATGTTTATTTATTTCTGAGACAGAGAGAGACAGAGCATGAGTGGGGGAGGGGCAGAGAGAGAGGGAGACACAGAATCTGAAGGAGGCTCCAGGCTCCAAGCTGTCAGCACAGAGCCTGATGCGGGGCTCAAACTCACAGACCGCGAGATCATGAGCTGAGCCGAAGTTGGACCCTCAACCCACTGAGCCACCTAGGCGCCCCTACATTTATTATTTGGCCCAAAATTTATTTTTAAATTCCTCAGTAACAAGAATTTCATGCCTGAAACAATAGGTATGTTGTGATAGAAAGTAAAGGAAAGAACAAGTCCGGGGTGGAGAGTCTATGTAGTATAGGCACCTACCCATCAAGCTTGCACAAGCTGGAACGCACTGCCTCCAATCTGATGACCAAAACTGATGTAACCACATAAGTGAAAATTTCATAATCTCATCAACAAGTCATAAATGGCTCTTTTGAATTTTTGAGTTAAACATCTTAGGTTCCCTCCAGAGACTCTGGCACTCACCACTAACATTCAGATTACCCACGAATTTCCTCTGGTAAATGTGGCATTGTTTTTATCATTTTTTTTTTTTTAACTGGTGGTGGTTTTTATTTCAACTCTTTAGTACAAAAAAATAATGACTTTATAGTTGAGTGTCCATATTTCAAAAAGGTACAAGGACCTGTTATTATAAGCAGGCTTCCGTAAGATTCCCCTCTTTAAGCCTGTACTTTTTTCTAATACTTTACTTTTTTCTAATATTTTACTTTTTCAAGGCATTTTTAGGTTTACAGAAAAAGTGTGCAGAGTACAGAGTTCCTGTATATCCTCTTCCCCTTCACCCAGTTTCCCCTATTTACATCTTGCATTAGTGTGGTACATGTGTTACAAATGATGAACCAATCATGATACATTAACTAAAGCCTATAGTTTACAATAGGGTTCACTCCGTGAAAAACCTATGGGTTCTGACAAATCTATGATAAGCACTACAGTACTACACATAAGAGTTTCACTGCCCTGAAAATGCCCTATGCTCCACCTATTCATCCCTTCTCCCCCTCCTCCTGATCCACTGTTAACTACCTTTGTCCTTCTCTATAGTTTAGCCTTTTCCAAAATGTCTTTCAGTTGGAATCACACAGTACGGAGCCTTTTCAGACTGGCTTCTTTCACCTACCAAAATACATTTAAGGTTCCTCCATGTCTTTTTGTGGCTTGATTAACACATTTCTTTTTAGTGCTAAATAATACTCCATTTTACAAATTTACCATAATTTGTTTATCTGTTCACCTAATGAAGAACAGACATACTAGCTGAATCCAACCTGGGCAAATATGAATAAAGCATCAATAAACATTTGTGCGCAGACTTTAATGTGGATGTAAATTTTCGATTCACTTAGGTAAATATCTAGGAGTGTGACTGCTGGATTATAGGGTAAGCTTATGTTTATTCAGCTTTGCAAGAAACTGACAAACTGCCTTCCAAAATGGCTGTACCACTTTGCATTCCCACCAGCAATAAATATGAGAGCTCCCTATTGCCCCACTCCTCACCAACATTTGATCCCGAAGATGTTTTGGATTTTAGTCATTTTAAAAAGTATGGTATGTAATTGTGGTTTGAATCTGCAATTCCCTAATGACATATGATGGTGAACATCTTTTCATATGCTTACTTGCCTCCTATATGTCTTCCTTTGTGAACTTTCCAAATCTTCTGTTCATTTCCAATTGGGTAATTACGTTTTTCTTTTTCTTTTTTAATTTTCTTATTGTTGAGTTTTAAGAGATCTTTGTATGTTTTGGGTAGTCTTGGTGTTTATTTTTTCAAATAAACTTTTTATTGAAGTGTTACTCATTCTTTTTAAACTTCAAATGTACACCAAACAAACACACATTCTCAAAACATCATCTTCCCTGTTACTGTCATCATTTTGCTATTATAAGTCAATCCAGCTTCTAGCACTTTGGAGCTACTAGAGTTTAAAAAAAAGATATAGCTATGCAATAGAATAGGTATAACCAGTAGTTAATGTATATTATGCATTTAATGATGCATGCTAAATAACAAAAAATTATTACTATAATCCTCATTTTACAGATAAAACTGAAGCAACTTGCCCAGAGTCACAGTAAAAGCTAGTTAATGACAGGATGACAGGTCCAGGATTTGTACTTGGGTAGTCATCTTCTGAAAGGAGTTCAACATGGCAGAAAGGCATCAAGAAAATGAATGCGGCTGCAAAGGGGGTTCACAATGGAAAGTGGTAGCAGTGGGGATCTCAAACTTATCTCATGTTCTTACCGATCCCCTATTTTAATTATTCCACTCGAGTTTTCTTTAGCCTGTTGATACGGCTGACTACATGGATTGATTTTCAAATGTTGAGCCACCATCGCACACAATTACAATTCTTTTTATACATCTTATATATTACTGATTCCACTTAAGTTTTAACATGTTAAAAATTTAGGGGCACCTGGGTGGCGCAGTCGGTTAAGCGTCCGACTTCAGCCAGGTCACGATCTCGCGGTCCGGGAGTTCGAGCCCCGCGTCAGGCTCTGGGCTGATGGCTCAGAGCCTGGAGCCTGTTTCCAATTCTGTGTCTCCCTCTCTCTCTGCCCCTCCCCTGTTCATGCTCTGTCTCTCTCTGTCCCAAAAATAAATAAACGTTGAAAAAAAAAATTAAAAAAAAAAAATTAAAAAAGATAATGCCTTTTTTTTTTTGGTAGGCTCCATGCCCCAAGTGTGGCTTGAACTCATGACCCTGAGATCAAGAGTCACATGCTCTACTGACTGAGCCAACCACATGCCCCAGCAGAGAAAGTTTTTAAATGTTTATTTATTTATTTAGAAAGAGAGAGAATGAGCACACATGTGGGGAGAGGCAGAGAGAGGGTAAGAGAGAATCCCAAGCAGGCTCCACACTCAGTGTGGAACTCAGTATAGAGCCTGGCTTGGGGCTGGTTGCCACAGCCACCATATCATGACCTGAGTCAATATCAAGAGTCACTTAACCCACTAAGCCACCCAGGCACCCCCAGAGAAATGTTTTTTAAAAATACTAGTTGTTCACTTCACAATTCAGATTGGTACCCCAAACCATAAGCTGTATCGTGACTTCAATAAACCCTATCTTTGAGGGTCAAGGAGTATAATTTCTATAGTAGTCCACACAAGAAAAAAATACACAATGCCTCCTTTTAAAAGTGGTTGGTGCTCCTTTCAAATTTCTCTACTGCTACTGACTATACCACCACTACGTGGGTTCCACAACCCTGGAATCGTGACCGGAGCTGAAATCAAGAGTCGGCGCCACCGACTGAGGCACCCAGATGCCCCCAGAATACATGGGTTTTTTGCAACAAACTCCTTACTTTCTTAGGCTTCAGCTTTTATTAATACAACTGCCAGATCAACCATCCCCCAAACCATCTTCACGTCATTCCCTCTTTAATATCCTTTAGTTGTTCTTTACTTTTATACAACAAACCTAAGTTCTTTGATTTATTAATTCAAAAAATATTTACTGAGCACCTTCTATGTCCAAGGCACCATGCTAGGATCAGCCCTTCTACTTACCTAGTAAGTAAATCTGATAATCAATTAAACTTCAAAAAAATTTAAAAACTGCTGTTAAGCTCTAGAAGGAAATAAGGGACTTCAATGAAAGAGTAACAGCAGGGTTCTATTATGAATAAAATGTTCAAGAAAAATGGGGATGCCTGGCTGGCTCAGTTGGAAGAGCATGCGACTCTTGATCCCGAGGTCATGAGTTTGAGCCCACACAGGATGTAGAGATTACTAAAAAATAAAATCTTTTAAAAAATGCTCAAGATAAATGTAACTTTAATTTTTTAGCTGAGGATGAAAAGAAGCAGCCATAGACAAGAGGGGATAAGTATTCCAAGCAAGCTAGAACAGTCAGCAGGCCAAGCAAGTGAGCAACAGATGGGATGAGGTTGGAGAGGGAGACTGTGCTAGATCATGAAGGATTATGAAGATAAAGAGTCTGGATTTTATTCTTGGTACAGATTTTATGCCAGGTACAGAACTGTATCAGAAACATATTGAAGGTTTATAAGCAGGGGTTATGGCTTATTTCTGTTTTGAAAAGATTAGTCTAACTGCTGGGTGAAGACTAAATTAGAGGGCACCAAGAATTAAGACAGAGAGGGCCACCTGAGTGGCCCAGTCAGTTAAGCATCTGACTTCGGCTCAGGTCATGATCTCAGTTTGTGGGTTCGAGCCCCACGTCGGGCTCTGTGCTGACAGCTCAGAGCCTGGAGCCTGCTTTGGATTGTGTCTCCCTCTCTTTCTGCCTCTCCCCCACTCACACTCTGTGTCCTTCTCGCCCAAAAATAACATTAAAAAATTTTTTTTTGAAATAAAAAGTATTAAGACAGAGATACCATTTAGGAAACCACTGCAGTAGTTGAGGTAAAAGGCCAAGGGAAGCTACACCACAGTGGGTGATAGAGATGGAAAAGAAATACCTGGTACCAAGGCCCCCAGCTGATTTTTTTTTTTTTAATGTTTATTCATTTCTCAGAGAGAGAGAGAGCACAAGCGGGGGAGAAGCAGAGACAGAGAGAGGGAGACACAGAATCCGAAGCAAGCTCCAGGCTCTGAGCTGTCAGCACAGAGCCCAGGGCGGGGCCTGAACTCATGAACCATGAGATCGTGACCTGAGCCGAAGTTGGATGCTTAACAGACTGAACCACCCAGGCATCCCGGCCCCCAGCTGATTTAACTGCAAATTCCAAGCAACAAGTCTCACCAATACAATTGGTTAATTCTCACTTCCTTATAAATAACCAAGAGAATTTCATGTAAAAGTGCCTTAGAGAGGCTTCCTTAATCCTCCGTATACATCCTACCCTATTGCGTATCATTTTCATGAACACTGGATAAGGACCATCTTAGACACAAAAACAGAAGGCTCCACGGCATGGTGGAAACACAGGAGCTCTGAGCTTAAGAGCATGAGTCTGAGTCCTACAGTCCAGCCTGAATTCAGGCACTGCCATTTATAAGATGTGTGACTTGCCCAAGTTACTCCAACTTTCTCTCAGTCTGTAAATTCTGGGAGTATTTACCTCACAAGGACATCACAAAAGATTAATGGAGATAATACAGTGTTTCCCAAAATATCACCCTTCTGCTAGGCAGGATGATTTTAGATAGCATTTAGGCAAAAAATTTCCATTTCAGTACTTTTATCTATTTTAATTAATATTTAAAAATAACTATCACATCAAGCTCTTTATTTTACTAACATTTTTGCTTAAGATGAAATTAAGTTATAAAAAGATCACTTTAAACCTAAAACCAATGAAAAGAAAAATATTAAATATAATTAATGGTTGCAGTTATACTCAGATTTCACAAAAAAATCTGAAGGCAGTACACAAATGCCCGAAGTTTGAGCAACACTGAGACAGTGTACATAGAAGACCCGGCAGAGTAAGCATAATAAATATTAACTACGCATTTCCTAGAGCATTTTCTTCTTTTAAAAATGTATTAGCAGAGGTGCCTGGGTGGCTCAGTCGGTTAAGCATCCGACTTCAGCTCAGGTCATGATCTCGTGGTTTGTGGGTTTGAGCCCCACATCGGGCTCTGTGCTGACAGCTCAGAGCCTAGAGCCCGCTTCAGATTCTGTGTCTCCCTCTCTCTCTGCCCCTCCCCTGCTAGCTCACTCTCTCTCTCTCTCAAAAATAAACATTAAAAAAAAAAATGTTTTGTAAAGCTACTTCAATGAACTTTCTCACTCAACTATTTTGCAAAACCTCAATTCTCCAAAAAGTCTTGCCCAGTTCAGCTGTATCCCAAACACAGTTCTATGCTTTATGGTAAGTCACAAAATTTTAGACTAAAAAAGCCAGTTGAACTCTTCTACACTTAAAACGTCTCCTGGCTTGGGCCACCTGGGTGGCTCAGTTGGTTAAGTGTCCGAGTTTGGCTCAGGTCATGATCTCATGGTTTGTGGGTTCAAGCCCTTCATCGGGCTCTGTGCTGACAGCTCAGAACCTACTTCGGATTTTCAGTCTCCCCCTCTCTCTGCCTCTCCTTCACCTGCACACTTGTGTGCTTGCTCGCTCTCGCTCTCTCTCTCTCTCTCTCTCAAAAATAAATAAATATTAAAAGAAAAAAGAAGTCTCCCGGCTGGAAACACCAATTCCTTTTTACCTATCCAGACGTCCCCTCCACCTTAGGCTCTCCCAGTCCAAAGGTACATCTCCTTTGTCTCAGCTATGACAGGAAGGGATGAATAGTCAATTACCCCAGTTGGGACCTATGATATAATATGGAACAGGATACTCTCTAGAATCTATGAAGGGAGAATCTGGATGGACAAGATTACTCTAAAGATCCCTTGCAGAGTTTACATTCTAAGATCATATCATATGCTTACTCATTTAGGATAATCTTTAATTCCTAAATTTATGATGTATCATATCACCTTTTTAAAATGGTATACCCACAGGTAATCCATATTACTTACGTATATAAGTAACCTAAACACCTAAAGCACAACACATTCAAAACACTTCAAAACTGGGCATCACAGTGTCTGTAGTAAATCCCAACTAGAGATTTCAGATAAATTACTTTGTTCTTCTAAGCTTCTTTCCTAATTTGTAATATGAACCCACAAGAGATGAAATGCATGTGTGATGTATTCATACAAAGCTTGAAAACAGTAAAGATCTAATCTGAGGGTACTATTTATCCTCATCTCCAAATCTATTATGCGTAATTCCGCCAAGTTGCTGACCAACTTCCTGTTCTCAATCTCTCAAGAAGAAAAGGAAGTGTTTGTTTTTTGGTCTGCAGCTCTGCACCACCTAGCTGAGGTCCTATTAGCCCAAATCTGTGGTATCAATGTTGTTCCTACTGGTCTATCCATCCCTAGCCTCTATCTCTCCTATAGTCTGTGTTAACTTTGTCAAGACTTATACCTCTCAAAGTTCTCCAATGGCTTTCAACCATCAAATGACCAACTTTTTTTTTTTTTTTTTTAACATTTACTCATTTTTGAGAGAGAGAGAGACAGAGCATGAGTGGGGGAGGCGGGGAGAGAGAGGGAGACAGAATCTGAAGCAGGCTCCAGGCTCTGAGCTGTCAGCACAGGCCCCGACGCGGGGCTCGAACTCATGGAGTGCAAGATCATGATCTGAGCTGAAGTTGGAAGCTTAACCAATTGAGCCACCCAGGCGCCCCTCAAATGACCAACTTCTAATCAACCTTAATAGCTACAAGAAATCAACCAGCCTTCACAGTATCAACCCCACATAGCCACATAGGATAAAAGTATGGCCTCGAACAAGTCTCCTCCTCTTCTCTTCCCCTGGAACACTTTGGCTGCTCATTACCAAATGTCCTCTTAAGCTCAAGTGAGCCCCTAACATAAACAAATGTGACTGTTCTTCTATCTGAAATACTACAGTATTATATTTCTTTTTTAATGTTTATTTTTGAGAGTACACAAGCAGGAGAGGAGCAGAGACAGAGGGAGAGAGAGAATTCCAAGCAGGTTCTGCACTATTGGCGCAATAGCCCCAAACGGGGCTCAAATTCATGAACCATGAGATCGTGACCTGAGCTGAAATCAAGAGTTGGATGCTTAACCGACTGAGCCACCCAGATGCCCCAGTATTATATTCCTCTTTTATGAACAGCATATATGAGTTGTACATGTGCCTATCGTAGCCCTCTGTAATGGATAAATTTATATACACAGAAGTTGAATGATAATGCCAAAAGGACCCAGACTCTTAATATTTGTTAAGATTCTTGTCTTATTAAAAAATAAACAAGGGAAAGTTTTCTTTCCTTCCAAGTTGAGAAGTCACATCTTTCTGTCATAGGGCAATATGTGCTCTTCACCTTTAAGCCAAACATCAATCGAGATCCACTTCCAAACTGATTTGATTCAAAGCTTATCTTTCCTCTGAAGCACAGAGGTCTAAAAAAGTCTCACAAGAAAATATAAGCAGTTTCTGATCCAGAAGTGTGAGAAAAAGAGAGTCTGTGGGAAAGCAACAGGGTTTGCCCCTCAAATTCCCCAAAAAGATAAGCTAAGAGCTGGTTTTTAAGAAAACAATTGTCTAAAAAAATGAAAAAAAAGTGCTGAAATGGGAAATGAAAAGCAAGGCTAAAGAATATAAAAGTATATACTTTTTGGCACTTGAATTTTGAAAACAAATTAGTAAATTCTAATAATTTTACTCAATGATACTCATCTATCCTTCCCAGGACATTCTAGGAAATCAAGACTGGGGTGAACATGTGGAGGTTTGCCACACTATATGCATGGATTAAATATCCCTTCAAACTTCTCTGCATGTCATGGTATTCCTTCCTCCATGTCTAAGATTTTCACTGATTTACCCAACAAATATCTGACACCCATACTACTATGAGCCATGAAGTCAGCCACTAGAGGAGGCAAATAGAATAAAACAAAGTCCTTACCTTCAAGGAAAGATGTCAATGAAATAAGAATGAAAAATCTCTAGGAAGCAGATAGAAATGGCAACATTCACTAAAACAGGGAATACACAAGGAACAGATTTGAGAGGAAAGATGAGTCCAGCTCGAGATTTGATGGGTTTGAGGCACAAGTAGTTTAACCACTGGAGGTGTCTATATCCAGGAAGAGAAAAAAACACCATGATCAGATAGGTAGGTAGGGGCTGATAAACCCAACACATCAGCACTTAAGAGATGAAGTGAAGAAAAAGGAAGCAACAAAGCAAGTGAGAAAAATCCTAAAGTGAAGAGAATCATGAAAGACTCATGCAAAGCAAAGGGTCTCATGAAGGGCAAAATGGGACACAGGGTAACATGCCAGAGCTCAAGGCCTTAAAAGTGGGTCTGGTAATTAAGAAGTCCCTGGGGAAAAAAATAAATGAAATAAACTTTCATCTAAACACACATAAATTTTGTATACATACATACATACAAACATCGATACACAAAGGACATATATATCTCAATGGCTCTCTCTGGGTGACAGAATTAAGTATAACTTTTTTTTAAGATTTTATTTTTAAGTAATCTCTATACCCAATGTGGAGCTCAAACTCACATCAAGAGATCAAGAGCTGCACACTCCACCGACTGAGCCAAGCGCCCAACAGTGACTTTTAATTTATAACTATTCCCTCTCTATTTTGCAATTGCTCCTCAAGGCACATGAGTTTTATAATTTAAAAATATACAAGAAAAAAGTAATAAGACAACGATAGCTTTTACCAGTAGTGTGACTGCAGTGGGTGAAAGAGTGAACACAAAGAGAGGAAATAAAGGAGACAGGAATACGAACAGGGAAGGAAAGCTGGTAAGCATCTACAGTTAAGTCCAGAGTTCTAGGAAAGGTTTTGTTTTCCAGGAGGGAAAGATGTGGGCATGCTTACATGAGACTGTATAAAAGGATTGTTAAGAGTGCAAGAGAAAGAGGGAATACTTCTTTATTGCTTGCTATCAGCTCAGCACACAGTGGGGAGCAAGACAAAGTCCTGCTCTTATGCAATTCACTTTCTCTACTAAGGAAACAAACAAGTCAGACACACCACCTAAAACAAAAACAGGAGTTTTTTAGAGTGAATGTTGAGGTAAGCCTTCTCTGAAGAAACAGTGTTTAAGTTGAATCCTGAATGACAAGAAATCAGCTTTGCAAAGAAGGGAGAAAAGCCTTGTTACCTTTACTTTACAGATCATGAAATTGAGACTCAGAGGTTAGGTAAGATTATGTAGCAAGTAAATAGAATCCAGGTCTGATGAACACTGAGACCAATACTCTTTCTACCGATTGTGTTCTATTGTTTTCCACAAATGCAACAGTGAAGATGAAAGATAATATCGACCCTCCTCTGGCCTCACAGGAATAGTTAAGGATTAAAAAAATTAAGAGTAATTGGCACAACTTTCTCAAAATAAAGTCTTGGAAAGCAAAGAAATGCAGTTCTGTGGAAGCAGAGGCAGGGCTCCTGAGGTTAGCTGTTGCAGGCCTAATGAGAACAACTCAGGCAGGCCATAAGTTACAAGTAGGCTACACTCCAAAGATCTGTAACTGACTCCTTAAGAAGTCATAAAATGTTTCCTCCATATAATTTTATGCAGAGAGTAAGTTTCCAGGCTGCTTCACAAAGATCCATGTAATCATAGTTATTACTAGTGTAATAACTATTAAAGCACTAAGTACCAGGTCCTATGTTAAGTGCTTTTTATAGATAATCTCATGCGGTACTACCAATGTTATTACCACTCCGTCTAACTAAGGAAACTGAGGTCTAGAAATGTTGAGTAACTTGTCCAATAGCAAATCCTTAGCACTTAGTCCTGCTGTCTCCCAAAGTACTTTTTATCTATAAACAGTCTTTCAAAATCACTTTTTCTCCTATTTTAAAAGTTCAGTGCCCATCTCCCCTTCTTAGGTGGGTCAGAATACTACTCGTAATACTTTTCCATCAAAGTTCCTAATCCCCCCTACTTCCAAGTCTATGTCTGACCTATCTCCTGATAAACCCCAATCCATCAGAGCATCCATTCACACACTGACACCCACTGGGAATTTAACTTCCCTTCCACGTGTTCACTTATTCATCCATTGACACTTTTACAGAGCCCTACTGTGACAATTCCCAACTCATACCACACTCTTGTAAATAGCTAGGGGAAAACCCCACTCCAGAAAATGCATGCAAGAGCCCAAGCTGGTAATAATTAAACGTCCCTCTCTAAATGATCCCTAGCTCACCCAAGTTCCCAACCTATTCCTCCCGTCCCCCCACAATAAACCTCTCGAAATACACGTCCTAGCTGATTACTGATCACCGATAATGTTCCCACGTGGGACAGTACACAAGCCGGGTCAATCCCAAGGAGAAGAGTAACACCCGATCCCAGCAGCCGCGTTCAAAGCCCACCCCTCAGCCCCCAGCTTCATAGGCCGCTGGTAGCCGCAGGGTAGGACGACCCAGTCCTAGGCGAAGAGCAGAATCCATGCCGGAAGCAAACCATGCACACGGCCATGACCTTCCGAAGTCGACCGACCCTGTCAGCAGTAAACCCCCTCTGGGGAAGGGGGTCTAAGACCCCAGGACGCTCGGCCCCTAGAGCGACGGAGAGGGACAGGCGGACCTGGCCCCCACCAGCGTCACGATCCCGGGGGACGCCCGCGCTGCAGGCGGACGGGGGCAGAGCATGGACACTCACCCGGCGACCGGCCCGGCGCGGGCGGCGGGCAGAAAAGGGGCGGCGTGCAGCCGGCTCGCGCCACCTGCCAGGAGGCGCAGGGATAGCGGGAGGCGCGGGGCCGCCCCGGCCCGGAGGAGCCAGCGGGCGGATCTCAGCAGGGCTGCCATGGCTCGGCCGTCCCCAAGGCAGAATGCACGCTCGGCGAGAGGGAATGGGAGAGCACGTGATCGCGGGGTCGCCCGGCGCGGAAGAGACCAAAGGCTGGGCGCGCCAGACGTAGGGGGAGCCACGCGTTGTTTTCACTTGGAAGGCGGATAAACCTATTTCTCTGAGGACAAATGAGCCCCATGCGATATGCTATTAATAATGAGACTTGACTGATTATTTGAGAGAGGTTCTGTTTTCGTTTTCTAGCCTTCCTCCCAGCATGCTCGGTGCATCCACCCCTGCGCTTTTCAGTTGGTAGAGTCAGAAGAGGTCAACTCCTCCCAGGTTAGCGCAGGGGCTTGCGGGGGGCCAACTAGCAAGGACACCCGGGAGCTCTAGAGAAGAGCCGACCGTGAAAGTCCCAGAGTGTGGGACAATTCGCGGGCGTGCGCCGACGTCGTCGCCGACGTTCAGCCGTCTTGGCTTGGCGCCGACGGGAACGTATTGTTAGGAAAGCTCTGAGAAATGCGAGACGGAAAAAACGATGAGGACCTTTGCGCTGTGCTAAGGACCTCTAAGGTTAATAGGATGAGATTTGTGTTATTGGGGCTTGAGAACAGTGTAAAAGGATACGCATGTCCGGGCCTAAGTCCATTAGCAGTGCCTCGCTTTATGAAAGAGGGGTTGCTGACCAAGGTCGGATAGTTTTAAAGCTGGAACTGAACTCTCTACCCCCAACTCCCACTCCGCTTCTTCGTTCAGTAAATGCACCAGCATCGGAGGTAAGGTAACGATAGGATTAAGAGACTGGAGCCAAATCTGGGGATTTGGAGGTCCTAGCCTTACAAGGTTTAATCTGGAAGGGTTCCCCATGCACACGTGGGAAGCCAGGAACAGGCTTCCACTCCCTCTTCACGTAACTGAATCCTACCCATTCGCTGGTGAACACTCAGAAGTTTTCGCTGGAAGCCCTCCATGGTAATTCCCCGTGTGGCTGGTTATCCCACTCAACATCCATCTCCTTGACCGCAGGGACTGTGACCTTTCCTTGTAGGTGAAGCACCTACTCAGTGCCAGGCACACAGTAGACAGCATTAAATATTTATTGAGTAAATGAGCATTTTGAGATTACCTAGATTATCTCTCTTTTGAGAGATGAGGAAAATGAGGTACAAGAAAGGCTAAATGATTTACTCTGGGTTATACTACTAGGCATTAGTAGTATAATTAACTCACTCAACACTGGTTTATTGAACACCTGTTCAGTGCTATGCACTGTTTTGAGATGGGAATCCAGCAGGGAACAAAACAGTCCAAGTCTGAACTCTGATTTAAGGGCTCCAAAGTTTAGTTTGGAAAGATAGATAAGAACTGCCATGTAAAATAAATCAGCATAGGGGCACCTGGGTGGCTCAGTCGGTTGAGCATCTGACCTCGGCTCAGTTTATGATCTCGTGGTTTGTGGGTTCGAGCGGTGCATCCGCCTGGGTGCTGACAGCTTGGAGCCTGCTTCACATTCTGTGTCTCCCTCTCTCTCTGCCCCTTCCCCACCCACACTCGGTCTCTCTCTCAAAAATAAGATGTTTAAATAAATAAGTAAATAAATTAATATAAAGAGATTGAAGGTGGCATATTCAGGCCCTTCAAAGAACAGCAAGGAGGACCATGTGGATTAAAGGAAAGACAAAGGCAGGGAGGGGAGGGAGGGTGAGCCTGGAGATCTGAGGTAGTTGGGGGCCGGATTATGCAGGATATTATAGGCTTCTGTAAGGACTTTGATTTTTATTCAGAAAAAGATGGAAAACCATTGGAAAGCTTGGTGTCTTGCTGTGATATGAGTTCATTTGCCTTATTTATTTACTTAAAACATTTTTTAATGTTTATTTATTTTGAGAGAGAGAGAGAGAGCAGGGGAGGGGCAGAGAGACAAGGAGAGAGAGAATCCCAAGCAGACTCTGTGCTGTTTGCACCCAGCCAGATGTGGTGCTCAATCTCACCATGAGATCATGACCTGAGCCACCCAACAGACCCTACATTTGCATTTTTAAAGGATCACTCTGGCTGCTGTTTGTAGAGGTGATTTTAAGGGGGCAAAGGTAAATAAAAGTAGGGAGACCAGTTAGGAGGCTCTTGAAATAATCCAGACTAGCCCTAGTATGCTTGAACTAGGGGGTGGTAGCAGGTGAGACAATGGGAAAAGGTCAGGTTCTTACTTTATTTAAATAGTAGGACAAAGAGAATTTACTGATGGATTGGCTGTAGGATATCAGTCAAGGATGTCTCCAAAATTTGGAGCCTGGCAATTAGAAAGATGGAGATGGCACTGATTAAAATGTGAAAGACTCGGGGAAGAGCAGATTTAAAAGCTGAATCAAAAATGATCTTACAGAATATGAAGTTTGAGGTGCCTGTTAGACATCCAAATGTAAGGTTTCAGTAGGGGGTTTGCTATAGGATATGCAAGGAGTTCAGAGCTAGAGATATGTTTTGGGCATCCACCGCTTATAATATTTGAAGCCATGGAGGTGGATGAAAGCATCTAGAAAGAAAATATAGATGAGAAATGAGGTTTAAGGACTGAGGCTTGTGACATTTCATTATTTGGAGGATGCAAAGGTGACAATCCAGCACAAGAAACAGGAAGAATAGCCAGAGAGGTAGGAGGAGAACTGAGAGAGAGAGAGAGAGGGAAAGAGAGAAAGAGAGGTAAAATCCCAAATAACAGACAGGCAAGTCTTTCAAGAAAGGAATTAACACCCATGTAAAATGTTGCTGTTAGTTCGGGTAAAATGAAAACTCAACATTGACCATAGGATTTGGCAACACAGAGGTCCCTGGTGATGCTGAGAAGAGCACCATTTGGGTGACATGTTGAGTCAAAAGATAGATTGAAGTAAGTTTAAGAGTACACGAAGGAAGGGGGCACCTGGGTGGCTCAGTCGGTTGTGTCCAACTCTTGATTTTGGCTCAGGTAATGATCTCATGGTTTGAGGGATTGAGCCCCATGTCAGGCTCTGTGCTGACAGCGTGGAACCTGCTTGAGATTCTCTCTCTCTCCCCCTCTCTCTGCCCCTTCCCTGTTTGCACGTGTGCTCTCTCTGTCTCTGTCAAAACAAATAAACTTTTAAAACATACATAAAGGAAGGGAACTTGGATACAGGGAGCATAGACAAACAGTTTGTAGAATATGTTGTGAAGGAGGGAACAGAGAATGGGATATCTAGAAGTAGTGTGGAGTCAAGAGAGGTTATATTTTTTAAGATGGAAAAAATAACATGTTTGATGTTGACAGAAGTCATCTGTATGTAACTATTAAAGTTTGTTTAAATTAAATAAACTTTTTTTTTTTTTTAAGTTTTTAACTTCATTAAAACCGGCTGAGACACCCAGGAGCATAAATTAAATAAACTTTTCAAAATTTAGTTCCTCGGTGATTAACCACATTGCAAGTACTCAATAGCTATTCAAGTACTCAAGTGGGTAGTAGCTACCATACTGAACAACACAGCCCACCAGAGAACATTTCCATCATCTTAGAAAATTCTATTGGATGGGGCTGCAGGAGGGAGTGAAAATGTGATAATGCATGAGAAAAGAGAATGAGTACATTGAGGAGGCAGGAGGGAATAGGATCCAGTACAAAGTGAAGGGGTTGACTTTAAATTTCTTTTTTAATCTTAAATTTTTTCTTTTAAATTTTAGAGTGAGAAAGAGCACACATGTGCAAGTGGGGAAGAGAGAAAATCCCAAGCAGGCTCCATGCTCACTGTGGAGCCTGATGTGAGGCTTGATCCCACGACCCTGAGATCATGACCTGAGCCAAAATCAAGAGTCAGACACTCAACTGCCTGAGCCATGAAGGGGTTGACTTAGATAAGAATCCAGACGTTCCAGCCATTGTCACAGAAGGAAAGACAAGGTATGTGGTTAACAGATGCAGCAAGGCTGGTAGAGGTAGTGGCGACAATGGATGATGTTCTCTTCTCATTGTTTCTAGCCCCCAAACCCTTCATTCCGAACCAACATTCTTTGTGTTGCTGTACCAGGCTTCCTCTTAAAGTATGAAGCAACTACTGATGAAATTTGCCTAGGTATTTATTCATTCGTGAACATATTCCCTATTTATTGAACACCTGAGATCTGTCAGGCAGCAGTTAAGTGCTAGAAAAAATATGATGGGCCAAAACAGTAGTCGTCCTTATGGTGTAGGAACTTGTATCCAAAAGGGCAAAGCAGTTATTAATCAAATAATCACACTAAATGAGTTACACACTGAAACAGGTGTTCTGAGGGAAAGAGACATGTTTCCATGAGAGAATATACCTCACCTGGAAGTCAAAAAGATTACCAGAGAAAGGATTGTTAGATTGTGGTCTGAAGGATGAATAGCTAACACATGCAAGGTGCATGCACACACGTATGTGTGTGTGTGTGTGTGTGTGTGTGTGCGCATGCATGTGTGTGTAAGAGGAAAAGAGTGGTGTTTGCTTGTTTTTCAGTTCAAACTTGCCTAATTCTTCTCCAAATTCTTTAGACTCCAGAAACTGGCAAATTGGAAGAGAAGTCGAGGTTGATCATCCTTGGTTTTGCCCTTAGTTTATCCTGAACTATGAAATGGATTCAAATGTTGGTTAAAAATTGAGAGTCCCTATCCCAGTGAATGGAATAGCCTCAGAACAGAATCTTATTAGGAAGGACAGCTTAGGGGGTGCCTGGGTGGCTCAGTTGGTTAAGCGTCCGACTTTGGCTCAGGTCATGATCTCACGGTTGGTGAGTTCAAGCCCCACATCAGGCCCTATGCTGACAGCTCAGAGCCTGGAGCCTGCTTTGGATTCTGTGTCTCACTCTCTCTGTGTCCCTTCCTGCTTGCTTTCGATCTCTCTCTCATTCTCTTTTGAAAATAAGCATTTAAAAAAAGAAAGAAAGAAAAGAAAGGACAGATTAGGTGCTAGACTTTGCAAAAGTACTTAACTGCTTGGTTTCTTTTGCTTATTTTGAGAGAGAGAGAGAGAGGGCACAAGTGAGCAGGAGGCAGAGAGAGAGAGAGAGAGAGAATCCCACGAGGGGCAGAGAAGGGGGGAGAGAGGAAAAAAGAGGGAAGCATGGCTCACCCAAAGGGGGAGGCTCATACTCCCCAGAAGCGGGGTTTGAGCTCACCTGACACAGGGCTCAAACTCACAAACCATGAAATCATGACCTGAGCCAAAGTCCAATGCTTAACCAACTGAGCCATCCAGTCGCCCCAATTGCTTGGTTTCTTATATGTAAGGCTGGTGATACCCTTCCAGAATTTTTGGGAAATATTAGATAAAATAAGTGAAGTTCTTACAGTAGCAGTCATATAGGAAGCTCTGAAGAATGATGTAGCTACCATTGTTGTTGCTTCTTATGATCTAGTCTAAACCTCATAAGTTTGGGTTCCTCTCTGGTCTCTCCTTGGGGTCTGGTTTTTTGACACTGCCTAATATAGCTCATGTCTCAAACTCCTAACTCAGTTTATTCAGTTGTTAAGTGCTTAGTGTTACAAAGCACAGAGCAAGTAACATCTCAAGGCAAAGACGTTCTGCATCATACACGTAATGAGCTTAATTTATATGGTAGGATAAAACACATATTGTATCCAGATAACCATTACCAAAGGCAGTGTGATGAGTGCAAAAAAGAAGAGGCAAGCCAAGTGACAGCTGGGCAGGAGAACAGAAAAAGGCTCCATGATGGGAATGACATTTCAGCCCTTGGAGGCTGGGGAAGATACGAAATGGTAGACATGGTGGTGAGGGGAGTTCTAGGCAGAGGGAACGGCAGGAGCAAAGATACAGAGCTCTCCTTCTTGTGCATACATCCTTCCTTAAACTACAGAAAGTGTTCTGGATACCAAAATCTGCAGAGGAGAGGAACACTAAACCAATGGCTTTCACGCTTCTGGTGACCAGGGCCAGTGGTAAGGAAATACGTTTTACAAATGACACAAATATACACATACAAAAAGAAATTCCATAAAACAATAACGAGCCTTACTACATATGATGCCCTTGGATATTCACTCACCTGTTTTCTCCTATTTTGCCTGTTTAAAAAATGCTGATTGATCTAATTTGAACAAACCAGTTCAAGAAAACATTATTTAGACATTTGAGGTATATTGCACAATACCAGGAATTATTGCTAACTTTTTAGGTGTGACAATGGGCTATGTGGTTATGTAAGAAAATATGTGATAATGTCTTGATAATCATTGTATATGGCTGATGGGTGTATGGGAGTTCATTTTACTTTATTCCCTCTACTTTTCTATGTTTATGAATGTTCCTAAAGAAAAATCCTAAATGCTGGTTGTATCTTGATTTCACTACTCACTAGTACAGCATGACTGGAATTTTGAAAGACACTTTATTCAATCATGTTAATATAAATGCAAAGTAAATAGCACCTGAAAGGCAAATGTATCTGCGAGAGCTGGAGACCTGTTCATAGGGGCGATTGACTTCTCCAGCAAATAGTTTGCTCGGACATCAAAATTTGCTATTGTTGGGGCACCTGGGTGGCTCAGTTGGTTGAACATCCAACTTCGGCTCGGGTCATGATCTTGCGGTTCATGAGTTCAAGCCCCACATCGGACTCGCTGCTGTCAGTGCAGAGCCCACTTTGGATCCTCTGTCCCTCCCCTGCCCACACTCTCTCAAAAATAAACATTTGAAAAAAAAAAAAAACTTGTCGTTGTTGCTAAATCATTTTTACACATAATATGAAATACCTAAGGTTGTGGCCATTACAATCTACGACAAAAATTTTCATTTAAGACCAAAGTGGGGTGTGTGTGTGTGTGTGTGTGTGTGTGTTTAAAGAAACATTTATCTTCAAAATTTGAGCTGAAAGTATGGTACTCAACACCCTAAGTGGAAAATTTATAAGGCAGTGGACATTAATCTCATTTTATTTTGGTCAATTAACTTTTTTTTCCCCCTCATAACAACTTATGATGGATCACAAAGAATCAGAAAATAGTACTGATCATTCACAACTGTTTGTTGGCCTTTTTGGAGTCTCCAATTTTCACACAAATACATTCAAAATAGTGTGAGCAAAGGACCAAGTGATTGCCTTGAGTTTAAAAGCCTGTTTTGCTTAAAAGCCTTAACATATTTTAAGCAGCAGATTTAATGTATAGCTATGATTGTATTTTCTCTTAAGGCATTTGTCTGATGAATCAAGGGCTTCCTCCATCTGACTACATTTTTCATATCCAAACTTATTCATGTGTGTAATTCTCAATTATTCAAAAAATATTCTGCTCAAACCTTTATTTGCACATAGCCCCCAGATTCTCATTATAAGTGGAGGTCCAATTTGTCATTGTTACACCCTTCAGCAACACTTCTGTCAAACAGTAATTGATTCATAAACACACAAACCAGGAAGACAGGTGCAGGGTCATTTACTATAAGAAAGTAACCAGCACTGGCAACAAGGGGTTGTTGCTGATATTTTCCCAGTGTTACCATGTGTGAAGGCTGAAAGTTTAAGCATTTCCCACAGGGCTGATAGTGTCTAGATAAATCAATACGGAAAAGTAGTCAAACATAATTGCCATTTCAGTGTACTATAAACCCTTCAGACAGAAGACCATTATAATCCTTGTAACAGCTGAACATAAACTTGAGAAAGTTTTTTTGAGAGAGAGAAAGAGCATGAGTGGGGGAGGGGCAAAAGGAAGGAGAGAGAGAATCTTAAGCAGGCCCCATGCTCATCGCAGAGCCTAGTGTAGGGCTCAGTCTCACAGCCATGCAGTCATGACCTGAGCTGAAATCAAGAGTCAGACACTTAACCGACTAAGCCACTCCGGTGCCCCAATTAACAGTCATTGTTAATTCCTAAAATGTGGCGTAGATTTTTTAAATTTCTTGGTTAATTGAAGTTTATTGTTTTGTTTTTAGGGAACTAGAAAATTTATTTAATTTTCTTGGAGCAATAGATAATGTGGAGTTTTTGTTTCAGTTTGTGTCTCTCTAAGGGTTGAAAAATAATTTACCTTTTAATAGTTGGACACTCTGGGGGTGCCTGGCTGGCTCAGTCAGAAGAGTGTGCCACTCTTGATCTCAGGGTCATGACTTTGAGCCCCATGTTGGATATATAGGTTATTTAAATAAATAAAACTTTTTTAAAAAGTTGGACACTTTTATGCAACTGCTTTCTGATAAGTTTAGTTCAGTTTGGAGAGGGAGATTAATAGCATTTACTTGGGCTCAGTAAAGAGTATATGGATTTTCTGGGGAGCCCACACCAGGCTCTCGGCTGTCAGCACAGAGCCCCCTTCGGATGCTCTGTCTCCCTCTCTCTCTCTGCCTCTCCCCTTCTCTCAGAAATAAAAAGACCAAAAAAAAAAAAAAAAAAAGAAAAAGAAAAAGTATTTGGATTTTCCATTGCATTAAGTTGCAAAGACACTAATATAGTTCTTGTTCCTGGCTGCCTATCTTGCTTTCCAAGCCTGTTTTGGAGGAATGCAAATGGCCTGGAAATATGGTACACAGAACGGAATATAGAAATGTTATGTGTCTTTGAGTTGTCTCCCACTGAGGAGTGAGTAGTGTGCTTTCAGGCAAGTGTGGGACAGTTGAATTATGTTAGATTGAAACACTTTGTATATAGGAAGAAAGATGTGTGTCTGTAATGCACGTTAGAAGGCTTGTTTTAGTCAGCATTCTGAGTTACTCTACAGTGTTTCCCCTACATACATACTTTTGATTTTTTTTTTTTTTTAAAGCTTCATGCCCAGCACAGAGCCCAGCATGGGGCTTGAACTCACAACCCTGAGATCAAGACCAGAGCTGAGATCAAGTTGGACACTTAACTGACCGAGCCACCCAGGTGCCCCCATACTTTTGATTTCTGATATCACCCTCCCCCCCCCCCCCCACTCTGGTCATTGGGATCAGCACATGACCCAGGCCCACCCTCTGAGACAATCCCATCTTTTTGGCCAGAGTGATTATTTTGGGGATCCAAACTAAGGCAATTCGTGTAATTCATTGGATTTTACTAATTGTGGCTGGTAGGTGAGAGGTCTCATCCTAGAGTCATCAGCCCTGAGAATGTAAATTAGTAATTGCTGGTGGCCATTCTTCCTGCCCCATGAAGACACCTGTATTTGGTTGAGAATAAGAACGTGTGGAGAAGCAGAGCTAAGGAATGGAGAAAGGCCTGATGACTTCATTGACTTCCACTTGTACTTGAAGACAAATTTACCCCTGGACTTCCCAGTTACTTGAGCCAACAAATCACCTTTGTACTTGAGCTAATTTGAGGGGTTTTTGCTGTTGCACTAGAAACAGGCCCTACTTAATGTTAACTTCAGATAGGAGCCCTATTCTCCCTAGTTTTAGGTTTTGCCCTTTAATAGTATCCTTCCTTTTTTAAAAAAAAAATTTTTTTTAACATTTATTTTTGAGACAGAGCATGAATGGGGGAGGGGCAGAGAGAGAGGGAGACACAGAATATGAAACAGGCTCCAGGCTCTGAGAAGTCAGCACAGAGCCCGACACGGGGCTTGAACTCACGGACCGCGAGATCATGACCTGAGCCGAAGTCAGACGCTTAACCGACTGAGCCACCCAGGCGCCCCAGTATCCTTCCTTTAAACATGAATAAGTGTTGGGGTTTTTTTTTTGTTATTATTTAAATGTTTTAATTCATTCTCTGTGTTCTCATCATTTCTTTTATCACATTGTTGATTGTAACCCTTTCCGCTTTTTTTAAAAGAAAATAATGCACTGAAAATGCCGAAAGAGTAAAATATAACCAAGCTATCCTCCAGAGTCTCAAAAGGAACAAGGGTGACTGCATTTTTTCTTTTCTTTTATTATTTTTTTCAAAATGTTTATTTACTTTTGAGAGAGAGAACAAGAGCAGGGGAGGGGCAGAGAGGGAGGGAGACAGAACATCCGAAGTGGGCTCTGTGCTGACAGCAGAGAGCCCTACATGGGGCTTGAACCCGTGAATTGTGAGATCATGACTTGAGCCAAAGTCAGACACTTAACTGACTGAGCCACTAGGTGTCCCTGCATTTTTTCTTTTAAATCAGATATACTCCTAATTGAAACTAACACACTGGGGCACCTGTGTGGCTCAGTCATTTTAAGCATCCACCTCTTGGTTTTCAGCTCAGGTCATGATCTCAGCGTTCCTGAGATCGAGCCCCACATGGATCCCCACATCAGGCTTCACACTGACAGTGTGGAGCCTGCTTGGTATTCTCTCTTTCTCTCTCTCTCTCTCTCCCCCTCTGTTTCCCTCTGTCCCTCTTCACTTGTGTGCATGCTCTCTCTCCCAAAATAAATGAAAGAAAGAGAAAGAAAGAAAGAAAGAAAGAAAGAAAGAAAGAAAGAAAGAAAAGAAAGGAAAGAAAGAAAGAAAGAAAGAAAAGAAAGAAAAGAAAGAAAGAAAGAAAG
This sequence comes from Prionailurus bengalensis, assembly GCF_016509475.1. NCBI lineage: Eukaryota > Metazoa > Chordata > Mammalia > Carnivora > Felidae > Prionailurus > Prionailurus bengalensis. The sequence continues at coordinate 63,757,987 of NC_057354.1, forward strand.
AAAGAAAGAGAGAGAGAGAGAGAGAGAGAGAGAAAGAAAGAAAGAAAGAAAGAAAGAAAGAAAGACAGACACACCCAAAAGTATTTCACAGCAAAATAGTGCAAGAGGTTGAGGAGAACTACCCTAGGGCAAAGGTGGAATGGCCCGCTGACCAAGTGGCCTGGAAGTAAGACTTTCAAACAAAGTCTTAATTAAATTCTACACTACATGCTACCACTGTCTCCCCAGATATATTTAGGTGCCCTAGGGGGCATCATTTCTTCAACTTCTACAGACCCCATAACATAAATATGTTACATAAACTTCCCAGGTGATTCCTATGCACACCAAACTATAAATGTATTGAGTGAATTACATCAATTAACTCACTTAACTTTCATAATGGTTCTGTCAGGTGGATTCTATTATCAACTACATTTTAAAAGTGAGGAGGGGTGCCTGGGTGGCTCGGTTGGTTGAGCATTTGGCTCAGGTCATGATCCCAGGGTGGTGGGATAGAGCCCCACATGGGGGTCCATGCTCAGCATGGTACCTGCTTGAGATTCTGTCTGTCTGTCTGTCTCTCTCTCTCTCTCTCTCTCTCTCTCTCTCTCCCTCCCTCCCTCCCTCCCTCCCTCCCTCTGCCTCTCTCCCTTGTTCATGCTCACTCTCGCTCACTCTCTCTCTCAAAATAAAAAATAAATTTAAAAAAATAAAAATGAGGAAACGGAGACACAGAACGGCTAAGTTGCCTAAAATCCCACAGATAGTCGATGGTTGAGCCAGGTTTGAAACCCAGGCAGGTTGATTCCAAAGCCAGTTATTTAACCACTATCCTGTACTGTTTTAAAGTAATGGCCTTCGCGGCAATAATGCACAGCAGTAATGGTGACTGACAATTGTAGGCAGGCCAGGGCGAGACATGTTTGGATTCATTTGGGGTTTTCTGCCTCCCAGGAACTCTTCCACCCAAGCCAACACTAGTTTTTCTCATTTCTGAACTTCTTCTTTTTTTGAGAGAGAGAGAGAGCGTGCAAGCCAGGGGAGGAGCAGAGGGAGAGGGAGAGAGAATCTTAAGCAGGATCCAAGCCTAGCATAGAGCCTGATGCAGGGCTTGATCTCATGACCGTGAGATCATGACCTGACCCGAAATCAAGAGTCAGACTCTTAACCGACTGAGCCACCATGTGCCCCTGAACTTCTGACACTCAAAATCAGCATCATACAATTTGGTATCGAATTCTATCCCTTTTGTGCTGTTAGTCTTGCCTTTTCAACTGTATCAGAAATTAAGTGGGGTGCCTGGATAGCTGAGTCGATAAAGAATGCCATTCTTGGTGTCGGGGTAATGCGTTCAAGCCCCATGTTGATCGTGGAACCTACTTGAAAAAAAAAAAAAAAGAATTGACCATGAACTGAGGTCCAGTTTTGTCTCCCCTTGCATGTAGCACCTAGTATGGTGTACCATTATTTGCTGACCAGATTTGGAAGTGGTAGACTGACTTTCGAAACCTGCTTACTTGTGAATTTTAGATGCATTTAGCACTGAACTCTTGAGATTGACATTACATTTTTTATCAGTTCCTGCCCTTTTGTAGTTTTAGATGTTCAACCAGATATTCCCTTCCTTCGGTCACATCAGATATCCTTTTGTTGATACCACTCAAAGTCCACATTTCTTTTGCTAATCAAATTGGTGTGGGAACATTCCTTTCCTGCAGCTGAGAGCAGTTCTTGAAATTTTTTGCTTTTGAGCATGCTTCCAGCAAGCTCTTTCCTCTTTGACTTTTCTTTGCTTCCTAGAAATGCTCATGCTGGGACAAAATTACTTTATCCAGATGCCAGTGATTGAAAAGACATTCTAATTTTCTGTCGATGGTAAATCATAAAACTTGCTTGGGAACCGATTTGTTGAGCTTGTGAGTGTTCAGGGCAAAGAGTGGTTTACCTAGTGCCACCAAAATAAGCTTCTATTTGGAAAGGCTGTGGGCTTGAATACATTGAATTATAAATTGAATCATTACTAACTTAACCTCTGGGAGGTTTTCAGTGATTGTTTTATTCAGCTTTGCTGACTACACTGCCCACAGCAACTCTGGCAATGATTCCCCTCGCGGCGCTAAGGGGCTGCCCAGCTGCAGAAATTCATGATGGCTGCATTTGCCTGCAGAGTTTGGAAAGATCTAAGGTCTTTGGAGACTAGAAATGTGTTTTTTCCTTGTCTTAACTGGCAGCATGAGCCTCTGGCATTTCAAAGTGCAAGTCATTAGTGTCCACCGGGGTGATGTTAATCTGTCTGTATTTCAGTCTCAGGACATTTTCCAGTTGCTTCTGCCACAACGATCTCTGCCATCTCAGTGCTTCTCATGCCCCTTGTGAATTCAGAAAGCTCTGCGGTGCCAGCAGGACTTCACAAAAACCCGTTGCTAACCGATCCTCATTCTCTTCTTTCTTTCAGTCATCGTCCAAGGAGTCTCAAAGCTTGTCTGAAAGGTGGGGCTTCTGCTTGGCATTTTCAAACATGAGCTGAGAGAAACCTGTCATTTTGTTTTTGTTTTTGGTTAATTTTCAGTAGGAAGGAGACTTCCTTTTATTTTGAACTTTAGGGCTTGAGTCATGCAGTCTGGGGAACTTAAGCTGATGTTGATCATGTTCACATTCAGGAGAACATAAGACTATCGGATGGGGAGGAGGGAGACGTGAGAATTACCGGAAAGCAAACAGAACAAGGCACTTGAATGGTTGGAAGAGACTCGGGAAAGCCAGAGGGTCCCAGGTGATGCTTGAAATGGGTGTGAGGGGTCAGAATTGTCAGGACATCCTATCCTCCATCTCCCTAGAGTGACTAAGCTGGACCCCTGCTGTCTGAGCTATAGTTTGGTGGAGAGCCAAAAGGGGGAGGGTGTTCTCTTTCATCAGATCGGTCCAGACTTCCCAGTGTGTTAATATGACATGGAGCCAAACCATACCGAAGAGCTAGTTGACGGCTGTTAAGAGCCTTGGCCTTTTATTTAATCATCAGAAAAACCAAGGCTCGTAGGCGCTGGGAAGGTGCCAGATTAATTATTCAGAAACAAGTGTCTGGGATTGGACCAAGTATTGTCTCATTAGCATGCAGTGTCCATGCTGGAGGCTGGTTAGAAAAGCCTCAGAGCCAGCAGGAGGGGTCGATGGGAGAGAACCAGGAAAAAAATGAAAAATTGACTTTCCCTATATTGTGCTGTGAAATCTATTGGTATAATAGAACGCCACCCTTTCCAATATAGGATACTCTTCAGTAATGTGCCCTGGCCCAGGCTTCTGGAATATGCAAGACAATTATTCTACCAGCCTCCTGCATCTGTGCCCATAAACCTGGCCTTCTTTCCTCTTATGATCCATTGTGTCGAAGGTTAATCCTCCCGCTTATATTCAGATCTCATCTCCTCTTGCCTCCTCAAGGACTTCACTCCTGACATTCTGCCTTCTTTTTCCTTTTTAAGTTGCCCTGTCTGCTAAATGATTCCCATCAGCATGCATTCTAATGTATTTTCCATCTTTAAAAAACCCTTCAGGCTCAATTTCTCCTTCCAGCAACTCCCTGGATTTTTTTCCTCTTTACAGTAAGATTCCTGACAGAGTTGTCTATACTGGTCTTCATCAGTTTCCATTCAGTCAGGCTTTTGTCCCCACCATTTCACTTACATTAATACTTAATGTTGCCAAATCCAGAGGTGAATAGTCCTCCCAAGCCTATTTTTACTGGGTTTCCTCCTTTTTCCAACCTCCAAACATTGCAGTAACATGACCTCAGTCCTTGGATTCCTTCTCTCTCTGCCTTGGCAATCTCCTCTAGTCTCGTGGCTTTATATACCATCTTTATGATGATGGCACCCGAAGTCCAGTGTCCAATTCCCCATTCCCACTTGGATGTTTACTAGAAATCTCTGAACCCAACTTCTTCTTCCAGTTTTCCGTGTTTCATTCATGGCAGTTACATTCTCCTAATTCCTGTAAGCAAAAACCTAAAAATCAGGTTTTTCCTCCCTTCTCCATGCATCCAATTCATCAATGAGCCCTGTCAACTCCACCATCAAGGCATATTGCGCTTAAGATCACTTCTTGTGACTCACACCGTCATCTCCCTCTACCATCAGCTCTCACCTGGACCATTAGAATAGCCTCCTGACTGTTCAACTGCAGTATATTTTCCACACAACAGCCAAAGTTGTATTTTTAAAACAAATTTAATCATTTTATTCCCCTGGCCAAAACCCTTTATGGCTATTCTGTCACACTTAGAACAAAAATCCAACATCCTGGAGCACCTGGGTGGCTCAGTCGGTTAAGTGTCTGACCTTGGCTCAGGTCATGATCTCACGGTTTGTGAGTTTGAGCCCTGCGTCAGGCTCTGTGCTGATAGCTCAGAGCCTGGAGCCTGCTTCAGATTCTGTGTCTCCCTCTAACTCTGCCCCTCCCCTGCTCATGCTCTGCCTCTGTCTCTCTCAAAAATAAATAAAAACATTTTTAAAAATTAAAAAAAAATCCAACATCCTTGCCATGGTTGCATGAGATCCTATGTGATGTGGCCCCTGCTCCTTTTTCCAGCCCCATCAACTTGCTCCCTCTTGGTGCTTCTTTCCACCCAGTACCCTTCCTGCGGTGTCCCCAACACCTAAGTTTGTCTCTCAGGTGTTGTAGTCTCAGGTTCCACTTATAATAACAGTGTTACCACTTATTGAGCTCCTACTACAGGCAAGCCAGTGTGTAGGTATTTTACATAGGTGATTTTTTTAACCATGCCACCTCAGCATAGATGATATTATCTCCTCTTCACAAAGGAAGAAACTGAGGCTCAGGTTTTTGCCCAAAGTAGCTATTTGCTACTTTGCCCAAAGTAGCAGAGCTCAGCAGTGATAGAACTAGGATTCACATTCAAGTGTGTCTTGTTTTAAAGTTTAAGCACTTTCCATTGCATAATGGCACATCTCTATGACCAGGACTTCATGCCTTTAGTAAAATGTGTTTTTTTTTTAGGGTATGTGTGAATGTGTGTGTGCTGATGTCCCAGGGTTCATTCTAAAGCTGACTTTAAGATTTTGAAAGAGGTTGCTGAGGAAATTGATCCTGTTTGTAAACTCCTTGGATCTCCAGAAGAGAAGTGCATGGTGGAGTGGGGGTGGAGGAGATACAGCATCTTCCCACCTGAATGATGGAGCCCATAGTGCTGGGGAAATGAGCCCTGGGGGAACGGCTGCAGTGAAAACTCTTTTGTTTCCAAATGCTAATAGTTCTGGATTCAAAATCTTTTCTCTCTTTGACTGGACCCAGAGATAATAAAACAAAAAACTTACAGCATATAATTTGGCATTTTACTCGTATAGTAGGCTCACAAAATTTTGTTCTCCCTGACAAGGCTCAGATAATTCTATCAAAATAAATCTCTGAAGGAAAAAAAGCTTTCTTTTAAAGTCTATGAGAAGCCTTTTCAAGAACAAAAATAACACTTAAAAACCGATATTCTGTGTATCTTCTTTTTCTTCTCTTTTTCAGAAGAAATTCTGCCCTTTCTGATAATAGAAAATAAAAAATGTCAGTGGGGAAAATGTCAAAATTTGGCATGCTGTAGAGAGTGGAAATTTCTCCAACACTGTACTTTGAATTTTAAAGAGTTGGGGCGCAGGTTGTTCAGGAGTCAGTGTTCCACATCCATTTGTATTCTTTGCCAGCGCCCATGTCTGTGAATGGCTTCACAGTATTTGCATTCATTCATCAGACCTTGACTGAGAACATGACTGTATTAGGGTTCTTCAGAGAAACAGAGCCAATGATATATTGATCAGTAGATAGTAGATACATATGTACGCACATACGTATGTATGTACATACATATGTCCAGATATATGTAAGAAGAGATTTATTATAGGAATTGGCTTATAGAATAATGTAAGTTCAATAGTCCCACAAACTGTTGTCTGCAAGCTGGAGAACCCATAAAACTGGTAGTGTAATTCAGCCTGGATCTGAAGGCATGAGAACCATGGGAGCCAATTTTAATCTCAGTCCAAAGACCCAAACAAGAGTCAGGGGGCTAATGGTAAGTCCTGGTCTGAATCCAAAGGCTTAAGAATCAGGAGCTCTGATATCCAAAGGCAGGAGAAGGTGGATGTCCCAGCTCAGGTAGAGAGCAAATGCACCCTTCTTCTATCTTTTTGTTCTATTTAGGCCCTCAGTGGATTGAATGGTGCCTACATTGGTGGGCTTTATCTTCTTTACTCAGTCTACTGATAGAAATGCCAACCTCTTTGGGAAATACCCACACAGACACATCCAGAAATGTTTTATCAGCTATCTGAGCATCCCTTAGCCCAGTCAAATTGACTCATAAAATTAGTCATCCTAATAACCATTTCAAGAGCCAAGTATTTCAACATCTTCTCCAAATGGTCTCTCTTATGTTTGCTCTCTCAGGTTTTGTGGACACTTCTCTGCCCAAAATGTGCTCGATCAGAGATGGTCAGTTTTTGCATATAGATCATATATGCAAGGTGGATCATATAGCAAGGTTGAGTAAACAAGCTGAATTTTGCATGCATTTCAGTACAGCCACATTTACCATGCATTTAACATGTGGTAGGTGGTATGAAGGTTACAGTGGGGAAGAAGAAGAGAGCTTTATATAGGGTAAAGATACCTATATACATATTTACCTATAAATAGGTAAAGATTGTTCTTCACAGTTAGAGAAGTGAGGCTCTGAAAGGTAAGGATCTCACTCAGGGAGGCAATGGAGGGGCTAGAATTGAAATTGAGAATTGTCTGATACTAAAACGCCCTTTCCATTGTACTACAGTGGCACAGAATTGAAGTTGAGATTCCCTTCTAAATGTACTATGGTCCAAGATGAAATGTCACATTTGTCAAATAATAAATTCTAAAGAAATTTGGAGAGGAGGAACAACTGAAAGTACTTGGGTTATCAAGGAAGGTTTCACAGAGGAGGCAAGGTCGGAGCTAGAACTTGAAATCTGGGTAGGGTTTTTATGAGTAGAAAGGGAGATCATAACAGGTGAGAGGAATTACAGTCTGGGAACCAGAATGAGCTAAGACGTAGAGGGGAATGGCAGTGGCACATAATGAGGGAAGAGACCATTGCTCTTGCTATTGCTGAAAGTAGGAGATAGGGATGTGCAGGTATTGTGATCAGATTGTAGAGGAATTTCAGAACCAGATAGAATTATAAACGGAGAGATGTGAGGAAGGAGGGACAGACCACGTGCCTTCCAGGGGGGAAATTTTGTAATTAACTGACACATGATAGAACTCACTGTATGTGAATTTACTGCATATATTTGGATAGGTAAATGATAATTTAGTTCTGCAGTATAGTAAAAATGAAAGTTATTCTTCAGATAGAAAATCGACTACATACAACTGTGCCCATTGTGGCATAAATGCTCACAAGGACTTTAATTTCACCATCATTATTGTCTCAGAGTTCAGAGAAACAATCATGTAGTACAGATGTGTCAGCACCATGGACAGCGATGCCGTGGCCGCATGCGGCATCCACCCGCAAAGGAATTTAGACTTGGTGTAATAGATCTGTCACACCAAACCAGTGGAATGGAATCTTTTAGTGAATTTCAAAGACTAATTTTTCTACCGAATTTCCTTTTATTTGGATTCCAATCAGAGGCAAGAGAGCCCCACATGTATTCTCTTTAGAGAGTTGGTGTGCAGATGTGTGCCTATGTGCATGCGTACACTCACAGAGAAAACTCAACGCTTTCAGAAAATTAAAACTAACTCTTTTTATGAAGAATGAGGACCCTAGAAGAAGAAAATAGGGAGATTTTAAAGAGTCACTTCTCCCGTTCTCAACTTTTCCTGCCATAGAACTCAATTATCCATTATATTGAGCACCCTAAGACCAGCCAATTATCCCTAGTCTGTGCCCCCCAGCTTGCTTCTCGCTAAGGCCCAAGACAGAAAAGGACAAAAATCTGCAAAGTTTGGGTGGCCTGATTCTAAGAGTGTATTTTGAGTTTTTTCCACTTTCTTAATTCTCATCTACAAACTTGATCAGGCTTAGCTTGAGGTTGAGCCTAAGTGACATCTCAGGATAGAATGGTATTCTTTGCTTCAGAGAGAGAGAGAAAAAGGATGGAAAGAGAATTGTAAAGGGATTTAGAATCCATAAAAAGCATTTACAACACATCTCCTCTTTTAAAAAGGGGGACAATTCTGTCACTGAGGGACATTGCTTTTTTTCTCTCTCTCTCTTTTTGGACACAACACAACTGTGATGGAAATACTTTCTGATGACAAACCTTCAATAGAAAATGCAGTCTTATTGTTCTAAGTCTTTAACATGGATCTATTCCAGGCTGACCTCATACTAATGCCTATATCACACGTTGGAAGGTTCTGCTTCTCTTTGTCTAGTGCTTTGCCCATTTAGACCTTATGGGCCTCTGAACCATAGTTCTCACTGTTTCCTATGCCAGACATGCCAAACACACCCCACTTTGTCTCTTTCTGAAGATTTTACCCATCCTGTAAGCCCTTTGTTTTCCTAGGTTTGTTCTAATTCCCTAACTAAATAAGGTGCCTTAAGCCCCAGCAGAACCTACAGTGTGTAACTTTGCATATTGGTACTTTGTGTATTTGGATTATCTCTCTTCCACTAGTTTGTATGTTCCTTGAGAGTAGTGATTGTGACTTATGTTGTATGTACCACATGGCAATCCATAATGATTATTGAGTTTAATGATTTGAGAAAATTCTGTCAGTCAAGATATACTTGTGTACCAGTCCTTCAATTAGACCTTTAGCATAAATTATGAAGGCTGAGAATTGCTCAGAAGTTAAGGTAAAACAGATAGGACCTGAGTGGATTGCCACAAGTCACCCCTTCCTCTCACCTCCCTTGAATTCCTTTGTAGCAAAGAGAGTGCAGTGTTGGCTTCTTCACTTAATCATCACTGTGGTTTTCAAGGCTCAGAAAAATTAGCTTTACCCTAATGCTTTTCTAAAATGCCACTTGACAACAGTGTATGGGTATTTTACATAACTACTGTATACTGGAGGTGTCTTCAATAGAATGTAGTGATCAAAATCCAGATCATAATTATATCTCATCAGTGTTTCCATTATAAGCTTCTCTCCGCAAGGATTTGTTACTCATTTGTTTAATTTGTGCCAGGGTTCAACCTGACATGTAAGTTCTCAGTTCTACTGTAATGTAGAGAATCTTTTTCTGCTTCAAAATATACATGTTAATCAGTATAGTTAATCAGTATAGCGATTCTGTGTGTGGAATTCTGTGTTTCTCTGTCAGGAAGCAGACTGAAGTGTCCACACCAGACATGCATATCAACACTGGATATTTGTATCATTTTATCTTCCTGGGGCAACTATGAAGGTCAGGCTGCTGCACTGCAGTGTTCCACGTGAGCCATCCTGTGGATTGGGTGTCATCCCTAAACACGTGACACAAGGGCTCTTGGGCACATGAGCGAGTGTTTGTCACTCTGAATCCTCATGTTAAAATGCTAAAGACAAAGGGAACTCAAAACATATGTCAGCCAGGATGCCTGGCTTCCTCTTACCCGCTGACCCAAGCCACCAGTGGGTCCTCAAGAGAACTGGAGACTCTCTGATCCCCCATCCCAGAAGTCAGTCTTATTTTCATTCTTCCAGGTTTGCCTCAGCCTTTGGAGCCCCAAGGGTATTGCCCCTTCACTCGTCCTAATTCTGAAAACTTTGTACCTAGCAGGGTTGAGGGTTAAGGAGGGAAGTGCTTGCTCTTCACAGGTTTACTTTAGGGAGGATGACATTTCCCACATCTGGTCTCCCACCACAGCCCTCCCCCAACCCCGGCCAATCCCTATTCTTCTTGATATTCTGTTTGTTTTTGGACATCTATAGTGGGCTTTTATTTTCCTTATCTTTACATTGAATTTTCCTGGGACACTTATGTGATGTTAAAGGGTGTAGAGAAGGAGGGATTGGAAGAATGGAGAGAAGGTAAAACCAAAGCATGTTCTTTTGATTCTCACAAGTTTGCTATGAGAATTCCTCCTAGAAAACTTTCTATTTAGAAACTTCCTGCTTTGAGAATTCTACCAAAAGACTTGCTCTGTAGCTCATGTCCTGTTTCTTTAGGTGGTGTGGGAGGGGATTCATTATTTAATGCAATAACAAACACTTATTGAGCCAGCAAGAGGAATACAAACCATATCCTTATGCTCCTCACAAACTAGCCATGGTAATAAACAGTTAATAAGCACTGGCAATATCAAAAAGGAAATACATATATGTCCACAGGGGGCCCTGACAAGGGAAGTTTTAATGGTGGTTTTCCAGAAATATCATTTTGGCTAAGGGCTGAGGATGAGTAGAGGTTGCCTGGCAAGAGAAGGATAAAATGCAATCCAGGCAGAAGTCTCGAGTAATAAACATGGTCTAATTTGAAGGCTATATGTATTTTATTAAAGCTCAACAATAGCCATAGCCATTGTTCAGAAGTTAGACCTATAAAAGAGATTCTTCATTGTATCAACACCCTTCACCCAAACACAAACAGGGACACACATGTAGTGGAATAAGTTATGTTTACTGTTGTTGCCCTGAGGGACCATGGGGAACTATAGGATGTCTCAGTAAGAGGGTGTTGGAAAGAACCTATTTGGTTTGGATTTGGGCTTTAGTTGGGTAATCTGGGGGAGCAAAGAAGGAAGTTCTAAGGAAAGAAGGGCTCATTCTGAATTGGGTGCTATTAGAAAATGGGGCAATTCTGTGATTGGGCATCTCAACAAATCTTATCATGAGGAGAGTGGGTACTGAATCAAAGGTAAAGCTGTAACTGGTAAAGCAGTCAATCATATTAGCCAGGAGAGTGAGATATGTGGGATTGGGTGTTGCACAGTGACCATGTCTGAAGTGGATACTCTACAACATGTTTTTGTACAGCAGGAGAACAATATAGCTTAGCTTTATCAGATCAGTTTGTAATACATTGAACCGACTGCATTAGATCTGTTTCTGGAGATTAGAAGCTGGCTTTTTTTTTTTCTTCTCACTGTCATCATCTAGAGTTGCTAGCATACTGAAGGGGTTCAGAACATGCCACCTCACAGTATGCTGTTTTGACTTATTTTGTGCAGAAGGCACTTGAGGAACAGCAGGTACAGGAAGGGCTCTCTGACCTCTCCCTTTCTGCCTAAATCAAGCCAATAAAATTTCCTCTCCCTGTGTCTGGAAGAGAAGAATATTTTTATCACAGGAGACTGAGAATTAGTGCCATAATAAACCTGTGCAAACAAACTGAAAGTAACTGATCTTCCATCAGTTTCCTTCATGTATTTCCCAGCCATTGTCCCATAATTTACTGTCCCCTAACCCAAACCCCTTTGTCTTGTCACCTCTCTACAAATTTATTTTTTATTTTTTAATTTAATTTTTTTAAAATTTACATCCAAATTAGTTAGCATATAGTGCAACAATGATTTCAGGAGTAGATTCGTTAGTGCCCCTTAGCCATTTTAGCCCATCCCCGCTCCCACACCCCCTTGAGTAACCCTCTGTTTGTTCTCCATATTTAAGAGTCTCTTATGTTTTGTCCCCCTCTCTGTTTTCATATTATTTTTATTTCCCTTCCCTTATGTTCCTCTGTTTTGTCTCTTAAAGTCCTCATATGAGTGAAGTCATATGATATTTGTCTTTTTCTGACTAATTTCGCTTAGCATAATACCCTCCAGTTCAATCCACGTAGTTGCAAATGATGAGATTTCATTCCTTTTGATTGCCGAGTAATACTCCATTGTATTTATATACCACATCTTCTTTTTTTTTTTTTTTTTTTTAATGTTTATTTATTTTTGAGACAGAGAGAGACAGAGCATGAACAGGGGAGGGTCAGAGAGAGGGAGACACAGAATCCGAAACAGGCTCCAGGCTCTGAGCTGTCAGCACAGAGCCTGACGCGGGGCTCGAACTCACGAACTGCGAGACCGTGACCTGAGCCGAAGTCGGCCGCTCAACCGACTGAGCCACCCAGGAGCCCCTATACCACATCTTCTTTATGCATTCATCCATCGATGGACATTTGTGCTTTTTCAATACTTTGGCTATTGTTGATAGTGCTGCTATAAACATTGGGATGCAAGTGTCCCTTTGAAACAGCACACCTATATCCCTTAGATAAATACCTACTAGTGCAATTGCTGGGTCGTAGGGTAGTTCTATTTTTAGTTTTTTGAGGAACCCTTACACTGTTTTCCAGAGTGGCTACACCAGCTTGCATTCCCACCAACAATGCAAAAGAGATCCACTTTCTCCGCATCCTCGTCAGCATCTGTTGTTGCCTGAGTTGTTAATGTTAGCCATTCTGACAGGTGTAAAGTGGTATCTCATTGTGGCTTTGATTTGTATTTCCCTGATGATGAGTGAAGTTGAGCATTTTTTCATGTGTCATTGGCCATCTGGATGTCTTTAGAGAAGTGTCTATTCATGTCTTTTGCCCATTTCTTCACTGGATTATTTGTTTTTTCAGTGTGGAGTTTGAGAAGTTCATTATAGATTTTGGATACTAACCCTTTATCTGATATGTCGTTTGCAAGTATCTTCTCCCATTCTGTTGGTTGCCTTTTAGTTTTGTTGATTGTTTCCTTTGCTGTGCAGAAGCTTTTTATTTTGATGAGGTCCTAGTAGTTTGTTTTTGCTTTTGTTTCCCTTGCCTGTGGAGACCTGTTGAGTAAGAAGTGTCTGCGGCCAAAATCAAAGAGGTTTTTGCCTGCTTTCTCCTCGAGGATTTTGATGGCTTCCTGTCTTACATTTAGGTCTTTCATCCATTTTGAGTTTATTTTTGTGTATGGTGTAAGAAAGTGGTCCAGGTTCATTCTTCTGCATGTTGCTGTCCAGTTTTCCCAGCACCACTTGCTGAAGAGACTGTCTTTATTCCATTGGATATTCTTTCCTGCTTTGTCAAAGATTAGTTGGCCATACGTTTGTGGGTTCTCCACAAATTTATAATTTTTTTGTTTAAAAAGTATATAAACTCTCAGTCTTAACTTGGGTCTTCCTTTTCCTTCCTTCCTTGGGTCTTCATTTTCCATATTCAATCCCCCGTATGCACATGAAAATATTAAATACGATGTATATGCTTTTCTCCTATTAATCTGTCTTACGTAAATTTAATTATTGGGCCCAGCCATAGAACCTAAAAGGGTAGAAGGGCATTTTTCCTCAGTATTTGTTTTTTTTCCAAGTTTTTCCTGCAAAATTGGTTTTCAAACAACACCAGTTTAAACAAAAATATCCCCTATAGACGATGCATCAGACAACCCATTGCTGTCTCCACCCAGAACAGACTGCTCTCATCATTCCACTCTTGCTTCACCATTGTTTGTCTGTTGAGAAGGAATCTTGTGAGATCAAAGGTTGAAGGGGATGAGGAAGTAGATGACAGGGGTTGGTCACAAAGGGCCTAGTTAGTCAAGTTAAGACAATTAAACCACATCTCAAAAGAAGGCAGAACCATTGTAAGATTTTAAGCTAGGATTACAGATCTATATTTTAGAGATCTGTACTCATTGGGGAGGACATTGAGACTTTTGCAATAATTCCGGCAAGAGATAATGGTAGTTGAACTAAGGCACTGGAGAGGTGAATACAGACTTGAGAGAAGATGAGAAGTAGGATTACCAAGCCTTAGTGGCTGGTAGGATATAGATGAGAAAGTCTCAATGGTGCCTTCTCCTTAAATAGGAGAGTTGTTGGTGAGGCTATTCTCCCAGCCAGGTAGCACTAGCAGTTTGGGCTGAGGTGGGAGAAATGATGAGCTCATTCTCAGATCTTTCTGCCCCTCTCCCACTCGCACTTTAATGTTTTAGGAAACATTTAAAAATTAAAAAAAAGAAATATTTGAAAATATTTAGATTACTCTTCACCTTTAGAATTCTAATTGTTTTTTATTTTATAGTTTTTGAAAAATGGAACCAACCTATTATAGAGAGGAGGGTGGTGATCTTTTATCACTTGTAAGGACAGTCTCCTGATATTTGTGATGTGTTTAAATCTGCCTTCAGTCTCTTTTTAAATCTATGTCAAGTCCCTCTGTTGCATATCTCAGTTATACTTATTCTACTTGTAATTTATTTTATTATTAATTATTTATTGTCTATATTACTTCCAAGACTTTGAGTTCCTTGAGGATCAGAGCTGTCTTTCTACTACTCTGTATCCCCAGTGCCTGGCCTAGTGCCTTGTATATAGTTAGGTGGTCAGTACATATTTGTTGATTGAATAAGTGAATCTTAGAATTGGCACTTAAAAAATACTAGAAATATAGGTAAAGAAGTCAAGAAGTTTAAGTAAATTACATTGCACAGTCAGTAATATTATTACAGTGGTATTTTCCATTTTGGTTTGATTTGATTTGTTTCAATTTTTATTATTGCGGTTTAGTTGACATACAGTGTTATTAGTTTGAGGTATACATTTTGATTTTAAAGTACATAAAACTTAGAATTTTTTTAAATAGGTATTAGGGGCTTTCAAGTGGAGGTATCTACTGGGCAGTGGATAACAGAATCAGGATCTCAGAAGAGAACTCTGAACTGGAGAAACATTCATTAATTCATTAGACAACTATTGTTTTGCATCAGCTGCCTACCACCCACAGTGCTAATGATGACATAGCAGTGAGCAAAATGAAATTCCTATCTTCACCGACAAACAAGCAAACAATATGCCAGATAGTGATAGATTTTAGGGAGAAAAATCAAGCAGAGACAGGGAATAGGGAGAGTTAGTAGAAGACTCATCAGAAATACAGGTTTAGTTTTAATTCCTTGGCTCCAGGAATTTATGAGAAATGCAAATTCTCAGGCCACTGAAGAAAGGTCAAGATCCAGTCTCTGATGGCATGGTCCTGTCTATTTAGATCCAGAGCAGGGTCTACTCTGGGGTTTGCCAGACTTCCCAGATGATAAGGATCATCTGAGGGTACTTGTTAAAAATATATAAACTTCTGCTTCTCCTACTTAGAGTTTCTTGGGGAGGGGCCTGTGAACTCGAGACTCTTACCATCAGGGAAGTCTGGGAAATATTGATCTTGTCTTTTTCTTTAGAAGGGCAGCTTTTTTTTTTTTTAATGTCTTTTTATTTTTGAGAGAAAGACAGACAGACAGACAGAGCGTGAGCAGGGGAGGGGCAGAGAGAGAGGGAGACACAGAATTTGAAGCAGGCTCCAGGCTCTGAACTGTTAGCACAGAGCCCGGTCTGGAGCTCGAACTCTCAAAGCCCAAGACCGTGACCTGAACTGAAGTCTGACGCTAAACCAACTGAGCCACCCAGGCACCCCTGGAAGGGCAGCTTTTTATGTTAGATTATTTAATAAGTGGCTGAAGGGTAACTGTCCAGTGGATGGGGAAAAGAATAAAGCTGGATCACTCTATCAAGATAAAATTATTATTTTTTAAATTTTTTTGATGTTTTTTATTTATTTTTGAGACAGAGAGAAGGCATAAGCTGGGGAGGGGCAGAGACAAAGGGAGACAGGAACCAAAGCAGGCTCCACGCTGACAGCAGAGAGCCTGATGCAGGGCTAAAACCCACAAGCTGTGAGATCACTACCTGAGCTGAAGTCGGATGCTTAGCCAACTGAGTCACCCTGGTGCCCCATCAAGATAAAATTCCGATGAGTCAAAGATTCAACCATAAAAACACAAATCCATAAAAAGTGAGAGAGGAAAATGGGTGAAATTTTAAAAATATAATCTGCAATAGAGAATATTTTGAACTTTCTAACTTTCAAAATATAAAACCATGAAGAGGGGTGCCTGGGTGGCTCACTCAGTTAAGTGTCGGACTTTGGCTCAGGTCATGATCACAAAGTTCGTGAGTTTAAGCCCCTATCTGGCTCTGTGCTCATAGCTCAGAGCCTGGAGCGTGCTTTGCATTCTGTGTTTCCCTCTCTCTCTGCCCCTCCCCTGCTCTCTCTCTCTCAAAAATAAATAAACATGGGGGAAAAAAAAAACGTTAGATAGTAAGAAAAAGATTGACCCAATTATTTAACCAACCACTAATCTAGATGTTGCTGTGAAGATATTTTGTAGATATCATAACATCTACAACCAGTTGAATTGAAGTAAAGGAGATTACCTTTGATAATGTGGGTGGGGCCTTGCAATCAGTTGAAGGTCTTAAGAACAAAAACTGAGGTTTCTCAGAGAAGAGATTCTGCTTCAAGACTGCAGCATTGGGGCGCCTGGGTAGCTCAGTTGGTTAAGCATCTGGCTCAGGTCATGATCTCACAGTCCATGGGTTTGAGCCCCCCATCAGGCTCTGTGCTGACAGCTCAGAGCCTGGAGCCCGTTTTGAATTCTGTGTCTCCTTCTCTCTCTGCCACTCCCCACTCTCAAAAATAAACATTAAAAAAAATTTTTTTTAAATAGTAGAAAAAGATTGATGTATATGCTTGGATATAATAAATTTCAAAACATGTAAATTCAAAAAATGACCACAAAGTTAAAGCAAACCTGAAAGAAATTTGTAACCCAAATGCAGACAGAAGGTTGTATTAAATTGACAAGAAAAAAAAAAACAATCCTATTAAAATAGGGAAGAGATATGTATCAAAAGGTAGTTCACAGAAAAAGAAATACAAATGTGAACTCTCACTCAGAATGAAAGATAAGTAAATCAAACTAATGAGATCTTAGGTTTTTTCTTTTTTTTTTCTTTTTGTGTTTTGTCTACCAAGTTGTCTCATTCAATTAGAGCTTTAGATATTTTTTCTTTATAAATATATAAATGTTTATTTTTTTTTTAAAGCAAGATTTTTTTTTTCAACGTTTATTTATTTTTGGGACAGAGAGAGACAGAGCATGAACGGGGGAGGGGCAGAGAGAGAGGGAGACACAGAATCGGAAACAGGCTCCAGGCTCTGAGCCATCAGCCCAGAGCCCGACGCGGGGCTCGAACTCACGGACTGCGAGATCGTGACCTGGCTGAAGTCGGACGCTTAACCGACTGCGCCACCCAGGCGCCCCATAAATGTTTATTTTTGAGAGAAGGAGAGAGACAGAGTGTGAGTGGGGGAGGGGAAGAGAGAGAAGGAAACAGAATCTGAAGCAGGCTCTAGGCTCTGAGCTGTTAGCACAGAGCCCAACTCGGGACTCCAACTCACAAATCAAATCTCGAATCTCGAGATCATGACCTGAACCGTAGCCGGATGCTTAACTGACTGAGCCACCCAGGCACACCTCTTTATATTTTTAAGACCAAGATGACAATGAGGTTTTCAGTTTTTTTTTCTCACTTTAACATTTGTTGTTGCCATTTTGAACCTTTTTTTTCTTTTTTAATTTTTTTTCAATGTTTATTTATTTTTGGGACAGAGAGAGACAGAGCATGAAAGGGCGAGGGGCAGAGAGAGAGGGAGACACAGAATCAGAAACAGGCTCCAGGCTCTGAGCCATCAGCCCAGAGCCCGACGCGGGGCTCGAACTCACGGACCGCGAGATCGTGACCTCGCTGAAGTCGGACACTTAACCGACTGCGCCACCCAGGCACCCCAAACCTTTTTTTTTCTTTTTAACGTTTATTCATCTTCGAGAGAGGCACAGAGAGACAGAGCGTGAGTGAGGGAGAGGCAGAGAGGGAGGCACAGAATCCAAAGCAGGACCCAGGCTCGGAGCTGTCAGCACAGAGCCCGACTTGGGGCTCAAACCCATAATCCATGAAACCATGACCTGAGCCGAAGTTGGACGCTTAATGAACTGAGCCACCCAGGTGCCCACTGTTGTTGCCATTAAAAAAAAATTTTTTTAGCGTTTATTTATTTTTGAGACAGAGAGAGGCAGAGCATGAACGGGGGAGGGTCAGAGAGAGAGGGAGACAGAGAATCTGAAACAGGCTTCAGGCTCTGAACTGTCAGCACAGAGCCTGACGCGGGGCTTGAACTCACAGACCATGAGATCATGACCTGAGCTGAAGTTGGATGCTTAATCGACTGAGCCACCCAGGTGCCCACTGTTGTTGCCATTAAAAAAAATTTTTTTAATGTTTATTTATTTTTGAGACAGAGAGAGACAGAGCATGAGCAGGGAAGGGGCAGAGAGAGAGGGAGACACAGAATGTGAAGCAGGCTCCAAGCTGTCAGCACAGAGCCCGATGTGGAGCTCGAACTCACAAACTGTGAGATTATGACCTGAGCCGAAGTCGGACACTTAACCGACTGAGCCACCCAGGCGCCCCTGTTGTTGCCATTTTAAATCACATCACTTGAATGCCTTGATTGTTGCATACGTCTGGGTTATGTTATAATTCAAAATTATGTTTTGAGTAGTATTATAGACCTGCAAATGGATGCTCTGTCTGGATAGGTAAGGTAGCCACCTTAGGTTACTTTAAATTTCCTTAAAAGCAGTGTTTCTCAGCGTGTGGTCCCCAGACTGACAGCAATAGAATTACCTGGGAATTTATGAGATGTACAGATTCTCAGCCTCCTTCCCAGGCCCACTAAATCAGAAATTCTGGCAATCTATGTTTTAAGAAGACTCCAGGTGACTCTGATGCCAGTGTAAGTTTGAGAGCCACTGCTTAAGAGGATCCTGATCCCACCTTCAACTTGGCCAATCATGTCATCATCTGGGTCTGCCCTTAAATACCAACTTAGAATACTTGTACATGTTTGGGAATATAACCTTACATTCACTGCTACTTGTTACTAGATTTTATTTGTAAGCAATCTCTACATGCAACGTGGGGCTCAAACTCACAACCCCAAGATCAAGAGTCGCTTGCTCTACCGACTGAGCCAGCCAGGCACCCTGAGACTTCATTTCTAGTGAAGCCTGCTGTTAAAGAGAGTTTGAAAAGTATTGTCACAAACCAGAGTACCTGGACTACACTGTTTTGGCCCTCCCTATGTTTACTTTAAAAAAAAATCTGGGGGCACCTGGGTGGCTCAGTCGGTTGAGCGGCTGACTTCGGCTCAGGTCATGATCTCGCGGTCCGTGAGTTTGAGCCCCGCGTCGGGCTCTGTGCTGGCAGCTCAGAGCCTGGAACCTGTTTCAGATTCTGTGTCTCCCTCTTTCTGACCCTCCCCCGTTCATACTCTGTCTCTCTCTGTCTCAAAAATAAATAAACGTTGGGGCGCCTGGGTGGCGCAGTCGGTTAAGCATCCGACTTCAGCCAGGTCACGATCTCGCGGTCTGTGAGTTCGAGCCCCGCGTCGGACTCTGGGCTGATGGCTCAGAGCCTGGAGCCTGTTTCCGATTCTGTGTCTCCCTCTCTCTCTGCCCCTCCCCCGTTCATGCTCTGTCTCTCTCTGTCCCAAAAATAAATAAAAGTTGAAGGAAAAAAATAAATAAATAAATAAACGTTAAAAAAATTTTTTTAAATAAATAAAAATTTTAAAAAATCTGATTCGGGGTGCCTGGGTGGCTCTGTCGGTTGAGCGTCCAACTTCAGCTCAGGTCATGGTCTCATGAGTTCGAGCCCCACATTGAACTCGCAGCTGTCAGTGCAGAACCCTAACTCTAACTCATCAATATTGAGAGGCATTATTTTTTTTAAAAAAACAACCTGTGGAAAAACATTGTTGTATTCACTGATACACTGTGCGATGCTCCGTAATATAGTGCAGTGTCCCTTATGAGGACCCATAGGACAAAATGCTTCTATCTCAGAACCATACATGTTGTGCTTCTGTGGAGCAAACTGTTTACTTTTATTTCAGGAACACAGTGAAACATATGCATTATTCTGTTTTCCTTTTTGCATCGACTGCAAGAAATCTTAGAGCCAAATTTTGTGTTCTACTTCCTTCCCCTGTCCCATGCCCTTTTGCCTAGATTTTCTGTTAATTTTTTCAATGGATATTTTAGTGACATATCTTAGGTTCATTTTCAAATAGAGTGGAGTGTGAGTAAATAAATAAGTATATAGGAAATTATTAGCATTTGAGTAGTAGTGGAAATTGAGGGGTGAATGAGATAACCCAGGGAGAGTGGGCAAAATAGGAAGAGACAACGGCCAAGGACCCCCCAGAAAAGCAAATTTATGTGGTTGGCTAAAGAAGGAGAAACCAGAGAAAGGGAACTAACAAAAGAGAGCACTTCAAGAAAGAGGAACTGGCCAGTGGTGTCCAAGAGTAGAAAGAAGTCACGTAAGATAAAAACTGAAAAATGGTCATTGGATTTAGCAGCAAGGAAGACAGTGGGGACCTTCACAACAGTTTCAGCAGAGGTATATAGCCCCAGGCTAGATGGCGTGAGTTGAGAGACAGCACGGGTTGGGGAGGGAATGGGAAATGAAGTAATGCTGATGGACCTCACAAAAGGTTGGCTAAGAAAAGGTTGGCCAAATTAGAGAAGGGGTGCCTGGGTGGCTCAGTCCATTGAGTATCCGACTTTAGCTCAGGTCATGATCTCGCGGTTGGTGGGTTTGAGCCCACCTCAGTGTCTGTGTTGATGGCTCAGAGCCTGGAGCCTGCTTCAGATTCTGTGTCTCTTTCTCTCTCTGCCCCTCTCCCACTCACATTCTGTCTGTCTCTCTCAAAGATAAACATTTAAATAAATAAATAAATAAATAAATAAATAAAGTTTTAAAAAAAAGAAAGAAAAAACAATTAGAGAAGAAGGTGGCTAAAGAGAATATAAAATGGAAAAGGAGCAGTTTGTCTTAGTTTTTAAAGATAGGTAGATACAAATATGATTATACGCTGAAGGAAAAGTTCCAGGAGAGAAAGGTTAAAAGTAGAGAAAAAGAGAGGTGCCTGGGTGGCTCAGTCAGTCAATCATCCGGCTTCGGCTTAGGTCACAATCTGGCAGTTTGTGAGTTCGAGCCCCACATCTAGCTCTGTGCTGACAGCTCAGAGCCTGGAGCCTGCTTCGAATTCTGTGTCTCCGTCTTTCTGCCCCTCACAAGCTCACTTTCTTCTTCTCTCTCAAAAATAAATAAACATTTTTTTTAAGTAAAAAAAAAAAAAAGTACAGAAAAAGAGAAGAGACAGCAGTTGGTGGTGCAAGATCCTGAAGGAGAGGAGAGGGGTGGAATTCTGAGAATCATTTCCTAAGGCTGGTGATGGGTGGAGGCATACAGAGAGGAGTGAAGACGTAGGTCACTGAAGCTAGGGTGTCAAGGAAACATTTTTGCTCCCAAATTAGAACTACTTAGAAAAATATGCTCATGAGACACATGAAAAGTATATCCTAATATTTCAAAGAAGATTAAAAAAATTGAGAAAATGATAGAAGAGATAAAAGAATGGCAACTTCAAATGAGAAAAATTCGGAAATGAAGTGATAGGCCCAGAAAGAATTCGAAATAAAGGGAAAGATTTATTTCAGAAATGAAGACTAAATTAGGAAATCTCAAAAGAGAATAAGCACAGGGGCACCTGGGTAACTCAGTCAGTTGAACATCTGACTCTTGGTTTCTGTTCTGGTAATGATCTCACCATTCATGGGATCAAGCCCCAAGTCAGGCTCTGTGCTGACAGCATGGAGCCTGCCTGGGATCCTTTCTCTTCATCTGTCACTGCCTCTTCCCTGCTCACTCTCTCTCTCAAAATAAATAAATAAAAACTTTAAAAAAAGAGAATAAACACCATAGACAAATGACTGAAGAGAAATAGTAAAAAGGAATAAAGAGATTTTTTTGAAGGAATATGGGCCAAAACAGAGTAAAAACATACAAATACTTCCTGTGAGAGGGGGAGGGACTAGAGTAGGAGGATTAGAGATAATTAGAATTCTCTAGGGGCGCCTGGGTGGCTCAGTTGGTTGAGCATTGGACTTCGGCTCAGGTCATGATCTCATGGCTTGTGGGTTCGAGCCCCGCGTGGGGATCTGTGCTGACAGCTCAGAGCCTAGACCCTGCTTTGGATTCTGTGTCTCCGTCTCTCTGCTCCTCCCCAACTCACGTTCTGTCTCTGTCTCTCAAAAACAAATAAAAATTAAAAAAAAAAAAAGAATTCTCTAAATATACATTGTTCTCTGGATTTGCTTTGAAGCCATCTAAGTGTTACACAGCTATAAAACAAAATAATATTTAAAAAGCAATCCTGAAAATAAAAAATAGAACACACACACACACACACACACACACACACACACAACTTTGACTTAATCTCCCTAAAGATTTCAATGTTCAGTATTGGTAATCCTAGCAAAGTCCTTCCTGTTTCAATCTTGTTTGTTCCTGTGGAAAGTCAAAGAACACTTTCCTCATAATAGAGTTTTTGCATTGGAAGGGAGTGAACAGAACTTCCCTTATCCTGGGCCAAATGACCTCAATTCTGCTTCACTTTTCTCTGAGTTCCAGTTTTAGCTTGCTTCCCAAACTTTACCTTGATGCTTGTTAAGATTCTCTAGGTTCAAGCCTAAGATAGAGATGGGTCAGATTCATGGCAAGAACATTTAAACTTGGCTTTCTCTCACAATGACCTGAGGCAAAGGCATCACCAGGAGAGTAAAGAGTAATTAAAATGTCTTGGAAATTGCCAAAGAGTGATTGGGAAGATCCCAGAACATATTAGTTCGTATGGATATTGCTTATTCTCTGAGCAGTTTGTCAAGACCCCAAGTAATCTGGCAAAAAAACCCACTCCCTCCAAGCTAAATCCTCTGGGTTACAAGAGGTGGCATGTGACCTGCCTTCACAGAACTTACAGTTTAGTGGGGGAGAAATGGCCACCACACATG
Organism: Prionailurus bengalensis; assembly: GCF_016509475.1. Classification (NCBI taxonomy): domain Eukaryota; kingdom Metazoa; phylum Chordata; class Mammalia; order Carnivora; family Felidae; genus Prionailurus; species Prionailurus bengalensis. The sequence continues at coordinate 63,780,666 of NC_057354.1, forward strand.
AAACCGAGAACCAGATTTAAGCTGAAACAAACACACTTCAGCACTGTCGACTTGTCCTTCTGTATCCTCCAAGTAGGAAAGGTCATCAGTCCCCAGGGAGTTACTGTGTGGTGTCCCTGACCCCCACTGGGACTAACATGTATAGACATGTAACTATGGACATGATGGACAGAAGATGGGCGGCTAAGCACCCTCCCAAACACCATCAACCTGAAATGGAATCCCCAAGCACCCCAACCCCGGGTAGATGAAATCAAGCAGCAAAAAAGGAAAGCAGTGATTTTCCTGGAATCTGAAAAACAAGATGAGGAAGATGGAGAATGTAGAAGAGAAATAAACCTTTGAGGGGAGTTGGGGTAGGGCAGCTGACCTTCATCATCTCATGTAACCAATAAGCTTGTGAGACTAATTGTACCTTCCCACTTTGCAAATGAGGAAACAATCACAGACAAGTAGCTAGCCTGAAATAAAGAATTTGCTTAAGATCCATCTGCTTTCTAAAGCTATAAGCCTTTCATCTGTGACAGCAATTATCCCTCTCTTCTTTAGGTGATCCTTGCTATCTTGTGGGGCATCTGCTGGCAGGAATACACTTGCTGTAGGAGCGATATGGAGCCAGGAAATAGTAGTTTCTCCACCCCCCTTGAGCTGGGAGCTTTGCCGATCCTCTTTTCCCATCTGCTCTTATAGGATCAATAGTCATTAGAGACCTCTACCTTACAAGTGTTATAGGTTGGGGCCACCAGGAAGCAGATTCCAAGGTGGGTTTTAGCAGTCAGTTTATTTATTAGGGGGTGCTCTTGGGTTTGATACCTATGAGAAAAGAAGAAATGAAGATTGGGTAAGAGAGAAATTGAACTGTGATGCTATCCCAACAAAGGTGTTAGCCAACCCTGTAGGGAACTCTGACACCAGGATGACCTTCACTTCTCCCAAATTGGGCCAGTCTTTGTACCCTGACACTGATCAGAAATTGGATGGCAGCCAGCCCTGTAAGGAAGTGTGGCCTTGTTGAGGAGGGGCAGTTTTTGAGGCTAAGAGCTGAAGGCCAAATTCTGGTAGCTCTCCCAGCAGCTGGGGGAGTAAGTCCTTCCTTCCTGAAAGGGGTCTGGACAACACATTATAGCATTCACTAAAACTCCCCCAAATTGTGGAGATTCAGCCAAAGTCAAGACTTTAGCCCAAATGATTATTATCCCCTTCTGTCCATTTCTTATGACTTTCCAGTTTGTATCTGCCCATCTCTGTCTATTTCAGAGCATGACAAACCTTCCAGAGTAATTGAAATGCAAAGAGAAGAGGTGTTGTCTGGAAGAATAAGCCATCTGACTGGAGAGAAGGGCAAAAGAGGAAATTATAGAATCACCCATTGTCATGACTGGTTGGCTTACAGTGGGGATGAAATCAGAACTGAGTGACGGATCCACTTCAGGTCATTGAGAATGGCTGGTGAGCAGATGCCATGTTAGTTCTGGATCAGATTTAAAGGTCATCCATGGTTCTTCTTCTATCCACTGTTCACCTTAGGTATATTAAGGAATCACTGGGAGGATAAAGAAAAACATGCCCTCACACCTTGACCAGCTATGTTCTCCCCAACTGCTCCTCAGGACCCCACTGTTGTAACCCGAGGCCTCCAGTGCAAGGCGAGAGATAAGAAAGAGGGGGAAAATATCTTTTAAAAATGAAGATAATATTCCCATTTTCTGCTCACCCTGGAGGCTTATTTTGAAAATCACAGTGATTTAACTTGTTAGCAGTTTAATTCACTTTTAAAAGATTAACCAGACTAATTATTCATCAGATTTCACCATCTTTGTCAGCCTCAATAAGGATCCTTTGTTACAATGATTAATGTGTTTTAATTGCAGCTTCTCTCAGAGCAATAATTCGATCGCACAGTATTTGCCGAATCTATGGAAATCTTGGAAATGCTTTGACAGCTGAGCTATTCTTGGGAAATGAAAGTAAAGGAATATATGTAACTAACAAAAAGTGTTTTATAGCATATCATTAATATGGATTTTCCCTCTCTGACAGACCTTGCTCTACTTCAGCATGTGAAGCCGCTTGCTGTACACATCAGTTTGCCATCCAGGAACTCTCAGGAGGTAGAGATCTGTTACCAACAGGTTACGACTTTCTCTGAGTGGGTGCCCTCAAACATGCACTAGTCATAATAATAATCACAGCAAATGCATAAGTCGCAGGGAAAGTTAACCAACCACCCGGTATCCATAAATCATCAACCAGTTAAGAGACTGGATCCTGTGTTGGTCATTCTGTTTTCTACACAATGCTTCATCTTCATTCGTTTAACTGGTGGCTACTGTCCAAGTTAAGGATATTTACAGTACCAAAAAGATGTCTGTAGAAGCTGGTGAAGAAATTGTATGTGGCCAATGCTAATTTTGAACTTAAAATGTATTTTAATGGTTTTTTTTCTTTTAAAGTGCAGTGGTTCTAGGACCTTTGGAGTCAGACAGATCTAGAGTTGATTCTTGGCTCTATCTCTTATTAGCTGTGAGAACTTGGGGGGAAATTAGCAATATCTAGCCTCTCAGTTTCTTCATTCCTAAAATAGGTGTAATAATATCCACCTCATAGTGAGGATTAAAATAAGGCCTAATATATAAGACCTAGTACACTACCTGGACTATAGTAAGTTTTCAATAGCATTATGTCTAAAAAAGCAACAGGTCTTTCTATTTTAATAAAATCATATGTATCTGAACATCTCTGGGTCTCACAATCACCCTGAGACAAGCAGGAAACGTGTGCTGCTGTTTTTGTTTTTCATAGACAAGAAAACTGGGCACAGAGGTGTGGTAATCTTGGTAAATACGTCCTATGTGTTCATCAGCTAATTCCTCAGTTGAACACAAAGGATGCCTCCAAACCCACAGATGTTGATTCCTATTCTAGTGCTTCTTCTACTGCAACCTAGAGGTATCCAGGCCTCTGAATAAAGGGAGCAGTTGAGCACAAAATGACCAATTCTTTGCCTGTTGACAAATATTAGTCCCTCTGTTAAGATATATCTATCTCAACAATAGCTGACAGAGCCAGGCATTACCTTATTTAAGTAGTATAGCAGGCCTAGGAGGTAAACATCCCTACTATCCCCATGTCATAGCTGAGGATACTGACCACTTAGAGACAGGAAATAACTTGCCTGACAGATTTGAACTTGGGTCTGTCCAACTCCAGTGTCTGGGTTTTAACTGTGCACTATTCTGCCTCCTGCCAATCCCACTTTACAAAATGCTATTTTAAAAAGGAAGTGTTTTGAGATGCCTGGGTGGCTTAGTCAGTTAAGCATCTGACTTAGGCTCAGGTCATGATCTCATGTTTTCGTGAGTTCGAGCCTAGTGTCAGGCTCTATGCTGACAGCTCAGAGCCTGGAGCCTGCTTTGGATTCTGGGTCTCCCTCTCTCTCTGCTCCTCCTCTGCTCATGCTCTCTCTCTCTCTCTCTCTCTCTCTCTCTCTCTCTCTCTCTCTCTCTCTCCCCCCGTCTCTCAAAAATAAATAAAAATGTCAAAAAAATAGTAAAGGGAGTGTTTTGAGACCTTTGAAGTCTATATGGTAACCAGTTATCATGCTTTAAATTACTCCCTTAGAGGGTGCCTGGCTGGCTCAGTCAGTAAAGTATGCAACTCTTGATATCCGGATTGTGAGTTCAAGCACCACATTCGGCATAGCTTACTTAGGGAAAAAAAAAAAGATTAAAAAAATAAATTATTGGGGCACGTGGGTGGCTCAGTCAGTTGAGCATCTGACTTTCATCTGACTTTGGCTTAAGTCATGATCTTGCAGTTCGTGGGTTTGAGCCCCGTGTTGGGCTCTGTGCTGACAGCTCGGAGCCTGGAGCCTGCTTTGGGTTCTCTTTCTCTTTCTCTCTCTGCCCCTTCCCCACTTATGCTCTGTCTCTCTTTCTCTCAAAAATAAATAAACATTAAAAAAAATTTTTTTTAATAAATTATTGCCTTAGTGGTTCAGGCATCATGACTCAAAAATGTCTTTAACTCCTGAACCAGAGGTTGGGAATACTGTTGTTCCTTCACTTGAAGAACAGCATTGGCTGTACAAAGGGCTTATAAGATCAAATATTAGAAAACAAATTCTTGGGGCACCTAGGTGGCTCAATTGGTTGAGCATTGGACTTTGGCTCAGGTCATGGTCTCGTGGTTTGTGAGCTCAAGCCCTGCATTGGGCTGTGTGCTGACAGATCAGAACCTGGAGCCTGCTTTGGGTTCTGTCTCCCTTTCTCTCTGCCCCTCTCCCACTCATGCTCTGTCTCTCTTCTCTCAAAAATAAACATTAAAAAAAATAAAAATAAAAAAAAAGAAAGCAAATTCTTCCTTAGGTGTTCATCATGCATGCTTACATAACAAAGACACTGAAAGATACCATGGTTAAAAAAATTCTAGGGCACTGGGTGGCTCAGTTGGTTAAGCATCCGACTCTTGGTTTTGGCTTTTGGTCATGATCTCACAGTTCGTGAGTTTGAGCTCCACATCGGGCTTTGTGCAGACGGTGCGAAGCCTGCTTGTGATTCTCTCCCCCTCTCTCTCTGACCCTCCCTTGTTCACTCTTTATCCCTCTCTCTCTCAAAGTAAATAAATAAACATTAAAAAAAATTGTTTAGTTCTGTTAAAGCTGGCTCCTAAATTTACTTGACTGCAGAAACTTTTCTTGTAGTCAGGGTCATTAAGGGCCTATGGAAACCCGTTTAGGTTCATTGAAATAATAATGAATATGGTGCCCTTAGTATAGTCCAGACACTGAACTCAGAACTTCAAATGTATTCACTCGTGATAAGGCTCCTATGATGCAGGTATTTTTAGGATGATCTTATGAGGTAAATGTTTTTATTAAACAACTTTCCAAGACCACAGACTAGTAAGTGGCAGAGCCAGGATCTCAACACAGGGGACCTCTCTCCACAGCCCACGCTGTCACAGCTGCCATGGAAGAGCTGATTCAGCTCACCATACTCAAAGTTATGACTTTTTTTTTCTAATTTACATATGAAAGAAGTATGCTATACTAAACTGCCTTTTTTTGTTAACGTTTATTTATTCATTTTGAGAGAGACAGCGCAAGTGGGGAAGGCAGAGAAACAGTGTGCGAGAGAGCCTGACGTGGGGCTCGCACCTGGGAAACCGCAAGATCATGACCTGGGCCAAACACAAGAGCCCGACACAACCAACTGAGCTACCCAGGTGCCCCTAAGTTGCCTTTTTAAAATTAAATTGACCCCACCAAGGGGAAAAAAACCTGACAGAACCGCCTCTTTGAATCAGACACTCAACACAATCAAATTTGTCTATCTGATATTAATAACTACATTTTTTTCCTGCAGTGCCGTTCGATTCTTAAAATACTTGATCCCATTATAGACGTCTACTTATATTTTGTGTCAGACACAGAGGTAACATCTAATCACCATGTCTCTTCCCAGAGAACAGTCGCTTCCGTTTTCCTTCAGCACTAACGCACCAAGATCAGACAGATGAGATTTCTCCCTTAGAGACAGTCAGGTGATCACCCATCTGAAATAGGAGACACGGTATTTACCCCAGTAAGGCAAAGGCACAATCATTTTCTTTTCTTTTGTCTCCGTTGCTTTTCCTTTCCTTACTTTTGTTTTACTCAGTTTTCAGTTTTAGGTGGAGAGTGGCTTGTGCGGTGGGACTCCCTCGCTTAACTGAAGATTCCCCAGTATAGAAAAAGGACCAGGAGAAAAGCCTATGGCCCAAAAAGTACAAAAAGCCCCAAGAAAGCCTCCAAGTACTGTTGTTGCCTTTCTCTCTTTTGATCCTCTCTCCCTATAGAGTGGCTTTTTTTTTAAAGCATACTTTTCCAAGTTGTTACATTAACAAATTTGCACTGATTTCTTTATCCTTGTCATATAAAGACCACCTTGTTGGCGAATGGTGAACTTTTCCTTCATGCCAGGCCTGCTGCACTGTCTAATGTCACAAGTGTCTGCTCACATTAGCTCCCGGAGACTGGAGAAGATTCCGCATGGGGCCTTTCCAGCAAGTTGATTTGACAGAATGAGTCCCCATGCTAGCTCGTGGCACTTATCAGTTAGTCAGCCTTCCTTGGGGAGGAGAATTTAGAGTGCACCATATTCAGTTTCCAAATCAACTGCTGTCCCCTCAGGAAGCTGTGTGTTGCATTATTAAAAGAGATGCCTTTGACCACAGCACCATACTTAAACATTCATCCGCATTAAAAAAACAAGGTAGAGTTGGGGGACAACACTCCTTCGCTGTGTTAACTCTTTCTCCCCAGGTTTCAGGTCTCCCTCAATGAACAATCCTGTAACTTCTGTTGGTGAGCATGAACACTGGTTATTTTGTGAGCCTTGCCTTTATTTTAAAAGGGGTGCTTTTACACTACTTGGAATGGCTGTGAAACCTTCCCCGAACTTGTAAGATCTTGGGGCTGAGATCACCATGTTCCCAACCTCTTCTTTTCACTGAGCTCCCATAGCAAAGTCAAATCCCCAAACCTAGCCACCAGAAACAGCAGTGACTTTGGTTTATCTGTTACCTGCCTCTCCCAGGAGCTCAAATGAAATGCAAGAATTAGTTTTGAGGTGAAAATGGACAGATCTGAAGCTCACACTTGAGTAATTATAACTTCACATATTTCTAACTTTTTAAAAATAAAGTTTATATCCAGTTTACCTTTATCTTTCCAAAGGAGAAATTGACAAGATTGGTAGAAAAAAAGGAGGGATCCTTTTTAAGGCTGCATGTTGATATAAATATGAAAATGGATTAAACTCTGCTTCCAATTTCCAAACATGTGTACTTCAATGAATATTAAATGGCAGGCCCCTATCACCATCATGACTTATTTACTCACCAGAGTTTTTATCAAAAAGGGACTGGAATTGCCTGTGGAGCGTGAAAGTCTCCTGTAATTGAGTTTAGAGTGGTAAATCCACTAAACAGGCCACGGCCCCAGAGACACCCCGAAACCCACCTGTCAGCTGGTGTTAGATCACAGTGCAAACAAGGCACGGCTGCCTGCTCCCGCTAAACACTGCTGTGGCCCAAAAAAAAAAAAAAAAAGGAGAAGTTATTCCCCAGGGGATGAGGAAGGGCTGGGGGCAAATTGTGGGGGTTGGGAGGGCAGACGAGAAACTCTCATCTAACAGCTGCCCAGTGTCAGCTAGAATCATGATCTGAAACTCAGCTCAGGAGGGGAACTGGCTAGGGCCTCATTCGGTAAGGTGTCATTTCTTCATTCTAACATCCATTAGGTAGGAGCGTAATGGAGTGGACACAAAGCTTTTTCATCATGGTTGAGCCATGGAAATCAGAGCTCATAGTTTCTATGAGAGTAAAGATATAATAGGCTTAAGACTGGCGCAGGAAGGTCCACATGTGGAATGGAGAGAAATGTCCAACTGAAGACATGCTGGTCCAGCCAGGGATGAGAATAGGAACATTTTAAGGCAGAGAACCATGAGTCATCCAATAAACATTTATTAATTGTTTACCAGTGCCAATTCCTGTATGGAATCGCTGAATGTATAAAGAATGTATGAATGAAAATTGCTGAATGTATAAAGATAAGTAAGACATAGCCCTTGCTCTGAAGGAAAATGTAAAATGTGCTTGGGGAAACACACAGACAAGTCGACTATTGCAATACAGTGTGTCAAGGGCTATGGAAGCAAAAATATATGCCTAAAATAATAAGTTAGGAAGTCTTCCAGGAGAAAGTGACATTTAACCTGGGTTTTTCATAATGACTAGGATTTGGCCAAACAAAGGAAAAAGAGCAAGGTGCATATGGGGATTATGGTAGGAATGAGCACCCTTATAGGACTCCCTTATAGGACTCCCAGAAGCTTGATGTGGCTGGGGCATGCGTGATGGGCTAGAGCCTCAGAGGAATGGGCAGACGGAGGGAGAAAGGGAAATCAAATGATCAAGGGCTTTGTCAGCCTAGCCAACCAGTCTGAAGTTTATCCTGAAAGCCATGGAGAGCAATAGAAGGATTTTAAGCAGAGGAGTGATGTGGTCAGGTTTGCATTTTAGAAAAACCAGTTTAGGGGCACATGGGTGGCTCAGTCAGTTGAGTGTCCAGTTCTTGATTTCAGCTCAGGTCATGATCCCAGGGTTGTGGGATTGAGCCCCACTTTGGGCTCCATGCTAAGCATGGAGCCTGCTTAAGATTCTCTCTCTCTTTGTCTCTCACTCTCTCTCCCCCTCTGCTCTTCTCCCACTTGTGCACACATGCACATGCTGTCTCTCTGTGTCTCTCAAAAAATAATAATAATAAAAAGAAAGACCAGTTTACCTGTTGTGCACAGCATGAATTAGAAGGGGCAAGGCTGGAAACAGGAAGGCCAAGTGGGAGGCAATTGACAAGAGTCTTTGAGAGAGAAGGTGATGGCCCAAACCAAAGAAGTCACAGTGGAGATGGAGAAGAGGGAACAGAATGAGAACTATTATAGAAAAGAATCAGCAGGACTCAGAAGGCAATTGAAAATGGAAAAGGAGGGAGGAATTCAGAATCGCTCCAAGGATTCTGGCTTAGGTGTAGGGTTGTTAGATTTAGCAAATAAAAATATATACAATATATGGGACATATTGATACTAAAATATGATTATCTGAAATTCAAATTCAGTATTTAATATTTAATTCAATATCCAGAAAACCTACTTGGGGGGCTGGGTAAGTGGTAGGTCATTTGTTAAGCTGGGAATTGGAGGACTCACAGTTGGGAACAGAGGCAAAGAACATGATGAGGTTACACTTATTTATATTGAGTTTGAGGTATCCGAGAGATATAACTGAGTTCCCATTGTCCCCCAGTACCTTTCTGCCCTTTTGTAGGGGTAGTGGTAGGTGGCACACAGGCGCTCAGCTAAAGATTTTACTTCCCAGCTTCCCTTGGAGAAAGTAGCCATGTGACCAGGCTGCAGCCTATGGGATGTGAGAAGTGATATGTGTCTTGCTTGCTCTTAGAAGGATCGGGTGTGAACTCTCCTGCCTCTTTTCTCCTTTGGCAGAAAAGATAACCAGCACTGGAGAAGCCACCTTGGGCTCAGAGGTGAAAATGTTGAAGATGCCAGTGCCATGTAACTTGCCCTGGGCCAACTACCTCCGAACTGTTACATGAGAGAGAAATAAGCTTAGTCTGTACCTTAACTACAATGCAGCCTCCTAGAGGAAATGTTCAATAAGCAGTTGAACATACATGTCTGCATCTTAAGAAGGAGCAGGAACTAGTGACTGAGAATTGGGAGTGGTTGGTATCTACGCACTGAATGAGGCTTTAGTTTAGATGAAGTTTCCTAGAGGGAATGTGTGTCGTGAGAATTAAGAACAACAAGGTCAAATGTTGTCTTTTCACTATGGACATTTACTTGCCCTCGGGTTAATCGAGATGTTCCAGTACTACTAGGATGGATGTTTGAGAGTTTTGTTTTCATTTGCCAAACCTTCTTCCTCTGTATAGCCACGTGTTAATGCTCAGTACTACTAAATTCATTTGTTTGTCTCTGGATTCATATTTCAGCAGCGTCTGTGAAGCAGGTGGATACTCATGCCCTGTGGGTAGTTGGACATTTGTACATATGGGTGTCTGTGCTGGGGTCAGTTTACCTGTGTGTAGTCTGTGTGTACCTTCCTGGATGTGTCAGCACACATCTTTGTCTGCTCCTCTGTGTTCTGACTTGTCGATGTGTGCCTTGAAGGTGTCTTTCACATGTGTGTGTGAGAGATGCAGGTTATTTTGGTTTAGTTAGTAGTCAGTTTCCAGTACTGCCAATAAGTAGCCTTTTAGATTCTTCTCACCTAAAAGTCCATTTTGTCCCATTCTGTCCATTTTGGAGACTGTAGGACTGTAGAGTAGCTTTTTTATTTTTTATGTATTTATTTATTTTAAGTAAGCTCCACACCCAGCATGGAGCCCAATGTTGGGCTTGAACTCATGACCCTGAGATCAAGAGTGGCACGCTCTACTGACTGAGCCAGCCTGTCTTCTTTTAAATAGGCTTTATTTTTTAGATCTGTTTTTAGGTTTGCAACAAAATCAATAGGAAGATACAGAGATTTCCCATATACCTCCTGCCTTCACAGGTTCATAGCCTTCCTCAATGTCAGCCTCCCCAACTAGAGTGGTACATTGGTCACAACTGACGAGTCTACATTGATACATCATTATCACTCAAAGTCCGTAGTTTACATTTGAGGGTTGATTCTTGGTTTTATACATTCTGTAGATTTGGGCAAATGTGTAATAACGTGTATCCACCATTGTATTATCATACAGAGTAGCTGTAGGATTTTGCACATTGTGTTGTCAGTGTTCTGGATTTTGGCCATTCTAATAGGTCTGTTGTGCTATCTTGCTGTTTTCAGTTGTCTTTTCAAATCCAGAATGATTGAAGGAACAGTCTTCCAAACTTGCCCAGGGGCGTTTTTTGCCTCTTCCACGTGAGTCTACCTGTTCTCCCCAAACCCCAGACTGAGGCTGAGTTTTACATAATATGATACAAACTGAGATCTGCATGGGAGTCAAGGGCACCACAGTGCGTGCGTGCCTGTGTGTGTGTGTGTGTGTGTGTGTGTGTGTGTGTGTGTGTTTATCATGGTGATTTCAAAACATACTCAAAATTAGAATAAAAGGACCTTCCTGTATCCATCACTCAACTTCAATAGTTGTCAGCATTTTGCCAACCTTATTTCATTTGTCTTTCCCTTTTTTTCCTGCTAGTGTACTTTATTTTTATTTATTTTATTTTATTTTATTTTATTTTATTTTATTTTACTTTATTTTATTGAGAAAGAGAGAGCTCCAACAGGGGAGAGGGCCAGGGAGAGGGAGAGAGAGAATCTTAAGCAGACTCCATGCTCAGCACAGAGCCTGATGCAGGGCTCGATCTCACAACCCTGGGATCATGACCTGAGCCGAAATCAAGAGTCGAACACGCAGGCACCCCCCTGCTCGTGTATTTTAAACAAATATTAGATATCTTGTCATTTCACCTGAAACATTTCAACTTATCTCTAGTTGATAAGACTTTTTTACACCCCACCATGTCATCATTTACCTAACAAAATTAACAGTAATTACTCAATATCATCTAACCCCAATTCATATTCAGATTTCTTGATTATTTCAGACATCATGTTTACAGTTGGCTTTTTCAAAATCCACATATTGCATTATGGTTGTGTCTCTTGGTCTCTTTTATTCTGAGGCAGTCCACCCTGGCCATTGATTTGAAGAGGAACCAGATCATTTGTTCTGTATAATGTCTTGTGTTCTGTATTTGATTGTTTCCTTTTCTTCTTTTAATTTTTTTTAATGTTTATTTTTGAGAAAGAGAGTGTGTGAGTTGGGGAGGGGAAGAGAGAGACACACAGAATCTGAAGCAGGCTCCAGGCTCTGAGCTGGCAGCACAGAGCCTAACGTGGGTCTCGAACCCATGAACCATGAGAACATGACCTGAGCCGAAGTTGGACACTTAACCAACTGAGCCACCCAGGCGCCCCTTGTATTTGATTGTATTCTTGTGGAGTTAGGTAACATGTTCCTCTATCCTCCATATTCCCTGTAAACTGTAGTTATATTTAAGGCCTCAATTAGATTCAAGATCAATATTTTTAGGCACCAACACTTCATAGGGTGATGCTGTTACTGTGAGGCATGTATCACTTTTAACGCTGGATGTTTCTTGATCCGTAGGTTTAGGTAGTGTCGGCCCACAGAGTTCCCCATTAACCTTTCGCCTGCTGATTTTAGCATTCGCTGGTGGTTGTTACCTAGGTCCGTTATTTCACTTGGAGTGTTAGTGATTTTTGAAAACTTTTAAATTTTTTTCTGTATTTATGAGCTGGGACTCTTCCAGCTCCAGAATACTGCTGATCAAGGGAATAACAGAGTTGCCAGGCACTCGGGGCCAAGTGAGGGCCTTCTTTTCCTGACCTTGTTCCATATTAAAAAAGATTAGTTCACCCTCCTCACCACCTAATGGCCCAGCTAAAATCCCAGGCTTGTTACAACTGAAGTGACCCTTTGTACTCAGATAATGTTGAAGTTAACAAGTATCCTAGGAGAGACGTCTACCTTTTGCTTCAGGAAAAGAGGGCTCTAAGTGTTGCAGAAGGGACCTTTTCCAAGACACAGAGAGCTCAGGACTGTTCAGGAGGTTTGCTGGTTTGGGGAGGACTTTCTTTAGCCTCTCCCACCTCAGCCGGCCTCAGTCTGAGGCTCTGACCCTCCTGCTTTTCAGGGAAGTATCTACCATTCACCGACCCCAGGGACCAAATGTCCGAGTCTCTGATGCTCTGAGTTTCAGGCACACCCCTCTGTGTTCTCAGACAGACTGCAGACCCTTTGCCAGCCCTGGCTTGGGCATTGAGCTCCTCACTGTCTTTGAGAAACAAGAATAGAGCTGAAATGCTGCCTAGTGTCCTTCCATTAGCCCTTTCCTGGATCTGAAGTCTTCTGAAGAAAGCTCCATGGTAAACAAGACCCAATTTCTGGGTTCAATACACAGTTCTGAGGGACCAGCACTTGAAGGAAGACTGGGCTCTGTCAGGCTATAGGGATGACTCCCTTCTCAGCAGCTGAATAAATCAAAGAAACCATTCTTCTTATAAAAGATGGGTCTGCACGGAAAAAGCCACACCAACACTCATTTCTGGGGGGGGGTGGGGGTAGGGACATGTATTTTAAATTCTCTATAAAAAGTACTTTAGTAGGATTCCATGGTATGTATTGTCGGCTTTAAAATAATGAGACTTTTGGGGCACCTGGGTGATTCAGCTGGTTGAGCATTCCACCTCGGCTCAGGTTGTGATCTCGCAGTTCGTGAGTTCGAGCCCCACATCGGTCGGGCTCACTGGTGTCAGCCTGGAGCCCGCTTAGGATCCTCTGTCCCCCTCCCTTTGCCCCTCCTCTGCTTGTGTGCTCTCTCTCTCTCTCTCTCTCTCTCAAAAATAAATAAAACATTAAAAAAATAATAATAAAAATAAAATAATAAGACTTTTAATCTCAAGCCACTAATCGAAAGTATATACATTCTTCAAAATAATCACTTGCCTTTAGATGGTTACAAACTACAGAGGAAAATCTGTATTATTTTTCTGTACTCCCATCAATAACCGTTTGGCTTAGAATGACTTTTAGCTGTTTCTAAAAAATCAAATCCACTTTGAAAGCAAAGTGGTTTGCCTTCGTGGAGGGTGGCCAAAGAATATTCCACAGGCTGAGCCTGGCCAACAGGGTGAGGAGAGCCTGATTTGCCCCTGCGCGTCTCAGACTTGGACACTAGATGGCAGGCTTACCTTCCAGATAGAGGTGTCTGCTACCTTGTGGATAGAAGTGTCCCGGCACTGGCAGCCCTTCCTCTGCTTCCAGCTGCCACACACTCTCAAGCAGATCTCAGGGACATCTGGTGGCCTCCCCAGGGAGGGTGTGACTAAACTTTGGTGAGAAGCAAGGGAAAGAGGTGTCCGGTTTGGAAATGCCTGCCTGACTGCAGCTACAGTAGGATCAGGGTCAGGGCTCCTTGGATCCCAAACCTCATGACTTGTGGCTATGGTGACTCCACTGCAGCGCCAGCCATGCCCCTCTCCTACCTGCCTGTGCTGGGTGTGGGGCTTAGGAATGTCTCCAGCTCTCTTGATGGCTCAAGGCGCAAGGTCCTTCAGATCTCCCAAAACCAGGGAGTTTATGCTTTTTGCAAGATTCCGTCAAACAGAGGGTCCTGCCCTGAGTATGGGGACTGCTGAGTGCCAGCAAGGAATTACCCAAGCTTGTGCTGACTTTGGGCTGAGGTCTGTGGTTCATTAATATTCAAGCCTTGTGGTCTTCTTGACACTTCTTTTGCCTGATCCTGTCCTCCTCCCATCCCATTCAGGGTTTAGATATCAAGATACAGAAGTCCTTTCTGGCCCTACGACCCAGCAATTGCACTACTAGGCATTTATCCAAGGGATACAGGTGTGCTGTTTCGAAGGAGCACATGCACCCCAATGTTTATAGCAGCACTATAAACAACAGCCAAATTATGGAAAGAGCCCAAATGTCCATCGATGGGTGAATGGATAAAGAAGATGTGGTATGTATATATGATGGAGTATTACTCGGCAATCAAAAAGAATGAAATCTCGCCATTTGCAACTATGTGGATGGAACTGGAGCATATTATGCTAAGCGAAATTAGTAGGAGAAAGACAGATATATGACTTCACTCATATGAGGGCTTTAAGAGACAAAACAGAAGAACATAAGGGAAGGGAAACAAAAATAATATAAAAACAAGGAAAGGGACAAAACATAAGAGACTCATAAATATGGAAAACAAACAGAGGGTTACTGGAGGGGTTGTGTGGGGGGTGGGCTAAATGGGTAAAGGGCATTAAGGAATCTACTCCTGAAATCATTGTTGCACTATATGCTAACTAATTTGGATATAAATTAAAACAAAAATTAAAAATAAATAAATAAGTCAGTCCTTTGTTGGGGGCAAGAACCTTCGTGGGTTTAGTTCTGGATTCTTGGTGACTGGCACGTGGTGAGGGCTCAGTGGATGTTTGCCAAATGAATGATTGAATGAATGAATGTCGAGACTGAAAAAAATCATTTCGTTTAACCTCCTGGAAAGGGTCCCGAATGGATGGGAATGTGTATTTTCTGGGATGCCTGCCTTTACTTTTATTCCTTTTTCCTCACCTCAGGTGAGATTCCACCTCAGGATCTCAATTTGGAATATGCCTGAACCTTGCTTACAACTAGCTGAAACCTCCCTCCCTGCAATTTGAGACTGTTCTCTTTGCTATGACCTCAGCACAAATCAATGATAGGATTGGGGGAAAATATTGTTATGGGATGACTTGTGCCCACCCCCAATTCATACATTGAAGGCCTCCCTCCCCGCCGCCCAGTATCTCAAAATGTGGCTACATTTGGAGATAGGGCCTTTAAAGAGGTAATTAAGGTTGGTAGGGTGGGCCCTAATCTAATCTGACTAGTGTCCTTATTGGAAGAGGAGATTTGGACACACAAGGGAGGCACCATGGGTGTGTGCACAGAGGGACAACCACGTGAAGAGGCAGTAAAAAGGCGGCCACCTGCAAGCCAAGGAGAGAGGCTTCAGAGAAAACAAAATCTGCTGGTACCTTGATCTTGGACTTCCTGTGTCTAGAACCGGGAGCAAATAAATTCCTGCTATTTAAGCCAACCACTCAGTCGTGTTTTATTATGGCAGCCATAGCAAATGAATACAGATGTGATATGATTAAAATATAACAAACATGATTTGATACATAATGTTTTGCCCCTTTTGTCAGCATGTCCAGTATCTAAAGAACTGTTGCCTAATTGATTGGGTTTCTGCCCCACCTCCAGCCCCTGGCCCTTGCCGGGTGGGCAGGAGGGAGAGAGAAAGAAAGGCCTCCTAAGAAAGGAGAGATGTTGACAGCCTTAGTCACTATGTGGGCTGTTCTCCTAGGTCCTTTTTAGAAAAACCCATCATCTGCTGTAGTGAAGAACTGGTTGATACAGCCCTCAGGAGAGGGGGGTTCCTGGACACCACAAGAGCTGAGCTCCCCAAAGAGGTCAGCACAGCCTCTGTGGCCCAAAGGTTGATGCATCAAGACAAATCAAGTCTGTCAGAGTGAGAAAGCAGCACACGAGGCTGCTTGTCAGAGATTAGATTAGACCAGAGAAGATTTGGGAAAGGCTCCCAACCTGGGAACGAGGACATAGGGGAGAAGGACAGGCACCGGGCTGGCTATGGAAGTATCAACGAGAAACTAAATGCTGAAGAAAAGTCAGCTCAGTGGACGCAGAACACCTTGGGGCCAGAGACCATTGAGAGGGGAGCTGTGTAAAACAAGGCAGTACTCTCTCCTTCTGGAGTCACTTGATAGTGGTAGGATTGGGTCTTGTGAGGACTGACTGCAGGTAATTCACTCTATAAAGTGGAAATTCTGGGTCACGTTATGGGAGGGGGGCCGGGATGGATGGAGGAAGCTCAGACTGAGACGTGGCTCTCCCGGGCACGTGATCGCAAGTGGCTGTGGCAGAGTGAGGCCACTCCTTCCTTACATGGCTGGAGACCTTCCCTCTCCTCCCCTAAATGCCTGTGTGAGTAGACATCACTGGGGAGAAGAGAGACTTGCCCCATTAAGAGCACACATAGGATACATCTATACAGAGTGCCTCCTGCCTTTGCACAGACATACAAGAAGGGAAGTGGGGGAAAAGGGCCTTTTTCTTCTGCCCTAATTTACCTTAGTCTGGCTCAGATGAGGGAGCTAAGAATAAGCCTTGGTCTCTTGGTCCTGGACTCAGAGGATTAGTGCCCCACTGCCCTCCACCTACCCACCTGATGAAGTTTTTGGGACCCAAATGGGGGAAAGGACCTGCCAACAGTCACAGGACTGATCAGATCTTCTAGTAGGTATTACCCAATATAGCCATGTGGGTGGCTTAAAAACACATCCCATAGAGTAATAGTTCAAATGCAGGCTTTTTTTTTTTTTTTTTTTTTGCCTATGTACCAATCTAGTCTATTTTTTTAAAAGCCAATCTTGAAGCACTTTAAATATCCCCCTAGCTACTTTGTGTCAAATAAAATTCTCACACACACATAAAAATAAATAGAGACCACTCCCAGGTAACCGTGTCTGGGCGGGGGGGGGGGGGGTGGCGGTCATTTCTGGGCCCTGAGTTTTATAAAGCATGTCAAAATGGTCCGTGAGTGGCAAGCTAACTATGATGGGGAAGCATACGGAAACGAGGCCATACAGAGGAATAACTAGGAAAATTCAGCTCTTAGAAGAAAATGCTGAAGAAAACTATGGCAATGAGCTTCAGAAGGTGAAGGCTGAAAGTAGGAGAGGTGTGCGTCACATAGGTATTGTTCCTCAGAGCAAAACTGGGCCTAAACCTTCTAGAAGTCAGATTCAGATCAAAGGAAGAAAGAACTTTCCAGGTTAGAATGGGATTTTCCTTCCTCCTCAGTCTTCTTGGGAGAGGGTTGTCTTAGCTTGGGCTTCTGTAACAAAATACCATAGATTGGAGGGCTTAAACAACACATGTTTCTCACAGTCCTGGAGACTAGAAGTCCAAGGTCAAGGTGCCAGCATGGTCAGGTTCTTGGCAAGGACCTGCTTCCTGTTTATAGATGGTCGCCTTCTCCCTGTATCTTTACATGTCAGGGAGAGAGAGATGGACCTCAAGTCTCTTACTTTTCTTATAAGGATGTTAATTCCATCATGGAGTCCCACTCTCATGACCTGATCTTCCGTAACTACTTCCCAAAGGCCCCATCTTCAAATACCATCACATTGGGCTTTAGGGTTTCAACATTTGCATTTGGGGAAAACACACATATTCAGTCTATAATAAAGGTCTTTTGTAAGATACAACTGATTAATGAGAGAAAGGCCATTACCTTATAGATGTTTCTCTTTGAAAGACCCAGAACCCCCTCAAGGACCTCAAGGAACTGAGTGCTCTCTACAATGAAGCCAGCATTCTGTGGAGGGCAGACATATAGGAAAAACCCAAGGAGCTCATGGAGGAGGAAAAGAGAAGTGACAGAAGGAGCTCCTGAATGCCTGGGTGTTGTGGTGCTTCTTAAGCAGTTGGTTGAGCCTTAGCCAGGGATGTGCAGGACAAGACTTCTCTCGCTACCATGGGGTTATGGTGCTTCTTGTATAGGGACCCAGGAGCCATTTTTCTGAGCACATAGGATAGAGCAAACTCACAGTTGTATTGTGGGGTATTTTTTGGTACTTCATGGTTGCAGACCCTGCAGTCAATGTGACATGTGGGATGTTTTTGAATGGTATGGTGGCAGTGGCACATTTAGTACCCTCAGCCCTCTCCATTGGAATGGAGCAGAGAGGGACTCAGTGTCCATAAAGGCAGGACCACTGTTGAAGAAACTCCAAGTACTTGTGCTCTGCCATTCTCCTTCGGGTCCTCCCTGAAGCAGGACCATAATTGTGTACATTGTAGACTTGCACAACTCCAGAAAGCACCATTGCCAACCCATGCAATGCTAACTGGCAGGTCTATATGAAGTCGGAGACCACGGGGAACCTAAGAGCCAACCCCAAATCATTATTTCAAAAATACTCATTGCCTTGGCATGCCTGGCTAACTCAGTCACTGGAACAGGTGACTCTTGATCTTGGCATTGTGAGTCTGAGTCTCACATGGGTGCAAAGATTACTTAAAGTTAAAATTTTTAACTATTGAGGCCTGCACAGGTCCCAACCTGTCTGTGGTTTGGGGTTGCCCTCTGTCTCAAAAAGCAGAGTGTTTATTTTCTGGGAAGACAAAGTCGTCTTCACCTCTGAAAACCCTCCTACATAGTTGGCTTTGGCATCTTCCAGGAATACGGAGGCAGGGATTGAGGCCTCATGAGTCTGGGTTTTCAGCTGAGGTAGAGAGACAGTGAAAGTCCAGAGTCTGATGTAATTACCTCCAGCACTCATTACTGTTAACCCAGCCTGGGCTTCATGACGGTCATAGAAGTGGCTTTCTTAACGATAAAATAATAATAATAATATGGTTAAAAATAAAATAAAATCTTAAAAACCAAAACAAAACACCAAACTCACTGCCTTGAGAGGGGCAACTGACCTTTTCACAAACATTGGTATGAGATTGACAGGATTTCAGCCACACGGCCAAAGAAAGATGAGTGGCCCTCCCAGTTATTTCCCTACTGGAGATGACCTTCAGGAAAATTACAAAATGAATGGTTCTCAAGTTCTCATGCTAAGTTGGATATTTTTATTTTATTTTTCCTTTACGTTGCTCAGAAGCAACTTAACCAGTATAATATGCTGATGGAAAGTGTTGCATATTAGATCTCAAAGTATAAGTTATAGGCTTCATTTTAGCCTAATGTCATTTGAAATGGGAAACCATAGTTGCAAATAGCCCTGAATATGATTAAACCCCAATGGGGGTTGGGAATAATGGAGACATGACAGACCCCTTAACAATAGCTCGCTGTGCGCAATAGGCTAATGAAATTATGTACCTGACACACAGTGTATTTTCCAAAAACTGAAAATACACTTAACATCTCTGCAGTTGATGTGCCAGGTATATACATTTTTTTCCTACGGAGAAGAACGTTACATTTTAAAATTATTTATGTATCTTTTTTAAGTTGCTAGGAAAAACTGACTTGCCAGTACTACTTACTGGAAAATCTATAACTCTCCTGAAAAAGGTCCCCCTGCCTTCCTGAGTGAACATGAGAAATTTGGAAAAGAGCGACAAATTGGCCACGATGTTAGGAGGGAGAGAGGTGGGTGTGGCCAGAGTCACGGGACAAGACTCAAGGAACTCCTTGGTTTTCAGAGAAACTTGGGTGGGGATGCCTTCAGTCACAGAGAACCCAGGGGTGTGCCTTATTCTGGAACAACACTGAAACACCGTCTGTCTCTGGATGAGAAGGACAGAAGGGAGCAGAAGGTGTGGGCAACGGTGTCTTGAAGACAGTATTTGTTTCCCATAGAACAATTCATCTTTTTTTTTTTTAATGTTTGTTTATTTTTGAAAGAGAGAGAGCAAGTGGGGGAGGGGCAGAGAGCGAGGGAAACGGAGGATCTGAAGCAGGCTCTATGCTGACAGCAGCGAGCCCAATGCCAGGATCAAACTCACAAAGCACGAGATCATGACCTGAGCCGAAGTCAGATGCTCAACCGACTGAGCCACCCAGGTGCCCCCCAAAATTCGTCTTTGATCCCCCTACTCCACCTCATTGATTTACTTCCCTTTCCTGGAGAACTTCTCAAAAATTCACTATTCCCTCTTGAAACCTGTCAGGTTTGGGCTTTTGTCTCCACTACTTCACAAAACCACATTTGCCAAGGTCTCCAAAGGCCTCCACCATAGGAAATGCAATGGTCGCTTTTTGTCCTTGTCTTCTAGACCTATTAGCTCAACTTGGACATGACTGATCATGGGTTCCTCCTTGAAAGACTTTCTTCCAGGATCCCACCTTCCCCTAGTTTTCTCCTGTTTTACTACTTGTCCTTCTCAGTCTTGGCATCTCTGTTTGGATGTGCAATAGGCACCTTATGCTCAAAGCTGGACTCTTAATATCCACCATCCAAGTTTACTCTTGCCACATGCCGGTTAATACTTAGGCCAAAAATCTTGTAATCATCTTTAACTTTTTTTCTTTTCTTTGGTTTAATATCCCACAACCAGTCCTTGGGCAATACCTTTCAAATGCACTTTCAAGAGGATCTGACCTCTGCTCACCATCCCCACTGCTGTTTCCCTGGTTCAAATCATCCACCCCCCACACCTCATGATCACAATAACCTCCAAACTGCCTTCTGTTTCTGGTCCCTCCCT
The DNA here is from genome assembly GCF_016509475.1 of Prionailurus bengalensis. Taxonomy (NCBI): domain Eukaryota; kingdom Metazoa; phylum Chordata; class Mammalia; order Carnivora; family Felidae; genus Prionailurus; species Prionailurus bengalensis. Next base: position 63,801,053 of record NC_057354.1, read on the forward strand.
GCCTCACAGACTGTCCTCAACACACCAGCCCTGGTGAGCTAGTGAGCCTGTTCACGTTTAAGTCAGACCACAGGGTCCAGAAGCACATTCTTTCTCTAATACCCTGCTGCCCTCCTCCTTTCAAGAAGGTCACAGTCACATCTAGGTGGGCAACAAGGAAAGGATTGGTGGAATTAGGACGCGAGTCAAGCCTGAATAACAAAGAGGATTTGAATGGGTAAGAGGGCAACAGTGCAGTCTGGGGAAGGCCACGGGCAGGGTCCCCAAAACAGCAAGGCTCCCATGTATTCAGAGATCAGAGAAGGGCCCAGTGGGATGGCCATCCAACATTCATGTCGGGGAGTGACTGGAAAGATAAGTGGAGGGCCGTCAGTGTCACGCTCAGGAGTTTGGCCTTTATCCTGCATTTTCCAGTAGACTTGGGCATAAGGAGAGTGGGGGCAACTCTGAAATTCACTTAGCATAGTTATCTCAGCTGCCTGCCAAGTCGTCTATTTAGTCCAATTCACAGGCAGAGCTTTGTTGAGCATTGAGAAGTCACTTGCTCCGTGTGAATCCAATCACCACGGCAGGCACACCTCAAAGAGGGAACACACAGCCGCCTCTGAAAAGCCTGCCCCACACTCTGGCAACTCAATTCATGAATATGCTTTTCCAACGTCTGACGCTGCTGCTTAGCAAAGATATTATGGGACAAATCCTTGATTTGACCTTTTGTATCTCTATCCATCCCACTGTGCTAAAAGCAATTATGTGCATCTTGTGTGTGGCTGTTGGAATGGGGAGTCACTTAGCGACGGGTCCTTTTCACACTCCAACTGTCCTCCCGCTCATTCCTTACCCCCCTCACCATGGCCTGCACAGCAGGCTTCCTCCGCTGCTTGGCAGAATCTAAAATGGCATGAAGGGGAGGCGAGCAGGATGTAAACAGGTGGAAACAGTTCCTGTCATGGCGATTAGCATTCCCCTTGGCCAGGCACAGCAATGGATGAAAAATGGGGCTGCAAGGGGGCAGGGAAGAGAAAGCTGGCTGGGGAGCAGGAGGCAGAAGAGGGCTGCACTCATTGTCAAAGGCACAGCCAACTTTCTACAAAACTTCCTACAAAACAAAGCAATCCCAGTGTCAGGGTGAGTGAGAATGGTCTCTGTCTAGGGAGGCTCTGTCAACTCTCTTCTTTGCCTAGAGTAGATTTATGTGTGCTCACGTCTGCGTGGTTAAATATGTGTGTGAGTATCTACGTCTGGGTGTGTAAGAATGCACAGCTGTGTCTGTGCGTGCCTGCATGTTGTTGTGTGTGCTCCAGTGCCTGTATGAGTGCCTGTGTGTGTTCTATGTGTATATACTAATAGGTGTGGATGCCTGGGGGAACACATGTACGGTCTGTCAAATGTGTCTGAGGATGTGTATACGGACTGTGCGTGTATACATGGCTGCGTGCATGTCATTTCTGGGTGTGGTATATTCCTCTATGTACACATATATGGAGACACTTGTTGGCATCTATGAAAAAGGGCTGAGTGGGAAAGAGCTCCCCTCTCCTTCTCTCTGATGGAGCAGTTCAGCATGACTATGGAGGCCATTCTAATCCTGGCCAGAGAGGGGAGCCTTCATGTTACTAAATTGCCAAAGGGTTTGTTCTTCGGGAACTTATACCCTTGATTCAGTTCTTCATGTCCCCCAAACTTCAGTCCTAAATGTAGTGGAAAGACAGACACCAGAGCTAGGGAGGATGTCCAGGAGGACAATAGGAGAGAGTTAAAATGCTGGAAGCAAGACCCCAGAGGAACTGGGAAGAGAAGATCAAGGATCTTTTATGAGCCTTTGTATATAAATAATTTACAGTGGAAAAGTGAGCTGGCCTCTTGGGCAGGAGGTAAATGCAGACAATGAAATAATGGTGAGTAAAGTGATCTGCTCCCAACCCAGGCTCACCCCCTGACTGAATTGAGAAAAGACTGGAGAGGAAATAAAACTAGCAGGTGCTAGAGCGTTATCAGAATTAACCTGGACCATCTCTGCCTTCTGGAGGAGTGCTCACCTCCGAGTCCCAAGTACATTCACCTGATGATGCCGCCGTTGACTCAGGAAACTATGACAGAAAGGAGAGAATTAGCAACACCTGCCATCAGAACTATATGTTATTGTCCAAAAAACCTCCCAAGCACAGCAGATTTTACTTTAGTTGCCAGCTTCTTGCCACTCCAACATCCAATCAGCAGCATGTGACCTGACATGATCTCATCACCCATTCCAGATCATCTTGGGGCCTTTCAAATTATTTGCAAGGTGGGGAGGGGCTGATGAAACCCCAGGGTTAAACTCCCTGCTTTTAAAATCATCCCAGAGACTCACTCAGACCTTTTATGATTGCTCATTGATTGCTTATTGTATGCAAACTAAGAATAGAGATAGAAATCAAAATAAAAATTATCCACGAGGATGCTGCCTGAAATAGCCAATATTTAACATTCTGATGTACAACTGCCCAGGCTTTTCTCCCCCTGTGTATATGGCTATGCACATATACATATATGTCTACAAGCTGTTTCATAACTTATTTCACTCATATTTTCCCACTTATTAATATATCTTAAATAAATTTTCATGTCAATAAAAATCGACACCATTTTACTTTTTTTCCAAGTGTTTGTTTTGTTTTGTTTTATTTTGATTCTAGCTAGTTAACATACAACACAATAGTAGTTCCAGGAGTAGAATTTAGTGATTCCACGCTTCCATACGTCACCTGGTGCTCCTCACAATCACCCTCCTTAAACCTGTTTAACCCATCCCTCACCCACCTCCCCTCTGGGAACCATTAGTTTGTTCTCTATAGGTAAGAGTCTGTTTCTTGGTTTGCCTCTCTTTTCCCCCCACCCCATGTTCATTTGTTTTGTTTCTTAAATTCCACATATGAGTGAAAACATATGGTATTTGTCTTTCTCTGACTTATTTTGCTTAGCATTAGTCTCTCTAGCTCCATCCATGTCATTGCAAATGGCAAAATTTCATTGTTTTTTATGGCTGAATAATATTCTACTGTGTGTGTGTGTGTGTGTGTGTATACACACACTAATTACGTCTTCTTTACCCATTCTGCTATACACATAGAGGTGCATGTATCCCTTCGAATTAGTGTTTTTGTATTCTTTGGGTAAATACCCAGTAGTATGATTACTGGATTGCAGGATAATTCTATTTTTCACTTTTTGAGGAAACTCCATACTATTTTCCACAGTGCCTATACCACTTTGCTCTCCCACCAACAGTATAATCTACACCTTTTTTTTTTTAATTTATTTTGAGAGAGAGAGAGAGAGAGAGAGAGAGCAACCGGGAGAGAGGCAGAGAGAGAGGGAAACAGAAGCCCAAGCAGTTTCTGTGCTGTCAGTGCAGAGCCCCTTGCGAGGCTTGAATGCACTAACCATGAGATGGTGACCTGAGCTGAAGTCAAGAGTCTGATGCTTAACCAACTGAACCACCCCTAAACTCTACACGTTTTTAAATGGCTGCTCAATATCAGGGTGCCTGGTGGCTCAGTCAGTTAAGCATCTGACTTTGGCTCAGCTCATGATCTCATGGTTCGGTTCATGGGTTGGAGCCGGGCATTGGGCTCTGTGCTGAGAGCGTGGAGCCTCCTTGGGATTCCAGCTCTCGACTTTCTCTGCCCCTCCCCCACTCACACTTTCTTTCTCAAAATAAATAAATAAACTTTAAAAAAAATGGCTGCTAAATATCTCATTGCATGGACATACCATAATTTATTTAACCAGTCTTCATTTGTTACTTAGGTTTTTACTTTTTATTTTTCTTTTTAGTTTAGATTTTAAAATTTTGAGGTAGTGGTAATTGGTAAATTAAAAAAAAAAAGAAGATCTTTCATAGTCCCTTACATGGTCCTGGTGGCAAAGGTGACATTAAAAGCAGAGAACTTGATGCTAGGGTTTTGCCACTCCCTCTCCACTTGAGAATAATCTGCGGGGGCACCTGGTGGCTCAGTTCGTTGGGCGTCCGACTTCGGCTCAGGTCATGATCTCGCAGTCGTGGGTTCGAGCGCCTCATCTGGCTCTGTGCTGATGGCTCAGAGCCTAGAGCCTGCTTCAGATTCTGTGTCTCCCTCTCTCTCTGCCCCTCCCCTGCTCACTCTCTGTCTCTCTCTCTTTCAAAACTAAACATTAAAAAAGATTAAAAAAAAAAAAGAATAATCTGCAGAGGCTCAGAGGTGACCTGGGAAGGGTGATAAAATCACACAGGTCCCACTCTACTGGCTGGCTGCTGGATATCCAGGAGCTGCCAGTAGCCATGAAATCTGTGGTGTTTGGAGGACTTTCTGGAGTGATGTATGTTACTTGATTCCAGGCTCTGCTAACTTTCTCTGGAAAGCAGCCTTCCCACCCAGGTTCCAGATACAAAGGCAGCACCATTGAGGACCCTACAGGGAACAACCACTTTCTGCCCTCAGCCCTTCCAGACAATAAAGAGAGACAGGACAGAGAGCAGAGCAGAGACTTCCAGCAGACTCACTCTCCAACGAGCTGCATGTAGAGGGTTTTATTCCTCCCTATTCTGCATTACTCACTCTGGTTTTATGTCTACCTGGAGCTCCTAAAAGTTTGGTTTGCCTGCATTTGCTCCCAAATTAGAGTTCTTTACAATCAATTCTATAAAATCAGTTAATTCATTCATTTATTCCATATATACTTATTGTACAACTACTACGTGCCATTTATCATGCTGGCACTTAAGGACACAAAGGTAAGTAAAACACTGTCCTGGTTTTTAGGTATTTCCTGGACAGAACCGGGAAGCAAAAAGATAAAGCCAGAATCACAGCTCTCACTCTTCCAGAGCTGGGTGAATGCCTCCTCTCTCCATCAGTTCCCCCAGACAGGGGGCTTCCCCATCTTGACTCCCACATCTCAGCCATTACAGGGACTGAGAGCCTCTCAAGGACAGGGACCGGGTTCTACTTACCCTCATGTGTCCAATACCTGACCCTGTGTCAGACACACACAGCACAGAAGAGGCTAATGAGGACTGCATAGGAGAATACAACGTGGGAACCCCCGCCAGCCAGCCTTAGTCCCATTGGGTCATCATTCCCATTGTCTGCACTGATGACTGGTGCCCTTCACTCCTGCCAAGGATCTCAGCCAAGACCGTGGGCCCTGAAGCCAGAGGGTATGGATTCAATCTCCTTCTCCTCCACTTACTAGTGCAATCCTGGGTTAGTCACCTAACAAATCTGTGCCTCAGTGTCCTCATTTGTGAAACAGGAGTAAGAATAGGACTTATCTCATCACAGAGCATGGTGACGATTAGTTGGGTAATATTTGTACAGCACCAAAATCAGGAAGTGAGCACTTTGTAAGCTCTCAAAAATGGCCAGCTGTGACTATTACCATGATTATTACCTCAAATAGAAAGAAGTGTTCCTTGAGTGAGCCTTTCAGTCAACCTTGGAAGGCTTGGCTTCTTGTAATTATATCTCTTTCAACTCTTCAAATGAGCTCTGCTCTTTTGAGTTCCTCTCTTCCTCCCCCCAGGGACCTGGAGCATGCCTCCCTGGAAGCTATTAAGCATAGCATGACCTGTGCTGCCTACATTACTCAAGGCAGAGTCCTTGTCTCCATTCCTCTCCTGAATCAGACAGAGTTCTTGGCTTCTCTTAGGCACTTGTCTCAGGGATTAAAAAACAGTCTTTGTCTTCCAATCTTCGTACAATTGGGAATCTGACCATTGGCTCCAAGATCACCTTAATAATTTTCCCAAGGACCCTGGAAACCCTATTCATGCTGATATGGTATTGGTGGCCTACGGTGATGTCTAAAGCTTCTGAGGTGGGCACATAGACTTCCAAGAACATTGGCACATTGTCTCCCATCAAAAAAAAAAAAAAATGATGTGTGCTCCAAGTTGTACATCTAGGCTTGGGAATGGGCCGTACAGAATTATGTACATTCTCAGAATCCTTTGTGATCTATAGTATGCTTTTTAGGAGGGGCTTCTCTGGAGTTAGGGAAACTACATGGAGCTCCAGTAATGCAGGTCCTTGACAACATGTGAGGGAGATGAAATCTGTCACCAGTACTCCTGTCTGCCCATTCAGGCCCAGCTTATTGATTCATTCAGTGGGTGTTCCTTGAGTAACTACAATGTGCCAGGCAGTGTCTGATGCTGGGATAGTGAAAAATCCAATATGGAACCTGAGCCCTTGGAGCTCACAGTCAACCAGGTATATGGATAATAAACGATCATATAGTACAGTGCATAATGTGCTATGATGAGGAAAACACAAGGAGCCATGGGGATACATGGCAGGGCCATGAGATAAGTAGAAAAGGCCTCCTGGAGGAAGTGATGTCTGACTGTAATTGGGAGGATGAATAGGAGTCAGGCAGCCAAAGGAGTGGGCATAGTATGTTGAAAGGCCAGAAAGCAGAAGAGAGCAGGGAATGAAGAAGGATACAAAAGATGTTGGGCGTGTCAGGATTGGAGAATTACAAAGGCAAGGTGATAAGAGAAAAAGTTGGGGAGGCAGGCAGGGACCAGATCCCGATGGGTATCTTGAGCCATGTTAAGGAGTTGGACTATATTCCCTTCCCCCAGGTACTTGTCCTGTGCCCTATTCTTCCTCATTCCCAGTTGTTATGTCTGTTGATAAGGCTTAATACTCGGGGGAGACAGGGACAGGGTGCATTTTATTTAGAAGGATTTAGAAGGATTTATTTAGAAGCATTTATTTTTGTCTAAGAGAATGAAGCTATGATGGCATAATGGCCATCAATGGGATGGGCATTTTGGAAGTGAGGAATGTTGTCTAACTCTTCTTTAAGCATCAATGTGTAAGTAGCTGCCTGCTTCTGAAACTCAGGGAACATGTTCTTTTGTTTTTGTTTTTCATTTGAATCAGGTAGACCAGTTTTTGCCCCGTAAGGACACAGAAGCCATAATCCTGTACACTGTGTCAAGAGAGAAACCAATGAGCACATGGGAGCAGTTTAAATAGACTTAAGTGTGGCGACATGTGTGAGAGGGCCTAGCACAGGGTGGACATTAAATACTTGCTAGACTGGGGGCGCCTGGGTGGCACAGTCGGTTAAGCATCCGACTTCAGCCAGGTCATGATCTCACGGTCCGTGAGTTCGAGCCCCGCGTCAGGCTCTGGGCTGATGGCTCAGAGCCTGGAGCCTGTTTCCGATTCTGTGTCCCCCTCTCTCTCTGCCCCTCCCCCGTTCATGCTCTGTCTCTCTCTGTCCCAAAAATAAATAAACGTTGAAAAAAAAATAAAAAAAAAATACTTGCTAGACTTGCTGACACCATTTCAACTAACTGCTCTCAGACAGATGCTCATTCGTCCTGAGTGCCAGCCATAGTAGGAAGTGAGCGGTGCGAAGAAGTACAAGACCAAGGAGCATGCGGTCCAGCTCAGGAATTCAGGCATCTCCACTACTGATTCTCATGGCAATAAATGCACATGGTGGGGCACAGTGTAAATGTACACGGTGGCACACAGTGATATTGAAGCCTGACAAATGGACGGCTGAGTCAAATAGAACTTTAGGAGCTCTCTTCTGGAGAGTTTCCTGGAGGAGACAGAACTTAGTAGGGCCAGAATGAGAGTATTTTACCTAGGCAGAGAAAACAGGAGTCAAGGGTGGGAGGGAGGGACATGTTTTGCTAAAAGCTGAGAGGACTGGGGGACGGGGGGAATGGAGGTGGGAGTGGGACTAACGTGAGCAAAGGCATGAACAAAAGATGCTACGCCAACAATGGCTAGGTACTGCAGACATCTGGACCAGGCATTGAACCCTGGTGTCACCTCTTATAAGCTGGACAAATCTGGGTAAGTTATTTACCTTCTCTGAGTCTCAGTTTTCCTCATCTTTAAACTAAGACTAATAAGAACCCAACTAACATGAGAAGCAACATGGCCTAGGCCATATGCCACAGAGGTGAAGAGCCAGGGTTTAGCAGTCAGGCAGAACTAGTCTCACCTCACTCAGCAAGCTACTGTTGGTGCAAATTTGGGTAAATTAACTAAGCTCTCCCAGGCTCACTCTCTTGTCGGTAATGGGGATTGTTGTAGTAATACCGTGTTATAGATCTGTCTAGAAGAACAAAGAAGATAACACAGGTAAAGGCCATGGTGCATGGCTCTTCCAGCATGATTGGGTGCCGATTACTAGGTAATAGAGTGGGAGGAATACATCCGCAGAAGGAGAGCAATGTGAAATCAGTGCAGGGCAACTTGGCCATTAGCTCTCCAGACCAGAGGGTACAAGCCTAGAGACTCCCTCCCATCCCTTTTACCAGTGGCCAGAGGCTGCCTTAAGCAAACCACACGATCTACCTGGAACTGAAGCAACATGGGAGCTTCTGCCAAGTGCCCCTAGAGCCTGCCAAAAGCAGACGTTACTATGACTGCAAGAACAACAAGGCCCCCAGATTGACATCTGAGTGCTACCATCTGTGTTTCAAAGGACAGGAGGAAGACGCTCTAATTAATCAGCTGGGAAGGGGCTGAATGTGAATGCATATGCATGGGTGTGGCAGGCAGTGTAGAGTAAAAGGAGTGGAGAAAGAGCAGGTCACGTCAAGATTCATTAAGCTTTATTGACCTGGATGCTGGTGAGAGAAGTCAACATTGGCTTCTGGCAGAAAGTTTTACTGTGGATCAAAATCCAAAGTACAAAAGAGTTGTCTGAGGTTTTCCATCACAAGACTGCTCATGGGTGTGTAGGCTTGGCTACAATTTTCTTTGGTCTCTTGAGGCAAAGATTATAACAAGTACACTTGAAGAGAGAAACACATTTCCACCCCCCACCCCTGGGGTAGGGAAGCGGGGGTTACATCAGGTCTGACCAGGTTAGAGGGGGCCTGTTGCACAGGAAATGGAGCACATGACAGTCAAGGCCCAGGACCCATCCTCTGCCTCCCCACACCTGCCTCTGTACTGCTCTGAAGTGTCCCCATTCTGGTGACCTTTATTTCTCTCACTGCAATTTCTACCTCCTACCTGAGAAGGATCTCTTTGGCCATATTTGTTTAGGTTGGTTTGTTTTTACCCTAAATTGTTGAGTGCCTTCTACTGTGTTCATGTTGCATCCAGTTTTCACACTCTGCTGGGGAAGGCAGACACATACACACATACAGGTAACATATACCACAGGTGATCATCGTTTTGGTGGTGGAATGGGCTCTGTGTAATAGTTGCTTAGAGGCTAGGCCAGAATGAAAGTGCACTGCTGATATGCACCGCCTCACTCTGTCCTGAGTCCATCACTGGAGGGCAGGGCAAGGGTCAGTATGGAGAGACTACCCCCTTCAGAGGGATCTGGGAGTACTGGTAGCCCCAGGCTCAGCAACAAAGCCTGGGTTGAATGTTTTAATCATTTGACTACTAACATGTAAGATCGTTTGGAGCACAAGCTCTCCTATCTGGAACAGAGATGTATGCTGGCATGATCAAGGAGTGTAGTTAGGAAAGACCAAAGACTAGACTATGGGAGGTAGAGGGGGGAAATGATATCAAGGTGGTTTGGAAGGGCAAACCTCAGTCATTCGTTTGCTCTGATTCAGTCATTTGGGTTTTATTAGGCATTATAGATTTGAGAGCTTGAAAGAACTCCAAGTGATCATTAGGCCATTCCATTTCCTTTGGGCAGTACCACCCCCAAGTGAAGGTGACCAGATGGCCCAGACCGGCAGTTACAGACATAATAGCAGTAGCAATGGTTCCCATTTATTGAGAGCTTAACTCCCTGTCCACAGGACTGTGTTAATCATGTCATGCACATTATTCGGTTTAATTCTCCCCACGACCATGTCAAGGATGCATGAGTTCTATTTCAGGGATGAGAAAGCAGTCCAAAGTACTCATTCAAACCAGAAAGCTTCACAGCCAGGACTCAACTCCATAAGTATCTTGACCCCAAAGCCTATTCTTGTAACTGCTCCTCTACATTGCTTCTGATGTACTGTATTTCACTGTTTTCTGGGTAAAAGTGGAATTTTTAAGTGAAAAAATATCATCATCCCTTGACCATGTCTTACGCATTTCCTCTTCCATAACTTTGTTTACTTCTCTTTATCTCTCACCCTTCAAAGTGTGATTCCACTCACCCTTCAAAGGCCAGATCAGGTCCACAGTCTCCATTAAGACTTCCCTTGTCCTCTTAGATCAGAATGGTCTCTCCCACTCTAAATTCCTGTAGCACATTTTTCTTGACATCTTTTTGATAGACTATCGTTTTTAAGTATTAAAGTATATGGGGGTGCCTGGGTGCCTCAGTCGGTTAAGTGTCTGACTTCAGCTCAGGTCATGATCTCATGGTTCGTGAGTTCAAGCCCCACATCTGGCTTTGTGCTGACAGCTCAGAGTCTGGAGCCTGCTTCAGATTCTGTGTCTCCCTCTCTCTGCCCCTCCCCCATTCACACTCTGTCTCTCTCTCTCTCAAAAATAAACATTAAAAAAAAAAAGCTGCAGCATTAACTCCTGAGTTTCTAGCCTGCTGACCTCCCTTATAGATTTTAGAGATGCTAGCCTCCACAACTGCATTAGCCAATTTTGATATAGATATATACACACACACATGCACACATATATACACATACACACACACACATATAAATATGCATATATCTGTGTATATATATATTTCCTATTCGTTCTGTTTCCAGATTTGGGCTACAATGAATAAAGCTTCTATGCACATTCTCATATATGTCTTTTGGCGGATAGATGTACTAGTTTCTCTGGGGTATATCCCTAGGAGATGAATGCTGAGTCATGGAGCACCTATTTTCTGAACCACACACATGACGGTTCTTATTGACTGCCTAGACTAATCAGTTACATTTAAAGTGGATTGGTTAGGGCCCAAAGGGACTGTAGAATTTGTTTTGTCCACATTCTTCACTTTCCATAGGAGAAATGTGAGCCTTAGAGTTATCTGCCCAAAGTGGTAGAATTAGTTATGTAAATATTTAGTTACTGCTAATAGAATATTTGGAGCTACAAAAAACATAAAACTTAATTCAAATTAGTTTAAACAATAAGGAAATGTTCTCATGTCATATGAGAAAAAGTTCACTCATACAGGAGCTTCAGACTTGCTTAATTCAGCAACTCCGTAATATCGTCAAAGATCCAAATTCTTTCCACTGTTCTGTCATCCTCAGGATGTTGACTCTGACCTCAGATTGGCCCTGCTTAGTCACAAATTGAGTGCGCAGAAGTTCCAGGCGTCAGACATGTCAGTGTCCAAAGGAAGAAGAGATTGTCTCTTCCTCTTATGTTCTTTAGAAGAAAAAGAATCCTTCTCAATAATCCTCCAGCATTTCCCACCACTGGCTCTTTGCCAGAAATGGGTCAGCCAGCCACCCCCATGTCAATTACTGTCAAAGGGAATCAGACCCTCATGTATTCCTGGGTCTCTGATAGGGTCTTTCTTCCTGGAGTCATGTGGGAAAGAGGTGGATATTTGGATACAACTAGGGGTCTGCCAGCATGGATATTGTGGAGTTGAGGAATAGTGTTTCCTACATTAGTGCACCCAGGTGGCTTAAACCTACTTGAGGACAGACACTGGGCATTTTCTGGAGTCTTCCATAATACCCATGAAGACAGTCAAGGGTGCTTTAAGCTTTTCTGTGCTAGCAGAGATTTATTTTTTTAAATTTTAAACTCATGTCCAGTCTTACATATATAGGATAAATAATGCATATTTATTCTACTTGAAACATTCTAGAGGTATTTTTTCTTCATGTTTCTTGTATTTGGGGTTTATTGAGTTTTTGGATCTTTGGGTTTATAACTCTTCATCAAATTGAAAAGTTTTCAGTTATTATTTCTTCAAGTAGATTTTTTGTGCCCCCACACTCCCTCTCAGAGATTGCAATTATACATTTATTAGGTTGCTCAAAGTTGTCCCAAAGCTCACTGATCCTGTTATTTATTTTCGCACTTTTTATCTCTCTCTCTCTATTTTTTGTTTAGGTACTTTGTGTTGGGTTTTTTTTAGCTGTATTTTCAAATTCATTAATATTTTCTTCTGTAATATCTAACAATCTGCCATTTTTCCTATCCAGTGTACTTTTTCATCTCAGATAGTGTCGTTTTCATTTCATAGATGTTTGATTTGTGTCTTTTTTTATATCTTCTATTTCTTCACACAACTTTTTGATTATGTAGAATATAGTTAAAAGTGCTTTGGTGTCCTTTTCTCCTAACTCTAACATCTGTGTCAGTCTAGATCAATTTTGATTGATTATTCTCCTGTTTATGGGTTGTGTTTTCTGCTTTTTTCTGTGCCTAGAAATTTTTAAAACAATTTTTTTTAACGTTTATTTAGTTTTGAGACAGAGACAGACAGAGCATGAACGGGAGAGGGTCAGAGAGAGAGGGAGACACAGAATTTGAAACAGGCCCCGGGCTCTGAGCTGTCAGCACAGAGCCCGACGCAGGGCTCGAACTCACAGACTGTGAGATCATGACCCGAGCTGAAGTCGGATGCTCAACCGACTGAGCCACCCAGGCGCCCCTCCGTGCCTAGAAATTTTTGATTGGATTCTAGATATGGTGAATTTTACCTTGTTGGGAGCTGGATATTTTTGTTTTAATTCCGATACAGTTAACATACAGTATTATATTAGTTTCAGGTGTATAAAATAGAGATTCAGCATTACTGAATACATTACTCAGTGCTTATCATGGTAAGTGTACTCTTTAATCCCCTTCACCTAGTTCACCCATTCCCCCACCCACCTCCCTTCTGGAAACCATCAGTTTGTTCTCTATAGTTAAGAGTCTATTTTTTTGGTTTGTGTCTTTTTTTTTCTTTATTTCTTAAATCCCATATATGAGTGAATAGTATAGTATTTGTCTTTCTCTGACTCACTTATTTTACTTAGCATTATAGGGAGCTAGATATTTTTGCATCACCTAGTGATGCCAAGCCATTATCTAAGGCTTTCTTCATTGTCTAGAAGCCTATGTTTATCCTCTTTTTGGTAATGTTGCTGGGAATCTACCTTGGAAACCACAATAGTTTGTCCACTCAACTATCTGTATAAAATCAGCAGGGCCTCATTGCTCTGACAACATTTAGAGAGGAAAAAAAATATTGTTCCTTCTACCATTCTAGGTTTTCAGTTGGGGGTTTGAAACAAAAGGCATATTAATAAGATAAAAGCATACACATTTAGTGTAAGTGTTATGTGATATGAGAGCCTTCATAGGGAAATAAGGATCCAAAGAGGTTGTTGGGGCATCTGGGTGGCTTGGTCGGTTGAATGTCCAACTTTTGATTACAGCTCAGGTCATGATCTTACAGTTCCTGAGTTCTAGCCCTGCATCAGGCTCTGCACTGACAGTGTGGGGCCTGCTTAGGATTCTCTCTCTTCCTCTCTCTCTACGCCTCCCCCACTCACATGTGTGCACTCTCTGTCTCTCTCGAAATAAACTTTAAAACAAACAAAACACACACACACACACACACACACACACACAAAATAAAATGGCTGTTAAATCTTAGCATTTTTATATGAGGTTTGATGAAAAGTGAGAAGTGGTGGAAAAACATGATGGGAAAAAAAGGGGATGAGCTAAGGGTAGTAAGTTATGGGAAACTTAGCAAGGCCTGTTCATTCATATTCTTCTCTGCATCTCTCTATCTTAGGATATAAAAGTACCACTTTCCTCCAGGTATAGGAAGTGCACCTCACATGAGGATCTTATGACCTGCCTCAGGGGAGTTGGGAAGAGAAAGGTCAAAAAGACCTGCCTTCTTCTGCTGTTTTCTCAAAATCCTTCAGCTTAAAATATTCGGAGTACCAAAGTGCCATATTTGGGGGTAGCATATCTTGAACCGCACCAAATTCATTTCACCTGACCCAATGAAAATTCAGATTTTCATAGATTTTTTGTTTTTTTAGGCTTTTTTTAAAAATAGATTTCACATCCAGTATGGAGCCCAATGCAGGGCTTGAACTCATGACCCTGAGGTCAAGACTTGACCTGAAATCAAGAGTTGGACACTTAACCTTCTGATTCACTCAGGCACCCCTGTAGATTCCTTGTTGATTGGAGAGTGTGTGCTGCTGTCCCATCCATCTGTAGAGGTGTCCCATACATCTTCCCTTGTAGTTAAAATCCAAGAGTCCTCGAACTCTCCCAAGTCCCATGCTATTTTCAGCACATCAGCACTGCCTCACATATATACAGGGAGACAAGACCATGGGAGGGGTGCATACTTTCATTAAAGAGAGAAATTAGAAAAAAAAAGAGATAAATTGATTAAAACTATATTTATAATATGACCTTCATCTATTGGAAAACATATTTATACCTGTAAATACATAAAGAAAACACAGGAATGTTCAATGATACATTGAAACAGATGTGAGTTTATAGGTGACTTTTTTCTTTTTGACTGTCAATATAATGTAGGGCAGCACTCACTGTCCAATGGAACTGACTGCCATGATGGAAATGTTCTATATCTGCACTGTCCAATTCCAGCAGTCATTGTGTGTATATTGAGCACCTGTAATTTGTCTAGTCCTAATTGAGAAGTAAGTGTAAAATACATACTGAGTTTTTAAGTCTTAGTATGAAAAGAAGAATGTGCAATAACTCATTTAGTTACTTTTTATATTGATTAAATATTGAAATGATTGGATTTTGGATACACTGAATTAAATAAAATATTATCAAAAGTAATCTCACTTGCTGCTTTTTACTTCTTTTAATGTCACTACTAGAAAATTCTACATTATATATGTAGCTCACAGTATATATCTATTGAGTGGCACTGGTCTAGAGTTTAAGAGCATGAAATTTGCTATTGGGCACACTTGAGTCAATTCCCAGTCTTCACTTTTCTAGCTAGGTGACCTTGAACAATTTACTGAACTCATCCTTTGTTCTTTTTCAGTTGTGAAACAGGAATATTCATTGTCCCTAGCTCACAGAGTCATTGTGAGGATTCAATGAGTTGATGATGGAAAGCATCTATAGCAGGGGAGTGCCTGGCACCTGTTACGTGCTCAGTAAGAATTAGTGGTTATTCTTATTTCTATATTTTCTAAGATGGATGTGAATCTTATATAAGATATATTAAAAAGAAAATTGAAACAATTAAATTTTAAAATAAAGCAGCTGTTTTTAACCATGGTCAGAAGCTGAGTATTTATGTTGCTTTATTTAAATCCATCTAGTAATGTTTGCTTTGTTTTAGTGTGTGTGTGTGTGTGTGTGTGTGTACAAACCTTGGACGCAAGTGGAGTTGGGGACCATGACAAGTGACCGTTTATTAGGCAATCTCATTCTTGCCTTCTGATCCTGGTTCTCCCCCTCCATCGAGGGGAGGGAGTAATTGCATCATGGTTCTCCCTGGCGTGCACAACACGCCAAGTGTTTGCCTATATTTAGCCAACATGAAGTCACTGAAACTCTATGCCCACTAGATGCAATTATGCTTTGTTATTTGTTGTTCACATGGCTTATATCCTGACTGCTCTGCATAGTTTGTGTCCTTAGATGAATTTAAAAGAACTGAAAACCTTTTGTACTGAGAAAACTGCTTGGGGAGTAGGAACTGAAGTCCCAAGTCACTGAATCCCCTGGAAGGGACCCTGTGGTGAATGCTTGCTGCCTCCTACAAACCAAGGATACCTCAATTATCCTCCTTTTTGATGGCAGGGGGAGCAAGCTGGGGAAGGAAGGGTTGTTTATATTCTACCCAACCGGGAGAAGCAGCACTTCTGGTCGGTGGCTCCCGGTAGTGGTCCCAGCTCCACTTTCCTTCCTGCAATCAGAAATGGCACATGGAATGCAAAAACACAGCAGGGTTGACCCTGCAAGTGGACGGGGCAGAGGGAGGGGGCGTGGAGGGGGTGCTGCCCACGGGCCTGGTTTCAGAGGTCCTCCGTGTTGCTCATGCCTCCATTTTACTCTTGGGGACTTCTTCCCTCTAGTTTAAGGCTTTCAAGTGCTGTGTGTGTGTGTGTGTGTGTGTGTGTGCGTGACACTGGGAACATTAGCTTATCGTCCCAGTTCTCAAATTTTTCTTTCTCAAACTTTTCCCTCACTTTGGATGGCACAGACTTACTCTTATCAGAGATCCCGGTTTAGTTTAACTCAATATTTCAAAAGTACAGAGGTACTCATAAAAGGGTTTTTACATGGTTAAGGCAAGATATTCCTGAGGCCAAAGATTCTAGACAAAATTTAGAGGCCAGTTGACACATGTTTATACCCTCAAACATTACCCTGCTCTTGTCCCCTAGGTTTTATTCTATCACTCAGACTTTTATTCTAAAACAGATGATTTTATGATGAAAAATATATAAAAATAACATTTAAAGGAATATTAAACTTCATTTTGAAAAGCATGTTTGAAACTATTGTTTTTGTATCACAAATGGTATTAAAAGTGAGTAGAAAAAAATGAGTAAATATCTCAAAAAAGTATAAACAAACCCTATTTCATTTGTTAACCACATAAACACAGATTTTAATGAGTTTTAAATATTCATTCACTTAACAAATATTTACTGAGCACCCAGGGTGAATAACAGTAGAGTACATGGTGTCCTCACTTTATCTGTCTTTCATTAAGTAATCACAATTTTTATAATTTTACTAACAGATATGTTTCTGGCATCATTCTTCCTCACTTGCAATACAGATTCGGCGACATTATTAAAAACCTACCCGTGGACAACACTAAAGAGAAAATGAAAACAAAGATATAAACTCAACTCAGTGGCAGTTTGAAGTGGCCTTGTCAATGAATGGGACATTGTTATCTCCCAAAGGGCTGTGAGAAAGAAGTTACAATTACCAGCACACCTTTCTCTCTCTCTTGCAAAAGAGGTTTGCAAATAACATCAGGGTAATTCATTTCAGAGGAAACACTGAGTCAACCCACATTTATTAAAAAGTGAAGTATTTGAAACTCAGCATTCTATTATTAGTAACAAGTTAATTTCCACATACCTCACACTCTAATGAGAATAGCTGTGTTGGACAGTAACCAGTCATCAACACCTCAGTGTGAATGAAGATCTGAGAGTAGATGCTAAGAGAAGTGAGGTAGAGAGGAGAGAACAGTGGGTACTTGGAGCAGGGAGGGGGCCCCCTGGGGAGAAACATCTCTAACTTCCTAGTTTGCCTGGGAACCCGGGTCTCTGGAATAACCTGCCTAGGGCCAAGTCCTACTTTACCCTAAATCACAGCAACTGAGTTCTTTCCGATTACGATTCATATTTGACTTCTACTAATTGCTATGATTACCATTACTAATTACCATGATGGAAAAGAGAAGTCTGCTCCTTCTGAGAGCTTTTATAAATTAACAGTCATTATACTGGCCATTTATGGTAAGTTTTTAAATGCATTAAAGTGATTGTAGTAAGACTGGAAATAAATATTGTTGCTATGGTTTTAAGATTTAAGATAAAAATAGTAATTCCATTAGTACAATACTTAAAATATGCCATAGTATAATTGATAATAACTTTAACTACTATAAGCATATAACATCATTTTTTAAAAATTTCATAAAGATCATATTTTCAAATATGAAAGAGATTCGTCAATAAATGGGGTACCTATTTGAAAAAGAAAATAAAGAAAAATAAAATCTCAATCTCACTCTTCATATAAAATCCATTTTAAAAGGTCTAAAAATTTAAAAATAAAGTAAGTGAATACATTACAATTCCAGAAGATAAATTGAGTGTATATTTTTATAATCTTAGAGTAAGGAAGCTCTTTTTAAGTAGAAATTCTCAAGGAAAAGAATGTCAGTTGGGGCTTTTTTTTTTCTTTTGAAGTTAAAACATCTCCACAGCGAAATAAAAATGTCTCCTCATCCTACAGAAACAAGGTTGAAATAATAATAGGGGAAATTTTGCAATATTTAACAAAATTAAAGCTTTCACTTATTTATTTTGAGAGAGACAGAGATAGAGCACAAGCAGGGGAGGGTCAGAGAGAGAGGGGGACAGGACAGAGGATCCGAAGCAGGCTCTGTGCTGACAACAGAGAGCCCAATGAGGGGCTTGAACTCATGAACCATGAGATGATGACCTGAGCCGAAGTAAGACGTTTAACGGACTGAGCCACCAAGGCGCCCCGGAAATTTTGCAATATTAATGACAAAGCGCTGAGATAAAATATGCATAAAACACTTACAATGACCATAATAAATTTTATATATAGGAACAAACAATCCTATAAGAAATGGGCAAAGACTTGAATAAGGAGTTCAAAGGAGAAGCATAGTGTCCCCACACTGTTGAGCACAGTTAAGATGTTAAAGGGAGACACGCTCCAGATCACCAGCCCAAGCCCCCATTTTACAGAGGGAAATGTAAAGAAGTTCAGTGACATGCCTTATGTCAGCCATGTAGAATTAATTCAACTTTACCTTGAGAATGGTCTCTAGAGATCTTTATACATCAGAAGTGAACAAAAGAAGTTGCTGCCCTCCACATTCAGACCCATATGTGTGGCTTCTGGAAGATCATCAGGGAAAACGCTTGAGAAGCAAAGGGGGACCCCAAGGTCCTGTTTGTACTCCTGTCTGCAGAAGATGAGGGACCCAGATCATTTGGCTTGGCTGCTCTTGGCAGTGGCTTTCAGAGGCTCAGGATGTGAGACACTGAGTTAAAAAGACAGTCCAGGTCAGCCCCCATTTGTTTGGATGACAACCACTCGCCCAGCTCTGCTAAAGGTCACTGCCTGCAGGGCAAGGCCTTGCCAACGATGGCTGCAAAGACCAGACTTGTCGTCCAGGACTGGATGCTGATACAATCTGAATGGAAACTAAGAGGAGGGCAGAGAAAGCAAATATGTATAATCCCAGTGGCTTTAGTTAACGCCGGGGTCAGGGGTTTCCTAAGTCTGGCTTGCAAATAACTATGGCCATGGGAAATAATACTTTTAGGTAGGATACAGACACATTAAAATTTTTAATGGCCTGGTATCTGTCTCATTATGTATAAACACATAACTGGCACAACAAAGTCATGATCTCACATATATGGTTTATAAAGATGAGGCTGCCGTAAGTGTTTAGGTTTTAAAAAAATGACTTCATTTAAAGAACAATACTAGGGGCACGTGGCTGGCTCTGTCAGCGGAGCATGGGACCCTTGATCTTGGGGTTGTGAGGTCAAGCCCCACGTTGAGTATAGAGATTATTAAAAAATAAAATCTTGGAAAAATTGAGAAAGAACAACACTGAGTATTAATGGTGCAGGTGTCTGAATACAGCAAAGATTGTGAATAAGGTTCGCAAATGGCTGAAGTTTGAGAAACACTGATGTAATCCATTTCGTGTCATTTTTTGGACCAGTTCTGGAAAGAAATACATTTTATAAAGCCTGCCAGCCCATGCATACATACATGTACGCAGCTGTAAGAAAGACTTTGGGAAACCACGTTTAACACTATTTAGGTGATGCACTCTGGTCCCTACATTCATCTTTGACTCCCCCTTGCCCTTTTCTTTCTCCTTCTCATAACTGATTGTCTTTAAGTTCTTCCTTCAATTCTGCTTCTAAAGGCTCTTTATTCATCCCTTTTTTCTTCTCCAGGGCTTCCTTCCTGGTCTATGCCCTCATTACCTTTCACCTGGACTGTATCTAGCTCATCTCCTCGTCTCCAATCCAATTTTTCTCCTTCAATCCACCCTCCACGCTGTTGCCAAAAAGCTTTAAAAAAAAAAAAAAGAACACACAAAACGTCTGATCTGACCCTTTTGTGCCCCAGTGCACAGGATAAAGTCCAAGCTCCTCAGCAAGACATGAAAGACACCTGGTTTCTGGTTCCTGCTGACCCTTCCAAATTCCAACACTGGCAGAATCAGGACTAGAAACCCAGGTCTCTTGATTCTCAAGTCTAGTCGTCTTCTCAGCATACCACACTGCCTCCGCAAAGAATCTCTTTGGGTTTTCATTCCACAGGTGATACCTACATAGCTAACTCTGCCTTCTGTGGCACAGGGAGTTTTGCGTAAACCCTGTCATGAGACAGAATGTCACGAAGTAGACCAGATGTAGACAAGGGTATTGTGTCCCTTGTCCATTATGAGCACATAATGTCACGAGCGATAGATGTGAATAAAAAGGAAATTAAAAGCATCTATTAGGCAGGGTGCCTGGCTGGCTCAGTTGGTAGAGCATGTGACTCTTCATCTTGGGGTTGTGAGTTCCAGCCCCACTGTTGGGTGTAGAGAGTACTAAAAATAATAAATAAATAACTTAAAAAAGTTTTCTATCAGGCAAAACTGAATTCATGTTGAGGACCACAGATACTGTATAACGATTATCTAGGTCATCCTCATTTTCCATTTCTTCCACAAGAAGCAAATGGTCTGTAGTGAGCAGACAGTGACCCATTGGTTAAATCCCGGGCTAGGTCAGCTCACTAGAGTAAGCAGAGTATAACCCGCTACCCCTGACCCTGACCTCACCCCCACTGATTAGACTTGCTTTACCCAATGTAATATTAGCTGACGTGACACACTTCAATTGTGCTCCCCTATTTTGACTTGGCCTCTTGAACGGGGCACACCCTCTGCTACAAGAGCATGCCTCAGGTAGCCTTTGTCCTTTCATCCTGGGTCAGGAAATTGAACCACGTGGAACCCGTATCTGACCCTAAGGCTGGAGGCCAGCTGAGTTCACGCCGAGACTGACTTGCAGACCCATTAGCAAGAAAAATAAATGCTTGTTAACCTCCACCACTGAGAATTTCAGGTAGTCTGCAACGAAGCAAAAACCGACTAATCCGAAAGTACAGCGGGTTTGGTTTTGTTTTTGTTTTTATCAAGCTAAAAAGCAACTCCTCATTTTCTTTATGTGGATCATCTACAGGGGGGAAAGTAATAACGCTCCCCAGCATTGACCTTCTCCTAGCCCCCAGCATATTTCTGGGGCACCTCCCAGCATGCCGGTTGCGTAATGCAGAAAACTCTGCGGCCTCATTCTCACATCGGCCTGACAAGAAAGTAAATTAGGACTGTTACACTCCGGCACTCCCTCCCCCACTTAAGTCACTGCCAAGTCCAGAGTAAGACAGAAAATCCGGTGGCTCTGTGTTTAAATTAGCACAGCCAAGCCACTGTTTCTCCTTTCAGAAACTGCCAACTGTCCTTATCGGGTGGTCTCCAGCGTTGGGGATCCTGTCCCACTAGTTTTAGCCATGATTATTTCCAGCGGCAGTTCACGGTACCCGAGCCCTTTTATAAAAGGAACGTTCCCTTGAAGGACGCCAGCAAGGGTCATCGCCACAAGGTCCAACGGCCCGGCTCACACAGACCTCTTTTTCCTCTGGCTGAGGTCACGGAGGAGCGTCCTTGTCCTCTGTTTGGGTTCCTCCCTGTTTTTCTTCCCCTCCTAGGGGCTGCTCAGCTCTTGCCCGCTGTAACCCAGGTCCTGACCGCGGGCAGAGGTCTGCTTGCCGGCAGCCCAGAGCCTCCGCGCCATTGCAAACGCTCTCCTCCAGGTGGCAGTAGAGAGCCGCTCCCTGCCCTGCAGCTTACGTCACCTTGTTTACCCGGCTCCGGGTCATTTTTAGATCTAAGATCACAGGATGTTAATTGGGCCAATGATTTCCCATTCGTTTTGGCAAAAGGCCCTTCATGTGGGCGTCGGGACAAGCACGATGTCCTTCTTGACAATGAAATTTTGCTGCGGGGAGTTTTTCTTTGCAAACACTTGGAATTTCATCTTCAGGAGATGGGAAAGCTGCGCGTTGGTATGTGCTACGGGCTTGATTCAGGGTCACTTTAGTTTTGGAGCCGAAAGGAGGGTGGTGTGAACTAGGCAGAGTGGGGAGGCCAGATACAACAAGGGTGTCTGGGAGACACTGCCAGAGCCAGCTGGGAGTCCGCAAAAGGAGTCTGCCATTTTACTTCCCTTTCCACTTTATAAAATAATTACTCAGCAGGAAAACATTTGGACTTTGGAACTTGGAGGGATAAGGAAAACAGCTGATTTGGCCAATCTGTGTCCTGACTCATTGTGGGGAGACACCTTGGCTCAGGAGTACCTGCCTCAGATGCCCTCACCCAGGAATTGGACCTGAATGTCTCATAAATCACACATTTCACAGGCTGGAACTGTTCATGCCAACAACAACAAGCACCACTCACTTATTTATTACTCCTTTATTACTCCCACACTACCCAGTACTGATGAGGACAGGTGAGTCCCAGAGGAGGTAAATGGTCAAGCTCACTGTCTCATCTCCAGGCCTGGGTAGTTTGAGCACAAGTAAAAACATCAAAAGCTCTGGAGTTTCTGCTCTCTCTTGCACAGCTTTGGTGACGAGGGGATGGAAGGCACTGAGTTTGCCAGTGACTGTGCAAGAGGCAAAATAAACAAATAGAGTTCTCCAGTTACGCAATCCTTTACAAGAAGAGGGTAGACACGTCTTATGCTAAAGGAAAGAAAGAGAAAATCTATAATGTTAAAAATAAATGAGCCTCAAGGTTTTTTAAGTGCTTGTGCCTCTCTGTGCACCTCCCATCTCATTCTTTTAGCACTGCTGCTGCTGCTACCGCGTGTAAACCACCTCCCAGAGAGGGCAAAGTCCTCTCCCCCAGGTCACGCGCAGTCCAGTGACATGATCACACTGGCCTGGAGAAATAGACGGTTTTCACGTAGGCAGGAAAGGAAAGGAAATCCAGTTCAGTTCGATTCAACGACCATTTCTTGAGCTCCTGATCTGTGTCAGATCAGATAGCCTCAGACAGGCACTATAGGTTATAAAAACATGAAAAGTCACGGTCACTGCCACAGCAGAACTTTGAGTCTAGTCGTGCTTATAGTCCTACGGGATTTGGGCTCCTTTTGGAAAGCACATGATGGAAGAGGGGTTGAAAGAGATTGCAATACAAGAGGAGAGCGGCAGGTAAATAGTTTGGAAAAGTGTACCTCCACTTTGGTGTCTACTTAAGAGTGGGTTGGGGGCAGGGCCCGACGACAATGGCAGAGCTGTTCCGTGGAGAACAGGAGCCCCACACTGTAGGCACTCAGGGGCTCTAAAGAGACCGAAGGAGGTGGAAACAGGAAACAGGAAGACACTTGCTCAGGGTCAACTGGTACATCGAAGGGCACGGATTTGGAGCCAGTCACCAAGAACCACGGAGTTGTCCAAAGAAAGTTCGGGAGTAGGGAGCATTCCCTATAACTGCTTACCGTAGGACGACCTTTGGACCCGCTTCAGCTTCTTGCATCTGTGAATAGGCAGTAATACATGAATAGAAAGAAGTAAGCAGCCCTGGGTCCACCTGTCACCAGTGAAACTGCCTTTTGAAATGCCTTCTGTCATGAATCTGGTGATAACTCAGATCCATCCTAATCGCGGGGAAGCGCAAACGGAGAGAAAGCAAACAATGACATTTTTTGTATGGTTACATGAAATTTTAAAAAGATTTTCAAGAACCTTCTAATTGTTGACTATAAAACAAATAACAGGCAACAGCATAAAACAAACATACGAATGAATAAATCATAAAGCAAATACTTTAGTAACCTTGCAACCACCCACGAAAGGAGAGAAACATGCCAGCAATCCCAACAACAACTTTTTTTCTTTCTTTTTCTTTTCCAACAAGAACTTTTTAAGCCTCGGTAACTGCTGCAGGCTCCAATGACACACCAGACAGGTCACTTGAAGGATGTTCTGAAGCCTCCGAGGAACAGAAGGGCCCTTCAACCATCAACCAAGCACTGTTTATGGAGTGCATCGTATAATCCTGCCACATACCAAGTATAGGGCCTCATCCCCGCACGCTTTACCTGAATAAGATGAGAGAAGAAAGGGACCAGCATTTATTGAGTACCTACTGTATGCTAAGTGCTTTATTTATGTTATCTCTGAGTGAGATAAATTAAGCATTAATGCTCTCTGTAACATTGTGAGGTTGGGATTATACTCCCCACTTTACGGAGGAGCAAACTGATGTATAGAGAGGTTAAGTAACTTGCCCAGAGACACTCGGCAATAAGGGGCAGTCGGCACTTGAAGTCAGGCGGCCTGTCTGCAGAGCCCCACGCTTTGCCACCGCCTTGACTAAGAAGTTGGTTAGTGGGCAAGATACTTCTGTTTGCCCTGGCCAGAGGGAGTCCTAGGTGGAAGATCAGAGGGAGGGAGAAGCAGGAGGGAGACCCGGGGTGGTGGCACTCCCAGGCTGGCTGCCTCCCTTTTCTCTTGGCCACAGCTCTTGTCACACAGCTCTAAGCACACAGGGCACACTCTCCAGGTTTTGGCGACTGCACCTCCCCTTGCCCCTTCGGGCCTAGGGGTAGTCAAGCAGCTGTTACTTATTGCACTGCCTCTGTGGTTTCCCTACATCCTGCCCACACCTTTGTAAATAGCCCCTTTATTCAACTTTCTTCAAGTTACCCAATTGGAGTGTGCCATCTGTTTCCTGCCCAGGTCTGGCCTGATATAAATAGGGAGGCAGGAAAGTAGCAGCTCTGCGTCTTCCTCCCTGTGTGGGCAGCATTCCTCGTGGGCACAGGACCAGTCACAGGGGAATCAGAATGACCTCTCACTCGAAGGGCTTCAGGATGGTCTCTGCATGTGTGTTAGGGGAGGGGAGGGATGTGGAGGGGGTCCTGGCACTGCAGAGTGAGTCTGACTCCCCCCAGACTTAGGACCTTCTGGGTCAAGACAGGCCACAAGGGTTCTGTTGGTTGAAAGGAGCCTAGGCCTTACTGGAGAAGGGCTGAAGGGAAGAAACAGAATGGAGCGGGGCAGGGGATGGAAGAGGCGGGCTCACAGCCATGTGGCCTGGGTTCAAATCCCAGTTCCTCCACCTACCAGATGTGTGACCTCCGGCAGTTCATTTAACATTTCCATGCCTAAACTTCCCCATCTGGAAGGTTGAATGATAACAGTAAAGGAGTCCATAAATGCAATGTCTGGCCCATAGTAAAGGTTATATTACTTGGGGGAGATCAGTCCTTTGAAAATTTTCGACCTTTGAAAAATGCCGGGCAGATTCACCTGCCCCAGCCCTTGGGGAGGATGCCCTGGGAAATCAGAAAGCCAACCATGCAGCAGATTGCCACAGCTTGGATCCCGAGGCCAGCATGGAAAGCTAAGGGAGGCATGGAATCCTTCCAGTACCTCTTGGCCCTGTCCTGGATTAGGCTGCTTCTTGAGGGCACACAGAGCAGATGTCCATTAGAAGACCAGAGCAAGTGAAGTTTCCAGAAAGATCTCACTCTGGGAGAATCAGGTTCCCCCCACCTCTCCCCTTCCTAAAGGCCCCCCTTGTGTAGATATCACTTCTCTCTCCCACATTGTCAGTTTCTTCCTCTGGAAAGGAATAGTCTCATCAGCAGACAAAGATGCTCTGATATCTCTTATCTTAAATTCTTCTTTGATTCTACATCCTCTCTCAGCTCTCTGATCCCATTCATAGCAAAAATTTCTTCAGAGAGTTGTCTGGAGACACTTCCTCCCCTCCTGTTCTCTCCTCCGTAGATCCATTAGCGTTTCAGGCCCCCATTGCTCCCCTAAACCGCTCTTCTCACCAATAGTTTCCACATTTGCTACATCCACCGGTCACCTTTCTATCTTTTTCAGCCTCTCAGCCACATTTGCCCTCTGAGACAACATGCTTTGTGTTGACGCATCTTCCTGCCTCTGCTTCCGTGGATGTGTCGGATCCAGGAGGCCTGGATCCCCTCCTGCCTCTCCAGTTTTGTCAGCGTGCCAGGCCAGCAAGCCTGCTCAGGGAGAGCTCTTGGGGTGTATAGTGTGTAGAGATTAACTCCTTTATCGGTTCTTTGCAGCGCCTGAGGAAATGTGAGGAAACTTGCGTCTTTGCCGACCATTGGAAGCATGAGGCTGATGGGCGCTGGAGAGGGGAGGGTTGCCAAAGGGAAGCATTGGATATGGTGCAGGGATGAGCTCCAGTGTGTCCCATACCGCAGCCGTGGGAGCTCACGGCAGTCAGATGCTGGCATCCATCTCTGGACAGCATAGTAACGGGATGGTTTGTGTGTGAGTTTCCCTATGCTCTCAGAGCCTCATCTCTGACATGCAAATAACAAAAATCACCTCATGGAGTTATCGTGAGGATTAGAGTCAACGTTCACACGATTCCGGCGATGTGCATGGTTGGTGCTCAGTAAGCAGTGGCTGATAAAATAAAGTTCCTGCTAGGCCAGCCTTTTACCTAAATCCCTTCTTATAAAAAAATATCTGGTAAATCACTTATATCAGTTAGGATGCTTTCAACCATAATAAGCACAGAAAATCCAACTGAGCCTAACAGGAAGGGAAATGTGTCATCTGCTTTAAGAAATCCAGAGCTAGCTTCCGGGTTGGCTGATCCATAGCTTAACAATGTCCTAGAGGGCCACACATTCTTCCATCTCACTGACCTTCATCCTCAGCCTGTCTGCTTCGTCCCCTGACAGTCTTCCTCATGGTTTCAAGATGGTGGGCACTTGATTCTAGATGTCACTTGGAAACACAAGCATGTCCAATAGCAGGAGAGAACTGTCTCTTCCTGTGTATGCCTTTTTAAGCAAGGAAATCTTTCTGAAATCCACCCAGAATGCCTATCATATCTCATCAACCAGAATTATCTTGTGTGGTTATATTTTCTTTTTTTTTTCTTTGAGTTTATTTATTTATTTTGAGAGAGAGAGTGTGTGTGCGTGCACCAATGGGGGAGGGGCAGAGAGAGAGAGGGAGAGAGAGAATCCCAAGCAGGCTCCTCGCTGTCAGTGCAGAGCCCAATATGGGGCTTGATCCCATGGAACTGTGAGATCATGACCTGAGCTGAAATCAACAGTTGGACGCTTACCCAACTGAGACACCCAGGCGCCCCTCATGTGCTTATATTTGAACAAGAAGACAATCACTATGAATCACAATTGGTTGTTTCAATCAGGTTTTATTCCTGAAGCAGGAAGAATGGCTATTAGATAGACAACCAACCAATGATCTGCTCCACTATTTGTTTAGCAACATCAAAAAAAAAAAAAGGTTTATGGAGCACCTATTATGTGCTCAGGCTTTGGAGGTACTGACATCATAGTTTAATGCCAACCACTGCAAATTTAGAACCTAAATGCTGGAGATCTTGGCTCACAGAGAGAAGATGCTCAGGAAATGTCCTCTGAAGCAAGGAGCCGAAGGGCAAGGTGGAGATGCCTGGGCTGGGTTCATTCACGGCCAGGAAGCATCAGTCTTGGAAGCGGGGCTTGCCAAGAAGGTGAGGGAGCTCCCCAAGCTTCAAGCTGGCACTCAGCTCCCAATTATGATTCCAGAATTATTAGCTTTGATTCTGTGAGAAAGGAGCACATCAAAGCCAGAATCCTATGAATTAAAATGTTGACTAATCGAGCTAATTATAGTTCAGTCATCTGAATTTTCACACGACGAGCCTGAGTTCTCATGAAAGCCTTCTCTTGGGCAGGAGGAGGCTTTGATGATGAAGCGGCTATTTATGTCCCAAACCCAGTCCTCCCCACTCTGGCCAGGGAATCCTTTCTGGAGTGCCTTTTGCCCACTCAAACCCCTTATGGGTTCTGCTCCAGGTTTCTTGAAAGCTGAAGCAAGCTCAGTTGAGGGGCAGATTATGAAGATGCTTGGAGCAAGATTCTCCTCCCTGGAAAAAGATCTAACCGGAGTGTCAGAATGTCATGATGAGATTCTTTGTGTTTTCAATTTTATTTCAGATTTAAAAATACTTAGGTAATTTACATAGCCTAATTATACTTTCGGGAGAAACTTCTCACTTAACATGTCTCAGTTATCAGATGCAGAATGGTATAATAAATTTTAATCACTGTTTAGATGTTCTGTGATGCAGAGTTAGTAATATGGACTAAGCCTAAATCTTTGATGAGCAACTGAAGACATTTTTTGGTTTTCACAACCAGGGAGGAGGGATGCCACTGGCATCACATTCGGTGTGAGGCCAGAGACACTACTAAACATCTAAAATGCACAGTTTAGACCCCCGCAAAGGAGAATCACCTGACCCAAAACGTTAGTGGTGTTAACCTAACGCTGGTTAGGCGCTCTTCTTAATTGCGTGGACAATTAAAGACATAGATATACAGAATATGATCCACTTGGTATGTCCCCAAACTATCTCTTTTTAAGGGAAGTTTTAATTGATTGTCTTATAAATACTACATAAACAATAGCAAGTTTTAAAATTATGCAAGATTTGGGGTGCCTGGGTGTCTCAGTCAGTTAAACATCCAACTCAATTTCGGCTCCAGTCATGATCTCATGGTTCATGAGTTCAAGCCCCACATTGGGCTCTGTGCTGACAGAGCAAAGCCTGCTTGGGATTCTCTCTCTCCCTCTCTCTCTGCCCCTCCCCTGCATGCTCACACACTCTCTATAAAAATAAATAAATAAATAATAAATAAATAAAATTATGTAAGATCTAGCTATGAACTAAAGACTCTTTTTATTAAACTTAACTGTTATCAAACTGTGCCTAAATCAACTAAGGGAGAGTTAGGCCTTACTCTTGTTTCCTGACTGTCCTCTGTTATTCAGCATATTTGGAGCTTGAAGTTAATTTGTCTTTTCAACATACTTTTAACTGTAAAGATGTTCTGTTCTGTCTTCTCCTTTCAGATAAAGACCATTTAAAAATTGTTTTAATGAACATGTGCACATAGTTGAAAAAGTCAAATAATATTAAAAGTCCAATGAACTTCAGCAGTTTCCTTCCTCATTCCCTCTCACAACCCCCAAGTCTTAGTGTTTTGTGTTTTTTTTGCCATTTACACATTGCCATATTTTATTTATTCATTCATTCATTCATTCATTCATTGAAAGTAGGCTCCACACCCAGCATGAAGCCCAACCCGGGGCTTGAACTCATGACTTTGAGATCAAAACCTGAGCTGAGATTGATTCGGATGCTTAACCAACTGTGCCCTGAGAACTGCCATATTTTTAAAAATCTACACGTGCTATTCTCTTTTGGTTCAACAATTTAGATGTATTATCTTCCTGTATTGGTAAATGAGGATTTAGTGCTCTTTTTAGCCATCCTCTCCCTCGTCCTCCCTACGTCATGTATTATAATTATTGGTTAGATTACTGTTGGTGTTTACATGATTATATACCTGCAAGGAAAGCAGAGCATTGTAGTGCACTATTATTTTTCTTTGTTACTTTTCGTTTTTCCTGATATTGATAATTGCCTTGTTTGTTCACTGGCAACTACTTTAGATTTCTTTCTTTGCAGTGCCTTTGGTCAAAGTATTGCACTTGTGACCTAATTTCTCTTTGCTGAGGCCAAATTTAGCTGACATTCTGGGTTTTCAGCCCCCGAATGCCCTCTACCTCAGGACTTACTAAAAAAGAGACTCTAATCTAAGATGCAGCCCATTTCCCATCATCGGCTTTATTTTCCCCAAATGGGTCATTCTTCAATCACAGCTTTTCATCTCCATTTAAGAACCTAGCTCCTGGGGCACCTGGTAGGCTCAGTCGGTAGAGCACGTGACTTGATCTCGAGGTTGTAAGTCAAGCCCCTTTTTGGGCATAGAGTTCACTTGGGGGAAAAAAAAAAAAAAAGAACCTAGCTCCAGCTAACCTTCCGTGGCTTCTTGCTGGAGGCCCTTGACACCATAGTCTCCCTCGTCACACATCTGAGATCAGTTATTACACAGCCAACACTGATTTCTTCAGAAGGTCTTAGGGGCCAGTACCGCTCCAGCACACGTGATCACACATTCAGTAGCTTCTAAAAACTCAAAACACATGGCAGCATTCACAGTTGCGTCTGGGACCTCTGTTTTCTCCTTTTGGGCTCTATACTGTTGCTGCCCTTTGGGTCCACTAGGTTAGCTCACTAATGATCTTGGGCTGTGAGCAATCCAAGGGTTTGTTTAGAACGGTGTCAAGTAAGTAGCGACCCTCTCTGGTTTTTGCTTTCACCGAGTGTGGTCTACCATACCCCCAGGATTCATCGCCCTGCCCCTCGTCTTTCTCTACAAGGCTCGATGCTGTTGCCAATACAGGGAGCCCTGGTGTTCCTGCCCCCAAGGGTGAGGGGGTCTGTCATAGAAAATGAGGACCCCAATGCTGAGGAGAGGAAACCCCATTAAAACTTTGCATGATTCAATTCATCCAGAGGAAAGGCCTCATTCAACAGGGGATCTCCGTCAGAAGAGCTCTTCTCCCGAAGTGTGCTGGTCTCGCAAGATGCTGAAAGCAGCTTCCGGACTTCGCTGATTCAGCCTGGCCTGTCTGCTTTTGGAGGATGCTTGATCATGTCAGCTTCCTGGTGATAACCGGCTTTATTTAGCCTGCCCTGCTTCTGCCTATTCCTGTACCCTCTCTTACGGAACCTCTTCCCATCCAAACTGAGCAGCCGGGGAAGGAAGTCAAACGGTCTAGGCCGTAAAACCTTGAAGTATCCACATCTCTCCTCAAACTCAGTGACCCCTACCACTAACAGAAAGGTGGATACTGAAACACTGGCACAGGATCTTTTCCTGAAATACAGCCTGCTTTCTACGTCTGCATCTCTGCTCACTTCTCAACAGAGAACAAAGGGATTTTTATGGAGGCAGACACACCCCGCATTCCCAGTTTACAGAATTTATTTTTAACCAGAACTACGTGTAGAAATATGTGAGCAGCTATGCTCGTAATAATAGACGGAAGAGGAGAAGATGTGTGCGTGTGTGGATTCATCTTCCTAGGTATGTGTGGCTCTGGTTAATATTTAAAATGGTCTCGAGTTCTCTGAGCACACACTGACTGTCTGATGGGGGAGGCGGTGAGGAGAGAGACAGGTGGGGGTGGGAAACTGACCTCGGATTAAAAATTAATTGTGCTCAATTTTTGAATTAGATCGTTGTAGGCAGATGGCTATGAATTTTAATATGATTTCGTATTTAGCTTTTCTTTTTTTTTTTTTTTTTGAGGAGATTTAAATTCTATTATTCACCAACTAGGCAATTTATGAACTCACATTTCAGCTTTAATTCCACCTCATCACAAGTAGAATTATAGGGCTGGAAAAACTCCACCAATCGTTCTCCTTTGGAAAGAACCACACCCAAAGCCAACCAGGGCAACAGGGATCCCTAACACATTTTTTAAGACTTCTAATTTAAGGTATTCCACAGCCAGTCTCCCTTGGGAGCAAATTCTGGTGTTCCACTTTTCCGTGCTGTCAGCCTCTGCTGTGTTTCCTCTCCTCTTGCTCCATGTGGCTGGATAGACGGGGGAACCGCCACCCGGCCCCAGGCTTCTTCATCCGCCTCGGGCTCAGCAGCTTCGGGGGCCCGCATGCCTGTTCTGTGGGCTGTGAAGTGAGGCACGCTGGATCAGGCCACAGCCCTGGGCCGAAGGGGAAAAAGAGGAAACAAGGAGGGCCCTTCCCAACTTAGGGTGTAGGAACTAACCTGATTTCAGTGGTCCTAAAATGGTGTTTGGTCTATTTCAGACACAGTGCCCAAAGAGAAAAGAAGGGCTGGGAATGGAGTGGTACCACAGGGTCCTCTTTGGATGGTGTTGGATGACAGGGAGAGCGTCCAGACAGCAGCGGAGGTCAGAATAATTCTCAAGTTCTAGAGGGAAGGTGGGATCCTTCCCAGTGGCCACTGATGATGCAGCTCTTCTCATCGTACCCACTCCCTCTGGACCCCTTACTACATCGTTGGTGTCAGGGATGGTTTTGATGACTTCCTATTTTATTTTTCTTAAGTTTATTTATTTTGAGAGAGAGAAAGAGAGAGAGCATGCTAGCGCATCAGGGAGGGGCAGAAGGAGAGAGAGAATCCCCAGCAGGCTCCACACAATCAGCACGGAGACATACACAGGGCTCCAACTCATGAACTGTGAGATCATGACCTGAGCTGAAACCAAGAGCCAGATGCTTAACTGACTGAGCTCCCCGGGCACCCCAATTACTTCCTACTTTAGATCTCCAGTCTATACCCCTTTCCTGGACTCCAGACCTTTATATCCAGCTGCCCAGGGGACCCCTACACTTACACGTGGAAAGAAACTTACTAGCTTTCCCCAACCTTCTCCTCTTCCTGTGTCCTTTGTCCCAAGGAGAGCACTTACTCTTGATTCCTTCTTCTCACCGACCATAGTGAGTTTTTTGTCAAATTCAGTTGCGTCTGCCTTCTGAATAGCTCCTCATCTTCTCCCCTCCTTGCCATTTCACTGGTCTTAGTTCTGGTCACCATGACCTCTCACTAGAATTTTCACTGCAGCCTCTTATCTGTGCTGCCTATCTCTAGACATGAACGTCCTTTGCCAATCCTTCCTCCTGAACGCAACGTTCATTTTCTCTCTCTTTTGCTTAAAATTCTTCACCTGGTACCCACTGTCCCCAGGGTAAACTGCAAGACCTATTAGTGTGACTTAAAGGTTCATGACCTGCCCCACTTGCTGCCTATAGTCACCTCCTGCCCCTTCCTCCGCATCATCTCCCAGCCGTGCTGAACTTCGTGCAGGTCCGTGATTTCTCTGAGCTGATTGAGCTGTATACATGATGTTCTCACTTTCTTCAGCCGAGGAGCTTTTGCTCATCTTTTGGGATTCAATTCAAAGTATCATCTTCTCGGGGGCACCTGGGTGGCTTAGTCGGTTAAACGTCCGACTTCAGTCCAGGTCATGATTTCACAGTTCACGAGTTTGAGCCCCGTGTGGGGCTCTGTGCTGACAGCTCAGAGCCTGGAGCCTGCTTCAGATTCTGTGTCTCCCTCTCTCTCTCTCTGCCCCTCCTGCACTTGCACTCTGTCTCTCTCTCTCAAAAAGAAATAAACATTAAAAACAAAAAAACAAAGTATCATCTTCTCAAGGACTGCTTCTCTGGGTAAGTTCTTCTCCACTTGCTCCCACAGCTCAGTTTCCCTCTGTCCTCCTGCTTGTCTCCTGTATCTTCCTAACCAGGCTGTGAACACTTCCAGGCAGAAAACAGGTCTTTTTCACTAGGAGCACTGCAGCAGTGGGGGGACTGTGGGCTTTGGAATCAGCGTTTGAAAACCAAACCTGGTGTAAGACACCCAGGCCAAGGGGCACCTGGGTGGCTCAGTTGGTTAAGCGTCCGACTTCGGCTCAGGTCATGATCTCCCAGTCTGTGAGTTCAAGCCCCACATTGGGCTCTGTGCTCCGAGCCTGGAGCCTGCTTTGGATTCTGTGTCTCCCTCTCTCTCTGCCACTCCCCTGCTCACACTCTGTCTCTCTCAAAAATAAATAAACATTAAAAAAATTAAAAAAAAAAAAGACACCTGGGCCAAGATTTTTATCCTCTCAGAATCTCTGTGTCATTAGCTGTACAATAATAACACTTCTTTCTAAGCTGTTGTGAGGATCAAACTTACAAAGTACTTGGCATTGAGCCTGACACATCATAGATGCTCAATAAATTTCAGGTGAAGGGAGGGTAGGGAGAGAAGCTGCAAATAAGCTTATAGGCTCATGACCAGTTGTGAGAGAGACCTATGTGGGTCACTGTGGCCTTTGCCATCTATGCAGAGAGATGGCTGGGCTGGATAGCATTAAGGCCAGACACCATCTTGAGAGGAAAAGCTAACTGAGCAGGAGTGTGCAACATCCAGGCTGATGGAGATCAAGACAAGGAAGACCAACAGTGAATGCAGGAGGTCTCCGTGAAATTGCATGCAGCATTTGACTATGACAGGGCCATTGCTGAAGGCCCGGCTCAAAGGGTCTTGCCACGTCTTGCCAAGTGCCATAGCTGGCATGAGACAGTGGGAAGCACATTCTCACCCTCACCCTGGGGCTTTGAAAACACACCTGACTGGTCCCCACTTCCAGAGGTTTGGTTTCAAGTACCCTAAGGTAGACCCAAGACTGGGAATCTTTAAAAGCTCTTCAGAAAATTCAGGTGTAGGCACGGCTGAGAATCACTACTCTAAAATGAAGACAGCCCGGGGCAGCTGGGTGGCTCAATCAGTTGAGAATCCAACACTTGATTTCGGCTCAGGTCATGATCCCAGGGTCGTAGGATCAAACCCCACATCTGGCTCCATGTGAAACCTGCCTAAGATTCTCTCTCTCTCTCTCTCTCTCTCTCTCTCTCTCTCTCTCAAATAAAAATAAAATAAGGCAAAGACAGCCCAGTCCAGAGAGGGGAGGGAGTGCCACACTTCCTAGACCAGAAGAGACTGAGTTTGCCCCTAGGCCCCCAGAGTGTCCCCTGGGGCGTAACTGAAGGAATGCCGGGCTGCAACTCTTACCTGCCCTGGTTGGGAGTAGCTTAACATTAGAGCTGGCCCATTCACAGATCAAATGGCAGGGAACAGGGATAGATGAGGGTAGGAAAAATGAGGCTAATGGACATACCTCTCCTGATCTCAAAACCCCATCCCGCCTCTCCAGCCCTTCCCCTAAGGAAACCAGCTGCTCTTTGGGAGGAAGGAAGTCCTTTGGGAGGTGATTGGGTAGAACATCTTCTTTTCCTTCATCTCCCCTCCAACAGCCATTGGGGAGCTGCCTTTCACTTCTCCTGGGGACCAGCTCAGAGATGGCAGTGTAGAGCTCATGGCCATTCTAAGAATGTAGGGAATTTTTTTGGATAAGAAATGAAGCCACAGCCAGCTGCCGCAGACTCTTAGTTTGAAGAGGTCATAGCCAAGAATGAGAAAAAAAGTAAGGGAGGAACTCATTAAAAAATTACAATCAGCTGACATTTATTTGAAAAATGCCTAGTTCCCTACTCTGTGGATTGCCACAATCCGTATACGTAAAAAGTCATCAGGATGATGACACCTATTACAGTTCACAAGAAATAGCCCCACCAAGAAATGGCATCGCAGAATGACTTCTAGAAAAAGTTGTCCTTTATCACGCTGGTCCTCCCTAGACCCTACAAGCATTTGATCATGCCAACCTGATAAAAAATCATTGATCAAGAGTTGCATGCAATGCAAACAGCCTCTTTCTCAGCCTCTGCCTGGAAAAAATAAAATAAAATAAAAAGTGAGGGCCCTGGATGGGTAAGAAATCAGTTTCCTCCCCTGGACTTTAACTGCAGAGGCATAGCCCGGGGAGGGGGTGGGGTGGGGTGGGGTGGGGTAGGCGAGAGCAGTTGAAATAAGAGTAACAAAGGTTAACCTGCCACTGATCTTGATGTGTCCCCACCTCTCCAGCCTCACCCCACCTTCATCGCCTTCGTACACCTACATACGAACCTCACCTCGTCCCACCTTGCTGTGAACTCAGTGCTGTGCAAAACTAAAGCTTTTGTGTCCACAAAGTATTCCCTCCTTCCCCCTCCCCACCCAAAGCAGGAAATTTTGTAAAGTCGTTTGTGATCCTAGAAGGTACTTAATTGTAGAAAGACCTGGAAATAAAGGGTCTCCCATCCCCTGTGGGCAGAGACCCAACGTAGACTATTTTCATTCAATCATCTCTTCCTTTTTGGAAATTAACAGCTCAAGTCTCTATTGATTTAACATGCTGTCCCTGGGATGCAGTGGGGATTTCACACAAGTAATGAGGACAGGCTGTTCTGTGATTATTTAACCCTTCTGGTCCTTTATTTTTGTAATTTTCTCCAAAATGAAAACACCGTGGGCACCTGGGTGGCTCAGTCAGTTAAGCGTCTGACTTCGGCGCAGGTCACGATCTCACAGCTTGTGAGTTCGAGCCCCACATGGGGCTCTGTGCTGACAGCTCAGAGCCTGGAGCCTGCTTCCAATTCTGTGTCTTTCTCTCTCTCTTCCCCTCTCCCACTCATGCTCTGTCTCTGTCTCTCTCTCAAAAATAAATAAACATTAAAAAAATTTAAACAAATAAAATAAAACGAAAACAACCCAAACACATAAATCTATTAGAGGGAAGAAGACCAACTCTTGCATTTCCTCTTGGGCTTTAAATATATATAGTGAAATATACTGTAGCAATAAGGGGATTTTAGTCTATGTCTCTGCAAGGTACTCTGAACCACAGATACTCTTGTGAAGGAGCAGGCTCTGTAATGCAGTAGGACAGTAAGTAAGAGAGAGGACAGGGCAGGGGAGGTGGGGGGGAAATGAGCAAGCTCCTTAATTTTCCCTCTCGGGTCTCTGCCTCTTTCTCTTTGAGTAGCCGGGGGGGGGGGGGGGGGGGTCTGTGCTTGCTTGTGATGATATCATTGTGCACAGGGTAGAAATCAAGATGGCGGACTAAATGAGGCACCAGGACTTGGGTGTGAAGAGCTGGAGGATGAGGGAGGAAAGGTAGATAGAGTTGCCGTTTAAAGTACAGTAAATGGGGTAATTGTCAGGATCAATCAACTACTTGATACAAAATTGAATTCTCAGGGAGTATTCCTCCCTCTGCCTTGATGCAGGAAGAAGAAGAGTCCTTAATTCCTCATGATTTCAAGGACAAGGAAGGTCTTCTAAATTGAGGGAGGGGGGGAATAAAAAGAGAAGCCTTCTTACCCAGGCCACTTAGCAAGCGTTCAGTGGGCACACCTGCGAGGCGCAAAAGCCGGAGGTGAGCTGAGGAGAAGCCCCACTTCTGCCATGGACTTGGAAGTTGCACGGGTGGAGAGGTCACCGTGACACCCTGGCTTGTGCCATGCTCAGGTAGTGTCACAGTCTCACACGCTATTACAAGTGAGTCCCATTTGTCTCTGGAATCCTCCTCCCCACGCTTACCTTGTGGGGGGGCCATCCCTGTGTGGTCAGCAAGTTTTGTTCCTGTGGCTCCCCACCTCCACCCTCCCCTTTCATTTCCCCCTCCCTGAGCTTATGTCTTAGTTCCTTGTCTCAGTTAGACTCTGAGCAGGGCCGTGGAAAGAGCGCCCGCTTCTGCTCTTACTGGGTGAATTTTGGCAAGTCATTCCATTTCTTTGAGTCTCAACTTTCTCTATAAATAAGGATAATAGTAACACTTGTCTTGTATTGCGAGGATTAAGTGAAATGAGGAATGAGAAATTAACTACAGCGAATTTCCATAGAGAATGTCCCACATGCCAAGTACTGTGTTGAATGCTGTCTGTACTATATCCCACGTCATTCTTCCAACACCCAGTAACGCAGGCATTTTTCTGCTCATTTACAGGTGAGGACACTGAGGCTTAGAGAGATTGAGTAATGTGCCTAAGTCATTGCTAGTTTATGGAAGTGTCCGGATTTGTATTCGATCTGAATAGTCTTACTCTAAAGTCCATGCTGGTAACCAGTGTCCCACCACCTCTATAAATGCCCCTGTAAAATGGTATGTCAGCAGGAGACAATTTTATTAGATACAGCTAGTACACAGTGCTAGCTTCATTAGTAGACAGATCTGAAGGGACCAAAGATTGTATCATTTACACATAAAAAATGCAGAGCAATTAATTTACATAGAACCACAGGCTTTTACAGCTGAAAGGGGATTTGAGATGATCCAGGCTTGTGCTTTGCAAATTCTGCTTCTCAGAAGCCCCATACCAAGCTGTGCTTTTATCTCTTATAAAATTTGTTATTATTTCTAGGTAGCATTTTGTCTGAAGAATAATTCTAGAGCTTACTCTTTTCTAATTCACTATCACTTTACGGTGGCCTTTTTTTTGGGGGGGGGCATTTTACCAGAGCCCTAAGAGATAAAAGAGACACAATGATTCCTGAGTTCTGGCCCAGGTCTCTCTTTACTCCTCAATCCTATCTCTTGACACAATGTGTCCAATGTAGTAAAGTTTTGAGAAAATTAAAAATTAACTATATATACATATATATGATCTTATAAAATTATAAAATTATAAAAATCTTATAAAATTAACTATATATATACATATATATGAATATATATATACATATATATAAATATATATATGTGTGTATATATATATATATGATCTTTGTCAAAGATATATCTAAAGAAGGCACATAGGTCTGGCTGATCTAAGCAAAGGTAGTGGTAATGAGGCACGGTGACCAGTATAAAGTAATGAGGCGTGGTACCAAATCATTTAAAAAGATTTGGAGGGGCTTGAAATTGATGTCAGTAATGACTATGATGAAGTTGTCTCCTACAGAAGTAAGCAGAAGAATACCGTCCCATGAGGGCCTTAAATTCAAGGATCCATTCGTTCAGCCATCATTTGGGAAACATCTCTCTACCGGGCACTATACTAGACAGAGGGACCACAAAGATGAAGAAGACAGTGTCCCTGCATTCAAGAAGCTGACATACTGGAGTAGGTTGTGAAGTGGTAGATGCTTTAGTGTGGTGAGAATAGTGACAGAGAATTACAGTGAGTCCTGGGGATACTTTGATAACCGCCATCTTATCCTGCCCGGGGTGGGGAGAGTGCCGTCGTCAGGTAATCTTCCTGGCAGATATAACATCTGAGAAGAATTCAGATTCAAGGAGATTGACATCAGAGGGCATTGTTCTAGCCTTAGGTAGAATAGAATTTAGCTTCTTTCTACTTTTTCTGATGAAGCAGAGATGGGCCATTCAGCAAGGCTCCTTGACCATAAGCCACAAACAGATGAACCCAGACCGCATTGCCTCAAGGGTGTTGCTCACTAGAAGTTCTGCTTTCAATTACTATGAATAGTTTCTTAAGATTATTTCTTCTCATAGAGATGAAAACAGCTATTCCTCAGAATCAGAGCTGGTGGCGTTTTCCTCAGTAATTACTTAGATCTCGCCTCTTGTGCAGGATTTCTAAATAAGTGTATGCTACAAGAGCCACACTACATAGCTAGTAGACGCTTGACAAACAATACAAGAATTAACTGTACTAGCTATGAATTTGGACTAGATGAATTTGTACCAGGTCAAATTGCTGAAACAAATGGACTCCAAGATATAATGGATGAAATCCAGCAACATATATCACTCCTGAAACAGGGCGAATAGTCCAAGACATCAACAGCTATCTTCCACCTGAGGAATCACTCCTCTCTCTTAGATTTCATTTCCTGAGGGCCTCTGTCTCTCTGTGTCTAATTAGAGGAAGGGAAAAGTAAGAGTGAACACCTTCTTAAAGAGCTATACCCAGGACTGGCACAAATCGGTCCTCTTCATGTTTTATTGACAAAGATTTGTCACGTGGTCACATATGGCTTCTGAGACTGGTGGGAAATGTAGTTCCAGGCTGAGCA
Source organism: Prionailurus bengalensis (assembly GCF_016509475.1). Taxonomy (NCBI): domain Eukaryota; kingdom Metazoa; phylum Chordata; class Mammalia; order Carnivora; family Felidae; genus Prionailurus; species Prionailurus bengalensis. Next base: position 63,840,153 of record NC_057354.1, read on the forward strand.
GATGCTTCCAGCCACAACTCTATTGACACAGATGAGGAAGATTTTGGTGGGCAGCTACTGTCTTCATCACATAAATGGAAAGAAAGTGAACAATCAAAAATATCTAAGAACATAACTAATAAGACTGCCTCTAGCTCCAGAACATTTTATAATTACTTGCTTGCTAATGTCAATACCTGACCACATATTCCCTTAAAAATTTCAGATAGAAGGGGTGCCTGGATGGCTCAGTCAGTTAAGTGTCTGACTTCAGCTCAGGTCATGAACTCACAGTTTGTGAGTTCAAGCCCCACATCAGGCTCTGTGCTGACAGCTCAGAGCCTGGAGCCTGCTTTGGATTCTGTGTCTCCCCCTCTCTCTGCCCCTCCCCTGCTCACACACACTCTCTCTCTCTCTCTCAAAAATAAAATAAAAACATAAATTAAAAAAATTTTTCAGATAGAAGCCGATTCATAAATGGAAAACATGGGACTATGATCAGGTGATTATATATTACTTGTTTGTCAGAACCCTGATTAATTTTTTAAAAAATATTTAAGAAATGTGACAACTAGATAAATAATATTAATAGAAGTTATTAATCAGAAGTTTTCAATCAGAGCAATTTTATCACACCAGCACATTTTTTTCAATATCTTTTTCATGCTAAATACTTTGGGGTAATACAAAAAAAGATACTGTCATTAAAAAAAAATTAAATAGATATATGTAAATATGCAATTAAGATTGAAATAGAAGTGATGCAGTACAATGATACTGTTGACTGACAAATGGATTACGCACAAAAAAGTCTAGGTATGGTCAGAAGGCATGGAGAAACCCTGCTTTGGGTTTGAGCCAAGTCTTGAAGTGTGGGTGAAGTGTTGAGAGACATAATGATTGGGAATGCATTACATGCATGGAAGTTCCTGAGGCAAAAGAGAATGAAGCACATGTGAGGATCAGAGGGGAGATCATCATGAGTGAAGAAATGGATAACAATGATTCATTATGGTGGTGACTTTCCATGAGCAGGACAAGGGAGGGAGGGAGAAAGGATGAGAGAAATAGGGAGTTAACCTTCTGCTCCCTGGGTGGAAATGAGGAATGAGGTAGAAAATAGTGTGTAGTTTAAAAAGCTGTGAGTTCAAGCCCCACATTGGATGTGGAGATAGATAAATAGATAGATAAAAAGATAGAAAGATAGAAATATAGAAAGATAAAATTTGTTTATTGAAAATATTTGATCTTTTTTTCAAACCCGGATAGACTTCAAGTTTTGAAGCACTTGAAAAACCTTTCAGACTGAAATTAAGATTCCACTTAGCATGACAGTGACTGGTACAATGCACTTAATAAGTGGCCAATAGGTGATCAAACTGATAGACTGATTGATAAACACCTTAAGGCAGGTTCACAGAATAACCACATGGTAGGCAGAATTCTAAAGATAGCCCCCAAGATTCCTGTCTTCTGGTTATTCAATCAAAACTAATCTAGTAATGCTGTGAAGAGATTTTGCAAATATAATTACAGTCCCAAGTTAGTTGACCTGAAGATATGGAGAGCCCTTTACAAGCTGGGTTTTTTCTCTGGCTGGTAACAGAAGAAAAAGTCAGAGAGATTGGAAGTGAAGGAATCTGTGTGCTATTGTTTACTTTGAAGATGAAACAGCCCATGTGAAAAGGAATGTGGGTAGCTTCTAGAAGCAGAGAGTGTACCCTCACCTGCTTGTACTCTCTCTATCTCAAAATAAATAAATAAACTTAAAAAAAAAGGTGGGTGGGGGCGCCTGGGTGGCTCAGTCAGTTAAGCGTCCGACTCAATCCCTGAGCAGGTCATGGTCTCGTGGTTTGTGGGTTCGAGCCCCACATGGGGCTCTGTGCTGATGGTGCGGAGCCCACTTGGAATTCTGTCTCTCCTTTTCTCTGCCCCTCACCTGCTTGTGCCCTTTCTATCTCAATATAAAGAAATAAACTTTAGAAGCAGAGAGTGGCCTCCAATGACAACCAGCAAGAAAATGGGGACCTCAGCCATAAGATACCAGATTCTACCAACAACCCAAATGAAGAGACATATTCTTTCAGAGAGCCTCCAGAAAAGAGCCCAGTCTGGCCAACACTTTGATTTTGACCTTGTGAAACTCTAAGCAAAGAGCCCAGCTGGGCTACCCAGATTTTGACCTACAGAACTATGAGCTAATAAATGAATATTGTTTTGAGCTACTAAGTTCATGGTGACTTGTTACTTAGCAATAGAAAACTAATATAAATGGGGTGTCTGGGTGGCTCAGTTAAGCATCTGACTCTTGATTTTGGTTTATGTCATGATCTTATGGTTCATAAATTCGAGCTTCACAAAGAATATGGAGCCTGCTTGGGATTCTCTCTCTCTCCCTCTTTCTCTGCCCCTTCCCTGCTCATGCACACACACTCTCTCTTTCAAAAACAAATAAATAAACTTAAAAAAAAAAAAGAAAACAAATATAAATGGATACCTGAATTCAATTAAGCAGGGGTTGTATATTTCACAACTCAGTTCTAATTATCTATGAAAACTTCTGATCACCCCAGAGTGATCTTTATCTCCTTTCTAATCCTATAGGACTTCATTTCTATCATTCTGGAGATAGATATCACATATTGCCTGGCACTTTGTGTCCTTGACCTTCCTTATGCCCCTTGATGGTGAGCTCCATGATGGAAAGAATCAGTTTGTTACAGTTTCTCCTTCCAAGAGTATGGAATGTCAGAGGAGGTGGCAGGCAAGCCAGGTTTTCAAGAATTTTCTATCAACAAAAGCAAATGAAATGTTCTTGAGAAAGAGCAAATGGCTATCGTTTTCTCTCATAAATAAGACTGAGACAACATTCAGTTGCTAAGATCAAGGTTACCGATCTCCTGTGAGTGCCAGCCTGACCAGGGTACTATCACTACATAATGGGCAAACCAGAATGACTGGTCTGACTCAGAAAGGTATAATTGAGACCCTTCCAATTATGAGTCGGTTTTATTTTTGGTGCCAGTTATTACTCCATAACCATGGCTTCACCCTGCCCCGGGTTGCTGCTGAGGCTATGACCATGGCAGGGTGATGAGGCCTGGCTTACAAATTACAACATTCTTTCCTTAGGTAAGCGTGTGAACAGTCTTCCTAGCCTCTAGATGCAGTATTCTTTATTTCTGAGAAATTCCTTAATGCACGTGTATTTTTAAAATGAGTGGGTTTTATCCTCTTACCTTTATGCATGACCCACTAATGCAAATAATTTATATGTTTTATATACCTGTAGCATGTTTTATATACCTGTAGACTGATTCCATAACAAGTTGGCAATGTGTTCACATAATCCTGAAAGAAGGTGTCAGAGGGCCTGCTCCTGAGCTAAGAATTTCTCCTTCATTCCCCTACAGTGCCAGAAGGAGTGATCAGACAGTCCCTGAAAAATAAGTTTTACTTGGGACCAATGTTTAACCTGAGGTTAGAATGTCCGGTTTTCAGAAATTCTCATGAATCCTAATGGTGATTTTATTTGTTAAGGTTCAGAAACTAAATCAAATGCAGGTTTTGAAAAGGTTTTTCAGATAAAAAAATATTTTAAAATGTACTAAAATTTTATATTTTACAATATTTTTACCAGCCTCTTGTATGCTACAATGCCCCTTTATTTTGAGATTGATCTATCTGCCCCTTTTCCAGTTTTGCAGTAATTCTGAGGGTATCCTGAAGTCTTCCTGCTCAGCACTGCCACCACCACCACATTCCAGTAAAATTTGGGATATTGTACCTTCAAAATATCTTTCAGGGGCTTGTGGGTAACTCAGTTGGTTAAGCATCAGACTCTTGATTTCAGCTCAGGTCATGATCCCAGGGTCATGAGATCAAACTGCACATTGGGCTCGGGCTGATCTCGGGCTGCTTAAGATTCTCTCTCTCTCTCTCTCTCTCTCTCTCTCTCTCTCTCTCTCAAAAAGAAAAATAAAAATGTATTTCAAGGGTGCCTGAGTGGCTCAGTTGGTTAAGTGCCTGAGTCCTGATCTCAGCTCAGGTCTTGATCTCAGGGTCATGAGTTCAAGTCCCACAATGGGTTACGGTGCTAGGCGTGAGGCCTACTTAAAATTTAAAAAAATAATAAAAAATAAAAACAAAATATCATTCAAAACCCTTCTCAAGGTGCCTGGCTGGCTCAGTCAGTAGAGCATCTGACTCTTGATCTTGGGGTCATGAGTTTGAGGCCCATGTTGGATGTAGAGATTACTTAATATATACGTAAATACCATTCCATTTCTCCATCTTTCTCCTCACTGCCTTGGTTAGGGTCCCTTGTATTCTAGCCTTTCTCTCCTGTAAACCAGATCTAGAATGATTTTTCTAAAACAACAATCCAGTTCTCTTTCACTTAAAATCCTCTGTCCCACTGACATCAGAGGACGCTTCACACTCTTGAGTCAGCCTGGTTGTGCTTTTGCCTACTTCACCAGCCCTGTCTCCACCTTCCCCCTCTTTCTTTATTTTCAGGGCTTCTCAAAGTGTAGTCCTTAGACCATACCTAAGAAAATCACTGCCTACTAAATTTATAGTTTCCTGGGTCCTGTCTGAGGTCTACAGAATCAAAAATTGTGGGAGATGGGGCCAGAAATCTGCGCGGTTAAGTTTTGGGGTGATTCTCAGGCAACATGGCAGTCTTGTAGGTGCCGGCAGCCTTTCCAAACTACTTAAAAAAATTTTTTTTTAATGTTTTTATTTATTTTTGAGAGACAGAGACAGAGACAGAGCATGAGCAGGGGAGAGACAGAGGGAGAGGGAGACACAGAATCTGAAGGGGGCTCCAGGCTCTGAGCTGTCAGCACAGAGCCCCCAATATGGGGCTCCAACCCACGAACCATGAGGTCATGACCTGAGCCAAAGTCGGATGCTCACCCGACTGAACCAACCAGGCGCCCCTCCAAACTACTTTTTCAGTGTTCCACATTCTCTCTTCTTTATATCTTGGTCTCTGCACCCTGCGCAGACACACTTCTTTGCCTTGCTAAATTTGGACTGTGCTTCTAGAATTGTTCTAAAAGCTCTTCAAGGATCACCTTTAGGAAGCCTGCCCTGACTCCCCTAGGCTGCATTGCCCTTAAAGGCAAAGAATTGCAGTTTGTGACTGTTGCCGCCAGTTATCTGTCTTTCTCACGACCAGGTAAGCTGTGCGCAAATAGGGGCTGTTTCTTTCATCTCTGCCCCCGCCCCCCGTCCCCCCCTTCCCCCCCCCCCGCCCCCCACCACAGCCACCTTCCCAAGCCTGGCAGAGTGCTGGGAATGTAGAGGTCTCTAATAAAGTATTTGTGAATGTGTGACTAAACCAACACATGCACACTTTTCAGATATTATTAGGAAAACAATAATCTGATACAAGAGTTAAAAATTAAAAGGAGTTCTTAAACTGAGGGAATTGTGCTATTCTCTAATAGATGGTCGTATATGGTAAATTGTAATTTTACAGATGAAAATACTTTCTCCTCTGAACTTTTCACTTCTTCCTGATGGTGTTTTGAGCTCTGATGCACTATGCTATAGATGGATTGATCTGGGAGTTAGACAGTCCTGGGCTCAAACCTCAGCTTTGCCAAGTACCAGCAGTGTGATTTCAAGCAGGCTGCTTAATTTCTCATTATGTGAGTCAGAAAAGTCTTTTTACGTATGCTGAGGAAATAATATACCTACTCATAGAGGGAAAAGAGGATGTAATGAAATAAAGTGTGTAAGACATAGTGGGTGGTGAAAAGTGCTTATTCTTTCTCATTTATCATTAGAAAGGAGCTTAGACTATTATGGAGTTACTACTGTGTGTCAAGTATTTTATTACTTATTGGGGATGGAAAGCAAAAAAATACATAGAATAATGTATAGAATAATATAATAGAATAATGCCTTCTTATTCAAGAGATATTGTTTCAAAACAGCTTATAATGTGTTAAGGATTATAAGCTAAAAACTCAACTTTATTAATTTTTATAGAAAAACAAAGAATTCAGCTACCAGGAGATTGCTAGTTGTTTTCTAGAATTCATCTCTCCCTATTCCACTGTGGGTGAACTCCTGATTGTAAGCCAAGTACATGGCTGCTTGGAAAAAAGATTACATTTCCCAGGCTCCTTCACTATTAAATGTGATCATGTGCCCAAGTTCTGACTAATGGGATATGAATATAGCATGAAAAGATTGCAGAAAAGATCCTTTTATTTTTTTTATTTAAAAAAATTTTTTTAATGTTTATTCATTTTTGACAGAGAGAGAGACACAGAGCATGAGCAGGGGAGGGGCAGAGTGAGAGGGAGATACAGAGTCCAAAGCAGGCTCCAGGCTCTGAGCTGTCAGCACACAGCCTGACGCGGGGCTCAAACTCACAGACCGTGAGATCACGACCTGAGCCAAAGTTGGACGCTCAACCGACTGAGCCACCCAGGTGCCCCCAGAAAAGATCCTTAAGGAGAGGGAGCCTACTGTCTGTCACCATTTTCTCCTTTTGGCTGATGGACTGGGACCTTGATGGTTGGAGCTACAGACATCATCCTAGGCCGTGGTGCAGAAGCTGTATATCGAGGATAGAAAAGCAGCAAAAATCCAGGAGCCTGGTTCCTGATGATTCCATGACCACCACCATACCAGCCCCAAATTGTCTTATGTTTATTTGAGACACAAACTTTAATCCACTGTTGTTTGGCTTCCCTCTGTTCACAGCTGAAGTGAATACTAACCAATACAAACTAACTTACAAAACTTGAAGCTGTCTTTAAGTTTTTAATGCAGAAAGGCTTATGTGATAGAAGTGAAAACAATGCTGGAGACAAAATTGTGTATGCAAAAATACATGGAAGATATAAATAGGAAAGAAATACACCAAGTGGTTAACTTTTTGATTTAGGATGAGAGAATACTGGCTAGGTTTTTTTCCCGTTGCATATTTTTCTGTACTTCCTCCCAATTTCTTAAAAATATTTTCAATCTTTTTTAGTGGATATACATTTGAGTTCAATTGCTAGCAATCGCTGTACACATTTAGTGTTTTTTAGTGTTTTTTGCATTACTTCCTATACCTGTAGGAGAGAATAGCATGGTGGTTGAGTCAGTCAGTTCTGGGTTCAGTATCATTTTCTGCCTGTTTGAACTTAGGCACGTTACTTCACTGAGCCCCAGTTTCTTCATCTGTAAACTGGGTATGATAATTTAACCAATGAAAAGGACTATGGCTTGAATTAAATAAGGTAATGGATACAAAATCACTTAGCACCATGCATACAGCGAGCAGTCAATAAACTACGGAGTATTGTCATTATATCTATGTAATATGGTGATAGAGTCCCCTTGCTGGCATTTTCATTAGCTATATAATATCAGTATTGTATAGCTTACTTGGCTATGTATGCCCTTACTACTAGAAATTTATGTGGTCCTCAGTTTTCCGTTAGTAAGTAAGACAGAGTTGAATTATCCAAGACGAGAATCCCTCCCAGGCAGGAGGGTCAAGGATCAAAGCTAAGATGAGCATCTATGATCTAACAGTAAGAAAACTACAGCATTTAGGGACGCCTGGGTGGTGGCTCAGTCAGCTGAGTGTTGGACTGTCGCTTTTGGCTCAGGTCATGATCCCAGGGTTGTGGGATCAAGCCCCACATTGGGCTCTGAGCTAAGCATGGAGCCTCCTTAGGATTCTTTCTCTCCCGTTGCCCCTCTCCCCCACTATCAATCTCTCTGTCTCTCAAAAATAAAGAAAAAACTGCAGCTTTTAAGATATAAAAAGTATTTAATAAAATCTAGAATATTATTATTATTGCTAATAATTTACCAAGTAGTAAAAACAAATGGCACAGCATCCCAATCAATGGTTATTAATTTATTTTACATTGAGAATAGCTTTGGTGGGGGCAAAAAAAAAAAAAAAAACCAACCCTGTTTTCAAAAAAGAAGACAGTAGCCTAGAAGAGTGTGTGTGTGTGTGTGTGTGTGTGTGTGTGTGTGTGTGTGTTAGAAGGGATGATTATTGAGGGAGGATCTTTTTTCTTTTTTTATATTTTATTTTTAAATAATCTCTACACCCAACATGTGGCTTGAACTTACAATCCCAAGATCAAGAGTCGCGCGCTCCAGCTCGGCCAACTGAGCTAGCCAGGCTCCCTGAGGGAGAGTTTGAAGGGGTAGTCTGTAGAGTTGGGATTTGATACAAAAAGTGTTCTGGAATAGATATGGTTCAAGTAATAAGTTTTTCAGTTTTCTCCAATATTTTCCTAAGTTGCTCAAGAGTTTATTTTCACTGGAAATTATATTCTAACAGAAGTGTAAAGTAATTCCGTGCTCAATGATGAAAGCAAAGCCATAAAAGAAATCTCAAGAGGGCTAAAAGTAACACGAGGAAAGAAGTCAGCATGTATTTCTTAAACAATGGGAAGAATTCCCATTTGTTTGCAATTAAATACTAATAAAGTCCTGTTTTCCACAAAGGGATAAATAGGTCTGTTATTACTCTTACTAAGAGGCAATCTGAGTAACAGGGGAACTACACTTATTCGTCTTAACCAAGTTTTTGAAAAGTTATTTTTGTGTCGGAGGAGGAGTTCACCCAATATCCCATTGCTTTTTTAAATTTCCCAGCATCCTTTGTTGTCAGGTTAGGGCCATGTATGTGACTAGTCCTTGCAGGAGACCAAGCAGAAGCGATATGTTATGTGACCCTTCTGGTCTGAGGTTGGGAGTAGTGGGCATGGAACCACACACTGAGATGGTAGTGTCACAAGAGATGGAGCCTAGATCCCTAAGTCACCAAATGGAGGAGAGTTTCACCAGCCTTCTTTGGACTTTGTTTGTTTGAAAATTTTTTAAATGTTTATTTATTTCTGAGAGAGAGAGAGGCAGACACAGAATCCGAAGCAGGCTCCAGGCTCTGAGCTGTCAGCACAGAGCCTGATGCAGGGATTGAACCCAAGAACCATGAGATCATGACCTGAGCTGAAGTCGGACACTTAAACAACTGAGCCACCAGGTGCCCCTGTTTGTTTGTTTAAAGTTTATTTATTTATTATATGTGTGTGAGAGAGTGTGTATGAGCAGGAGAGGGGCAGAGAGAGAGAGGGAGAGACAGAATCCCAAGCAGGCTCTGTGCTGTCAGTGCAAAGCCTGATGTAGGGCTCAGTCTCACGAACAGTGAGATCATGACCTGAGCAGAAATCAAGAGTTGGACATTTAACCTACTGACCCACACAGCACCCTCCTTCTTTGGACTTTGAGTAAGAAATAACTTTTTCAGGGCACCTGGCTGGCTCAGTCGGTAGAGTGTGCAAGTCTTAAGCTCAGGGTCGTGGGTTTGAGTCCCATGTTGGATGTAGAAATTACTTAAAAATAGAGTCTTGGGTGGCTCAGTTGGTAGAGCATCTGACTCTTGATCTCAGAGTTGTGAGTTCAAGTCCTATGTCACAGAGCCTACTATAAAGAAAATCTTAAAAAAAAAAAAAAGGAAGTAACTTTTTGTGATGTTAAGTCACTATATTAGTTTGCGAGTTTGGGAATGCTGCCGTAACAAAATTCCACATACTGGGTGGCTTAACCAACAGAGATATATTTTCTTGTGGTTCTGGAGGCTAGAAGTCTAAGCTAAGATATCTGGCAGATTTGGTGTCCTCTCCTTAGCTTGTAGATTGCCACCTTCTTTCTGTGTTTACTCATGGCCTTCTCGTCATGTGGGTATATGATGTCTCTTCCTGGTATCTGGTATCTCTTCCTCTTCTTATGAGGACACCAGCCATATTGGAGTAGGGCCTCACCCTAATGGCCTCACTTTAACTTAATCATCTCTTTACAAACCTCTAAATATGGTACATACAAAGGTACTGGGCATTGGGACTTCAATATATGCACTTTGCAGGGACACATTCATCCCTAACAGTCACTGAGAATCCAGAATTTATTTTGTTAGCACAGCACGCCCTAGCTTATCCTGACTAATACAGTTTCCTGGGAACAGCAATGAAGATGTGTTTGTTTTGAACACATGAACTTATGTTTATATATGTTGATATGTATGGATGTGTGTGGATGTGATCTGCAGAACATCACAGTCTCTGAATGACTTACAAGATACCAAGGTATTATTCCCCTTATCCTTCGGAATACCTGGTAGGTGCTGGGAGGTGGGAGCCTCTAGACTGTTCAACCCAGGTCATGAGCAGGCTCCTCATGTACCAGTGTAAATATATTCTTCCAAGTGTGCATGAGTTTTTAAAAATTTTTTTTAATGTTTATTTTATTTTTGAGAACGAGAGAGAGAAAGAGCGTGAGTGGGGGAAGGCAGAGAGAGAGAGAGGGAGGGCAGAGGGGCAGAGAGAGGGAGATACAGAATCCAAAGTGGGTTCCAAGCTCTGAGATGTCCACACAGAGCCTGACGCAGGGCTTGAACTCACAAACTGTGAGATTATGACCTGAGCCGAAACCAGATGCTTAACCAACTGAGCCACCCAGGCGCCCCACGAAGTGTGCACTAGTTTTTAAAATGGTTAAAAAGTACTTTCATCCACTGTGAATAATTATATATCATGTCAGCATGTATTTTATGAATTTCCTCCATTTTAGAGAATATAGGGAAAATTTATTGAGAAAATAAGTGCCAAGCACTGTTCTAAATTCATTGTTCTAATAAGTATAACTCTACCTGAGTATATAACTCATCATATTCTCAAAATAATCCTACAAAAAGGATAATGGTACCATCCCATTTTGCAGATGAGAAGACTGAGCAGCATTGATGAGTTAAAGACTTTCTCAAGATTCCACAGATGACAAATAATGGAGCCAAAATTTGAAACTAGGCAACCTGACTCTAATCTTTCTGAAGTAGCACTTACAGCTGTTGCCATTTTTAAGCAAAAAAAAAAAAAAAAAAAAAAAAAAAAAAAAAATTTAATCTGTGAACTTCATGGCTGGATTTGTAATTTACTTTTTTCCCTTTATGTCTCCCATGTAGTGGTTGAGTCAAGTTTTCTCTTTGATGCCTTTCAAGAGTGATTGTGTTGGTTTTGAAACAAATTAAAATCCTTGCTCTGAAAAAATAATGTACCCCAATACATGAGAAAACACCATGGGAGCTGAGGATCAATGCTGTAATTCCAAGCAATTCAATTCAGCAGTGTATTTGCCAAGTAACTACTCAGGCTCTGTGTGGAGTGCTGGGGATACAGTACAGACTAAGATGATATGCCATTCCTTGCCTCGTAGGTCCCAGCCACCATTACTTAGGGGTTTATGGTATGTTAGTGAAGATAAAAGGCTTAAGGACCATGGTGGTTTAGATCTATTCTAAGTTACTAAGGAAAAACTTAGAAATTAAAACTGAAAAAATTTAAATATGTGATCATTCATTTAAAATAATAATAAATCTATTATATGTTAACAAAAATAATATGTCTTATGAAAAATAATTATTTCCAAAGCAAAAACAAATTTTGGAGAGAAGAATGGCATTGGTTTTGTTGTGGTTGCTGTTGTTTTACTAATCTTCATAATGTCATGCTTAATAGAAGACAGATTCTAAGATCTGCTTCTTCATTCAATCTGCTGTGAAATCTTTGCGTTCAAACACATGAAGTCACACAGGGGTGCCTGGGTGGCTCAGTCTGTAGAGCATATGACTCTTGATCTTGGAGTCGTGAGTTCAAGTCCCACGTTGGGAGTAGAGTTTACCATTAAAAAAAAAAAAAAACGGTAAATACAAGAGAAAAAAAACATAGATATGCTAAAAGGACCATTAAAGTAGTACCTGGCTAGCTCAGTCAGTAGAGCATGTGACTCTTGATCTCAGGGTTGTGATTTTGAGCCCCATGTTGCACCTAGAGCTTACTTAATCAAGTACTACTACTAATAATAATAAAAACCTCTGGCCTGGGGCTCCTGGGTGACTCAGTAGGCTAGGTGACTGACTTCAGCTTGGGTCATGATCTCGTGGTCCGTGAGTTGAAGCCCCACATCGGGCTCTGTGCTGACAGCTGGGAGCCTGGAGCCTGCCTCAGATTCTGTGTCTCCCTCCTCTGTCCGTCCCCAACTCACGCTCTGTTTCTCTTTCAAAAATGAATAAACGTTAAAAAGATTTTTTTTTTAAATCTGACCTCACATAGGCAATTGGAAAAAGTGGAGGATTTTAATAGTCTTTTCAGATTATTATGGATATTCTTATTTGATATTACACCAAAACTTGACAAGTGGTAGTTTCTTAAAGGTTAGTTGCAATCTGAGATCTGACCTTTTCATACTCTGTTATATGAAAATCACAGGGCACCTGGGTGGCTCAGTCCGTTTAAGTGTCTGACTTCGACTCAGGTCATGATCTCTTGAATTCAATCCCTGCATCAGGCTCTGTGCTAACAGCTTAGAGCCTGGAGTCTGCTTCAGATTCTGTGTCTCCCTCTCTCTCTTCTCCTCCCCTGCTTATGCTCTCTCTCTCTCAAAAATAAATAAATATTAGAAAAAATTTTTAGGGTCGCCTGGGTGGCACAGTCGGTTAAGCGTCCGACTTCAGCCAGGTCACGATCTCGCGGTCCGTGAGTTCGAGCCCCGCGTCAGGCTCTGGGCTGATGGCTCGGAGCCTCGAGCCTGTTTCCGATCCTGTGTCTCCCTCTCTCTCTGCCCCTCCCCCGTTCATGCTCTGTCTCTCTCTGTCCCAAAAATAAATAAAAACGATAAAAAAAAAATTTTTTTTAATTAAAAAAAAAAAAAAAAAGAAAAAAATTTTAAAAAGCAATTTGCCTATCTCATCCTTTGAATGGATATTTTACCAGTGCATGATTCTATAACATCATGCATTTTCATTCAGACAATATTGGTTCATTGAGTTATGGATATCTTCCAAATGCTGACACATAACATTATACAAAACCCCCCAAAATCACATTCATTAATATCGCCACTGATGTCACTGGGAAGGTCTTTAAATACCAGAAAGCTGTCAAGTTCACAGTGGCAGAAAGAAGATTCCTAAAATTCTAATATTCACGTGA